>NW_027394278.1:11963588-12263588 GCF_049309525.1 Garra rufa | reverse complement strand
GAAACATATCTGAAGGTGTTAGAAGTGTTTTGCATGATTTTTGAAGTTAGAGCCTGAAATGTCAGAAAACAGCGTTTCAGCACTTAACAAACTTGGTTCTGGCAATGCAAGCTGAAACTCGGTCCAAAATTAAAATTGCAGTCTGTGCATGAATAAAACCTATTTTGCAACACAGAGAAACATATCTGAAGGTGTTAGAAGTGTTTTGCATGATTTTTGAAGTTAGAGCCTGAAATGTCAGAAAACGGCGTTTCAGCACATAACAAACTTGGTTCAGGCAATGCAAGCTGAAACTCGGCCAAAAATTAAAATTGCAGTCTGTGCATGAATAAAACCTATTTTGCAACACAGAGAAACATATCTGAAGGTGTTAGAAGTGTTTTGCATGATTTTTGAAGTTAGAGCCTGAAATGTCAGAAAACGGCGTTTCAGCACATAACAAACTCGGTTCAGGCAATGCAAGCTGAAACTCGGCCAAAAATTAAAATTGCAGTCTGTGCATGAATAAAACCTATTTTGCAACACAGAGAAACATATCTGAAGGTGTTAGAAGTGTTTTGCATGATTTTTGAAGTTAGAGCCTGAAATGTCAGAAAACAGCGTTTCAGCACTTAACAAACTTGGTTCTGGCTATGCAAGCTGAAACTCGGTCCAAAATTAAAATTGCAGTCTGTGCATGAATAAAACCTATTTTGCAACACAGAGAAACATATCTGAAGGTGTTAGAAGTGTTTTGCATGATTTTTGAAGTTAGAGCCTGAAATGTCAGAAAACGGCGTTTCAGCACATAACAAACTTGGTTCAGGCAATGCAAGCTGAAACTCGGCCAAAAATTAAAATTGCAGTCTGTGCATGAATAAAACCTATTTTGCAACACAGAGAAACATATCTAAAGGTGTTAGAAGTGTTTTGCATGATTTTTGAAGTTAGAGCCTGAAATGTCAGAAAACAGCGTTTCAGCACATAACAAACTTGGTTCTGGTAATGCAAGCTGAAACTCGGCCAAAAATTAAAATTGCAGTCTGTGCATGAATAAAACCTATTTTGCAACACAGAGAAACATATCTGAAGGTGTTAGAAGTGTTTTGCATGATTTTTGAAGTTAGAGCCTGAAATGTCAGAAAACGGCGTTTCAGCACATAACAAACTTGGTTCAGGCAATGCAAGGTGAAACTCGGCCCAAAATTAAAATTGCAGTCTGTGCATGGATAAAACCTATTTTGCAACACAGAGAAACATATCTGAAGCTGTTAGAAGTGTTTTGCATGATTTCTGAAGTTAGAGCCTGAAATGTCAGAAAACGCCGTTTCAGCACATAACAAACTTGGTTCAGGCAATGCAAGGTGAAACTCGGCCCAAAATTAAAATTGCAGTCTGTGCATGAATAAAACCTATTTTGCAACACAGAGAAACATATCTGAAGGTGTTAGAAGTGTTTTGCATGATTTTTGAAGTTAGTGCCTGAAATGTCAGAAAAAGGCATTTCAGCACATAACAAACTTGGTTCTGGCAATGCAAGCTGAAACTCGGCCAAAAATTAAAATTGCAGTCTGTGCATGAATAAAACCTATTTTGCAACACAGAGAAACATATCTGAAGGTGTTAGAAGTGTTTTGCATGATTTTTGAAGTTAGAGCCTGAAATGTCAGAAAACGGCGTTTCAGCACATAACAAACTCGGTTCAGGCAATGCAAGCTGAAACTCGGCCAAAAATTAAAATTGCAGTCTGTGCATGAATAAAACCTATTTTGCAACACAGAGAAACATATCTGAAGGTGTTAGAAGTGTTTTGCATGATTTTTGAAGTTAGAGCCTGAAATGTCAGAAAACAGCGTTTCAGCACTTAACAAACTGGGTTCTGGCAATGCAAGCTGAAACTCGGTCCAAAATTAAAATTGCAGTCTGTGCATGAATAAAACCTATTTTGCAACACAGAGAAACATATCTGAAGGTGTTAGAAGTGTTTTGCATGATTTTTGAAGTTAGAGCCTGAAATGTCAGAAAACGGCGTTTCAGCACATAACAAACTTGGTTCAGGCAATGCAAGCTGAAACTCGGCCAAAAATTAAAATTGCAGTCTGTGCATGAATAAAACCTATTTTGCAACACAGAGAAACATATCTAAAGGTGTTAGAAGTGTTTTGCATGATTTTTGAAGTTAGAGCCTGAAATGTCAGAAAACGGCGTTTCAGCACATAACAAACTTGGTTCAGGCAATGCAAGGTGAAACTCGGCCCAAAATTAAAATTGCAGTCTGTGCATGAATAAAACCTATTTTGCAACACAGAGAAACATATCTGAAGGTGTTAGAAGTGTTTTGCATGATTTTTGAAGTTAGTGCCTGAAATGTCAGAAAAAGGCATTTCAGCACATAACAAACTTGGTTCTGGCAATGCAAGCTGAAACTCGGCCAAAAATTAAAATTGCAGTCTGTGCATGAATAAAACCTATTTTGCAACACAGAGAAACATATCTGAAGGTGTTAGAAGTGTTTTGCATGATTTTTGAAGTTAGAGCCTGAAATGTCAGAAAACGGCGTTTCAGCACATAACAAACTCGGTTCAGGCAATGCAAGCTGAAACTCGGCCAAAAATTAAAATTGCAGTCTGTGCATGAATAAAACCTATTTTGCAACACAGAGAAACATATCTGAAGGTGTTAGAAGTGTTTTGCATGATTTTTGAAGTTAGAGCCTGAAATGTCAGAAAACAGCGTTTCAGCACTTAACAAACTTGGTTCTGGCAATGCAAGCTGAAACTCGGTCCAAAATTAAAATTGCAGTCTGTGCATGAATAAAACCTATTTTGCAACACAGAGAAACATATCTGAAGGTGTTAGAAGTGTTTTGCATGATTTTTGAAGTTAGAGCCTGAAATGTCAGAAAACGGCGTTTCAGCACATAACAAACTCGGTTCAGGCAATGCAAGCTGAAACTCGGCCAAAAATTAAAATTGCAGTCTGTGCATGAATAAAACCTATTTTGCAACACAGAGAAACATATCTGAAGGTGTTAGAAGTGTTTTGCATGATTTTTGAAGTTAGAGCCTGAAATGTCAGAAAACAGCGTTTCAGCACTTAACAAACTTGGTTCTGGCAATGCAAGCTGAAACTCGGTCCAAAATTAAAATTGCAGTCTGTGCATGAATAAAACCTATTTTGCAACACAGAGAAACATATCTGAAGGTGTTAGAAGTGTTTTGCATGATTTTTGAAGTTAGAGCCTGAAATGTCAGAAAACGGCGTTTCAGCACATAACAAACTTGGTTCAGGCAATGCAAGCTGAAACTCGGCCAAAAATTAAAATTGCAGTCTGTGCATGAATAAAACCTATTTTGCAACACAGAGAAACATATCTAAAGGTGTTAGAAGTGTTTTGCATGATTTTTGAAGTTAGAGCCTGAAATGTCAGAAAACGGCGTTTCAGCACATAACAAACTTGGTTCAGGCAATGCAAGGTGAAACTCGGCCCAAAATTAAAATTGCAGTCTGTGCATGAATAAAACCTATTTTGCAACACAGAGAAACATATCTGAAGGTGTTAGAAGTGTTTTGCATGATTTTTGAAGTTAGTGCCTGAAATGTCAGAAAAAGGCATTTCAGCACATAACAAACTTGGTTCTGGCAATGCAAGCTGAAACTCGGCCAAAAATTAAAATTGCAGTCTGTGCATGAATAAAACCTATTTTGCAACACAGAGAAACATATCTGAAGGTGTTAGAAGTGTTTTGCATGATTTTTGAAGTTAGAGCCTGAAATGTCAGAAAACGGCGTTTCAGCACATAACAAACTCGGTTCAGGCAATGCAAGCTGAAACTCGGCCAAAAATTAAAATTGCAGTCTGTGCATGAATAAAACCTATTTTGCAACACAGAGAAACATATCTGAAGGTGTTAGAAGTGTTTTGCATGATTTTTGAAGTTAGAGCCTGAAATGTCAGAAAACAGCGTTTCAGCACTTAACAAACTTGGTTCTGGCAATGCAAGCTGAAACTCGGTCCAAAATTAAAATTGCAGTCTGTGCATGAATAAAACCTATTTTGCAACACAGAGAAACATATCTGAAGGTGTTAGAAGTGTTTTGCATGATTTTTGAAGTTAGAGCCTGAAATGTCAGAAAACGGCGTTTCAGCACATAACAAACTTGGTTCAGGCAATGCAAGCTGAAACTCGGCCAAAAATTAAAATTGCAGTCTGTGCATGAATAAAACCTATTTTGCAACACAGAGAAACATATCTAAAGGTGTTAGAAGTGTTTTGCATGATTTTTGAAGTTAGAGCCTGAAATGTCAGAAAACAGCGTTTCAGCACATAACAAACTTGGTTCTGGTAATGCAAGCTGAAACTCGGCCAAAAATTAAAATTGCAGTCTGTGCATGAATAAAACCTATTTTGCAACACAGAGAAACATATCTGAAGGTGTTAGAAGTGTTTTGCATGATTTTTGAAGTTAGTGCCTGAAATGTCAGAAAAAGGCATTTCAGCACATAACAAACTTGGTTCTGGCAATGCAAGCTGAAACTCGGCCAAAAATTAAAATTGCAGTCTGTGCATGAATAAAACCTATTTTGCAACACAGAGAAACATATCTGAAGGTGTTAGAAGTGTTTTGCATGATTTTTGAAGTTAGAGCCTGAAATGTCAGAAAACGGCGTTTCAGCACATAACAAACTCGGTTCAGGCAATGCAAGCTGAAACTCGGCCAAAAATTAAAATTGCAGTCTGTGCATGAATAAAACCTATTTTGCAACACAGAGAAACATATCTGAAGGTGTTAGAAGTGTTTTGCATGATTTTTGAAGTTAGAGCCTGAAATGTCAGAAAACAGCGTTTCAGCACTTAACAAACTTGGTTCTGGCAATGCAAGCTGAAACTCGGTCCAAAATTAAAATTGCAGTCTGTGCATGAATAAAACCTATTTTGCAACACAGAGAAACATATCTGAAGGTGTTAGAAGTGTTTTGCATGATTTTTGAAGTTAGAGCCTGAAATGTCAGAAAACGGCGTTTCAGCACATAACAAACTTGGTTCAGGCAATGCAAGCTGAAACTCGGCCAAAAATTAAAATTGCAGTCTGTGCATGAATAAAACCTATTTTGCAACACAGAGAAACATATCTAAAGGTGTTAGAAGTGTTTTTCATGATTTTTGAAGTTAGAGCCTGAAATGTCAGAAAACAGCGTTTCAGCACATAACAAATTTGGTTCTGGTAATGCAAGCTGAAACTCGGCCAAAAATTAAAATTGCAGTCTGTGCATGAATAAAACCTATTTTGCAACACAGAGAAACATATCTGAAGGTGTTAGAAGTGTTTTGCATGATTTTTGAAGTTAGAGCCTGAAATGTCAGAAAACGGCGTTTCAGCACATAACAAACTTGGTTCAGGCAATGCAAGGTGAAACTCGGCCCAAAATTAAAATTGCAGTCTGTGCATGGATAAAACCTATTTTGCAACACAGAGAAACATATCTGAAGCTGTTAGAAGTGTTTTGCATGATTTTTGAAGTTAGAGCCTGAAATGTCAGAAAACGCCGTTTCAGCACATAACAAACTTGGTTCAGGCAATGCAAGCTGAAACTCGGCCCAAAATTAAAATTGCAGTCTGTGCATGAATAAAACCTATTTTGCAACACAGAGAAACATATCTGAAGGTGTTAGAAGTGTTTTGCATGATTTTTGAAGTTAGAGCCTGAAATGTCAGAAAACAGCGTTTCAGCACTTAACAAACTTGGTTCTGGCAATGCAAGCTGAAACTCGGTCCAAAATTAAAATTGCAGTCTGTGCATGAATAAAACCTATTTTGCAACACAGAGAAACATATCTGAAGGTGTTAGAAGTGTTTTGCATGATTTTTGAAGTTAGAGCCTGAAATGTCAGAAAAAGGCGTTTCAGCACATAACAAACTTGGTTCTGGCAATGCAAGCTGAAACTCGGTCCAAAATAAAAATTGCAGTCTGTGCATGAATAAAACCTATTTTGCAACACAGAGAAACACATCTGAAGGTGTTAGAAGTGTTTTGCATGATTTTTGAAGTTAGAGCCTGAAATGTCAGAAAACGCCGTTTCAGCACATAACAAACTTGGTTCAGGCAATGCAAGCTGAAACTCGGCCCAAAATTAAAATTGCAGTCTGTGCATGAATAAAACCTATTTTGCAACACAGAGAAACATATCTGAAGGTGTTAGAAGTGTTTTGCATGATTTTTGAAGTTAGAGCCTGAAATGTCAGAAAACAGCGTTTCAGCACTTAACAAACTTGGTTCTGGCAATGCAAGCTGAAACTCGGTCCAAAATTAAAATTGCAGTCTGTGCATGAATAAAACCTATTTTGCAACACAGAGAAACATATCTGAAGGTGTTAGAAGTGTTTTGCATGATTTTTGAAGTTAGAGCCTGAAATGTCAGAAAACGGCGTTTCAGCACATAACAAACTTGGTTCAGGCAATGCAAGCTGAAACTCGGCCAAAAATTAAAATTGCAGTCTGTGCATGAATAAAACCTATTTTGCAACACAGAGAAACATATCTGAAGGTGTTAGAAGTGTTTTGCATGATTTTTGAAGTTAGAGCCTGAAATGTCAGAAAACAGCGTTTCAGCACATAACAAACTTGGTTCTGGTAATGCAAGCTGAAACTCGGCCCAAAATTAAAATTGCAGTCTGTGCATGAATAAAACCTATTTTGCAGCACAGAGAAACATATCTGAAGGTGTTAGAAGTGTTTTGCATGATTTTTGAAGTTAGAGCCTGAAATGTCAGAAAACGGCGTTTCAGCACATAACAAACTTGGTTCAGGCAATGCAAGGTGAAACTCGGCCCAAAATTAAAATTGCAGTCTGTGCATGAATAAAACCTATTTTGCAACACAGAGAAACATATCTGAAGGTGTTAGAAGTGTTTTGCATGATTTTTGAAGTTAGTGCCTGAAATGTCAGAAAAAGGCATTTCAGCACATAAAAAACTTGGTTCTGGCAATGCAAGCTGAAACTCGGCCAAAAATTAAAATTGCAGTCTGTGCATGAATAAAACCTATTTTGCAACACAGAGAAACATATCTGAAGGTGTTAGAAGTGTTTTGCATGATTTTTGAAGTTAGAGCCTGAAATGTCAGAAAACGGCGTTTCAGCACATAACAAACTCGGTTCAGGCAATGCAAGCTGAAACTCGGCCAAAAATTAAAATTGCAGTCTGTGCATGAATAAAACCTATTTTGCAACACAGAGAAACATATCTGAAGGTGTTAGAAGTGTTTTGCATGATTTTTGAAGTTAGAGCCTGAAATGTCAGAAAACAGCGTTTCAGCACTTAACAAACTTGGTTCTGGCAATGCAAGCTGAAACTCGGTCCAAAATTAAAATTGCAGTCTGTGCATGAATAAAACCTATTTTGCAACACAGAGAAACATATCTGAAGGTGTTAGAAGTGTTTTGCATGATTTTTGAAGTTAGAGCCTGAAATGTCAGAAAACGGCGTTTCAGCACATAACAAACTTGGTTCAGGCAATGCAAGCTGAAACTCGGCCAAAAATTAAAATTGCAGTCTGTGCATGAATAAAACCTATTTTGCAACACAGAGAAACATATCTAAAGGTGTTAGAAGTGTTTTGCATGATTTTTGAAGTTAGAGCCTGAAATGTCAGAAAACAGCGTTTCAGCACATAACAAACTTGGTTCTGGTAATGCAAGCTGAAACTCGGCCAAAAATTAAAATTGCAGTCTGTGCATGAATAAAACCTATTTTGCAACACAGAGAAACATAACTGAAGGTGTTAGAAGTGTTTTGCATGATTTTTGAAGTTAGAGCCTGAAATGTCAGAAAACGGCGTTTCAGCACATAACAAACTTGGTTCAGGCAATGCAAGGTGAAACTCGGCCCAAAATTAAAATTGCAGTCTGTGCATGAATAAAACCTATTTTGCAACACAGAGAAACATATCTGAAGCTGTTAGAAGTGTTTTGCATGATTTTTGAAGTTAGAGCCTGAAATGTCAGAAAACGCCGTTTCAGCACATAACAAACTTGGTTCAGGCAATGCAAGCTGAAACTCGGCCCAAAATTAAAATTGCAGTCTGTGCATGAATAAAACCTATTTTGCAGCACAGAGAAACATATCTGAAGGTGTTAGAAGTGTTTTGCATGATTTTTGAAGTTAGAGCCTGAAATGTCAGAAAACGGCGTTTCAGCACATAACAAACTTGGTTCAGGCAATGCAAGGTGAAACTCGGCCCAAAATTAAAATTGCAGTCTGTGCATGAATAAAACCTATTTTGCAACACAGAGAAACATATCTGAAGGTGTTAGAAGTGTTTTGCATGATTTTTGAAGTTAGTGCCTGAAATGTCAGAAAAAGGCATTTCAGCACATAAAAAACTTGGTTCTGGCAATGCAAGCTGAAACTCGGCCAAAAATTAAAATTGCAGTCTGTGCATGAATAAAACCTATTTTGCAACACAGAGAAACATATCTGAAGGTGTTAGAAGTGTTTTGCATGATTTTTGAAGTTAGAGCCTGAAATGTCAGAAAACGGCGTTTCAGCACATAACAAACTCGGTTCAGGCAATGCAAGCTGAAACTCGGCCAAAAATTAAAATTGCAGTCTGTGCATGAATAAAACCTATTTTGCAACACAGAGAAACATATCTGAAGGTGTTAGAAGTGTTTTGCATGATTTTTGAAGTTAGAGCCTGAAATGTCAGAAAACAGCGTTTCAGCACTTAACAAACTTGGTTCTGGCAATGCAAGCTGAAACTCGGTCCAAAATTAAAATTGCAGTCTGTGCATGAATAAAACCTATTTTGCAACACAGAGAAACATATCTGAAGGTGTTAGAAGTGTTTTGCATGATTTTTGAAGTTAGAGCCTGAAATGTCAGAAAACGGCGTTTCAGCACATAACAAACTTGGTTCAGGCAATGCAAGCTGAAACTCGGCCAAAAATTAAAATTGCAGTCTGTGCATGAATAAAACCTATTTTGCAACACAGAGAAACATATCTAAAGGTGTTAGAAGTGTTTTGCATGATTTTTGAAGTTAGAGCCTGAAATGTCAGAAAACAGCGTTTCAGCACATAACAAACTTGGTTCTGGTAATGCAAGCTGAAACTCGGCCAAAAATTAAAATTGCAGTCTGTGCATGAATAAAACCTATTTTGCAACACAGAGAAACATAACTGAAGGTGTTAGAAGTGTTTTGCATGATTTTTGAAGTTAGAGCCTGAAATGTCAGAAAACGGCGTTTCAGCACATAACAAACTTGGTTCAGGCAATGCAAGGTGAAACTCGGCCCAAAATTAAAATTGCAGTCTGTGCATGAATAAAACCTATTTTGCAACACAGAGAAACATATCTGAAGCTGTTAGAAGTGTTTTGCATGATTTTTGAAGTTAGAGCCTGAAATGTCAGAAAACGCCGTTTCAGCACATAACAAACTTGGTTCAGGCAATGCAAGCTGAAACTCGGCCCAAAATTAAAATTGCAGTCTGTGCATGAATAAAACCTATTTTGCAACACAGAGAAACATATCTAAAGGTGTTAGAAGTGTTTTGCATGATTTTTGAAGTTAGAGCCTGAAATGTCAGAAAACAGCGTTTCAGCACATAACAAACTTGGTTCTGGTAATGCAAGCTGAAACTCGGCCAAAAATTAAAATTGCAGTCTGTGCATGAATAAAACCTATTTTGCAACACAGAGAAACATAACTGAAGGTGTTAGAAGTGTTTTGCATGATTTTTGAAGTTAGAGCCTGAAATGTCAGAAAACGGCGTTTCAGCACATAACAAACTTGGTTCAGGCAATGCAAGGTGAAACTCGGCCCAAAATTAAAATTGCAGTCTGTGCATGAATAAAACCTATTTTGCAACACAGAGAAACATATCTGAAGCTGTTAGAAGTGTTTTGCATGATTTTTGAAGTTAGAGCCTGAAATGTCAGAAAACGCCGTTTCAGCACATAACAAACTTGGTTCAGGCAATGCAAGCTGAAACTCGGCCCAAAATTAAAATTGCAGTCTGTGCATGAATAAAACCTATTTTGCAACACAGAGAAACATATCTGAAGGTGTTAGAAGTGTTTTGCATGATTTTTGAAGTTAGAGCCTGAAATGTCAGAAAACAGCGTTTCAGCACTTAACAAACTTGGTTCTGGCAATGCAAGCTGAAACTCGGTCCAAAATTAAAATTGCAGTCTGTGCATGAATAAAACCTATTTTGCAACACAGAGAAACATATCTGAAGGTGTTAGAAGTGTTTTGCATGATTTTTGAAGTTAGAGCCTGAAATGTCAGAAAAAGGCGTTTCAGCACATAACAAACTTGGTTCTGGCAATGCAAGCTGAAACTCGGTCCAAAATAAAAATTGCAGTCTGTGCATGAATAAAACCTATTTTGCAACACAGAGAAACACATCTGAAGGTGTTAGAAGTGTTTTGCATGATTTTTGAAGTTAGAGCCTGAAATGTCAGAAAACGCCGTTTCAGCACATAACAAACTTGGTTCAGGCAATGCAAGCTGAAACTCGGCCCAAAATTAAAATTGCAGTCTGTGCATGAATAAAACCTATTTTGCAACACAGAGAAACATATCTGAAGGTGTTAGAAGTGTTTTGCATGATTTTTGAAGTTAGAGCCTGAAATGTCAGAAAACAGCGTTTCAGCACTTAACAAACTTGGTTCTGGCAATGCAAGCTGAAACTCGGTCCAAAATTAAAATTGCAGTCTGTGCATGAATAAAACCTATTTTGCAACACAGAGAAACATATCTGAAGGTGTTAGAAGTGTTTTGCATGATTTTTGAAGTTAGAGCCTGAAATGTCAGAAAACGGCGTTTCAGCACATAACAAACTTGGTTCTGGCAATGCAAGCTGAAACTCGGTCCAAAATAAAAATTGCAGTCTGTGCATGAATAAAACCTATTTTGCAACACAGAGAAACATATCTGAAGGTGTTAGAAGTGTTTTGCATGATTTTTGAAGTTAGAGCCTGAAATGTCAGAAAACAGCGTTTCAGCACTTAACAAACTTGGTTCTGGCAATGCAAGCTGAAACTCGGTCCAAAATTAAAATTGCAGTCTGTGCATGAATAAAACCTATTTTGCAACACAGAGAAACATATCTGAAGGTGTTAGAAGTGTTTTGCATGATTTTTGAAGTTAGAGCCTGAAATGTCAGAAAAAGGCGTTTCAGCACATAACAAACTTGGTTCTGGCAATGCAAGCTGAAACTCGGTCCAAAATAAAAATTGCAGTCTGTGCATGAATAAAACCTATTTTGCAACACAGAGAAACATATCTGAAGGTGTTAGAAGTGTTTTGCATGATTTTTGAAGTTAGAGCCTGAAATGTCAGAAAACGGCGTTTCAGCACATAACAAACTTGGTTCAGGCAATGCAAGCTGAAACTCGGCCCAAAACTAAAATTGCAGTCTGTGAATGAATAAAACCTATTTTGCAACACAGAGAAACATATCTGAAGGTGTTAGAAGTGTTTTGCATGATTTTTGAAGTTAGAGCCTGAAATGTCAGAAAACGGCGTTTCAGCACATAACAAACTTGGTTCAGGCAATGCAAGCTGAAACTCGGCCCAAAATTAAAATTGCAGTCTGTGCATGAATAAAACCTATTTTGCAACACAGAGAAACATATCTGAAGGTGTTAGAAGTGTTTTGCATGATTTTTGAAGTTAGAGCCTGAAATGTCAGAAAAAGGCTTTTCAGCACATAACAAACTTGGTTCTGGCAATGCAAGCTGAAACTCGGTCCAAAATTAAAATTGCAGTCTGTGCATGAATAAAACCTATTTTGCAACACAGAGAAACATATCTGAAGGTGTTAGAAGTGTTTTGCATGATTTTTGAAGTTAGAGCCTGAAATGTCAGAAAACAGCGTTTCAGCACTTAACAAACTTGGTTCTGGCAATGCAAGCTGAAACTCGGTCCAAAATTAAAATTGCAGTCTGTGCATGAATAAAACCTATTTTGCAACACAGAGAAACATATCTGAAGGTGTTAGAAGTGTTTTGCATGATTTTTGAAGTTAGAGCCTGAAATGTCAGAAAACGGCGTTTCAGCACATAACAAACTTGGTTCAGGCAATGCAAGCTGAAACTCGGCCCAAAATTAAAATTGCAGTCTGTGCATGAATAAAACCTATTTTGCAGCACAGAGAAACATATCTGAAGGTGTTAGAAGTGTTTTGCATGATTTTTGAAGTTAGAGCCTGAAATGTCAGAAAACGGCGTTTCAGCACATAACAAACTTGGTTCAGGCAATGCAAGGTGAAACTCGGCCCAAAATTAAAATTGCAGTCTGTGCATGAATAAAACCTATTTTGCAACACAGAGAAACATATCTGAAGGTGTTAGAAGTGTTTTGCATGATTTTTGAAGTTAGAGCCTGAATTGTCAGAAAAAGGCTTTTCAGCACATAACAAACTTGGTTCTGGCAATGCAAGCTGAAACTCGGTCCAAAATTAAAATTGCAGTCTGTGCATGAATAAAACCTATTTGGCAACACAGAGAAACATATCTGAAGGTGTTAGAAGTGTTTTGCATGATTTTTGAAGTTAGTGCCTGAAATGTCAGAAAAAGGCATTTCAGCACATAACAAACTTGGTTCTGGCAATGCAAGAGAAACATATCTGAAGGTGTTAGAAGTGTTTTGCATGATTTTTGAAGTTAGAGCCTGAAATGTCAGAAAACAGCGTTTCAGCACTTAACAAACTTGGTTCTGGCAATGCAAGCTGAAACTCGGTCCAAAATTAAAATTGCAGTCTGTGCATGAATAAAACCTATTTTGCAACACAGAGAAACATATCTGAAGGTGTTAGAAGTGTTTTGCATGATTTTTGAAGTTAGAGCCTGAAATGTCAGAAAACAGCGTTTCAGCACATAACAAACTTGGTTCTGGTAATGCAAGCTGAAACTCGGCCCAAAATTAAAATTGCAGTCTGTGCATGAATAAAACCTATTTTGCAGCACAGAGAAACATATCTGAAGGTGTTAGAAGTGTTTTGCATGATTTTTGAAGTTAGAGCCTGAAATATCAGAAAACGGCGTTTCAGCACATAACAAACTTGGTTCAGGCAATGCAAGCTGAAACTCGGCCCAAAATTAAATTTGCAGTCTGTGCATGAATAAAACCTATTTTGCATCACAGAGAAACATATCTGAAGGTGTTAGAAGTGTTTTGCATGATTTTTGAAGTTAGAGCCTGAAATGTCAGAAAACAGCGTTTCAGCACTTAACAAACTTGGTTCTGGCAATGCAAGCTGAAACTCGGTCCAAAATTAAAATTGCAGTCTGTGCATGAATAAAACCTATTTTGCAACACAGAGAAACATATCTGAAGGTGTTAGAAGTGTTTTGCATGATTTTTGAAGTTAGAGCCTGAAATGTCAGAAAACGGCGTTTCAGCACATAACAAACTTGGTTCAGGCAATGCAAGCTGAAACTCGGCCAAAAATTAAAATTGCAGTCTGTGCATGAATAAAACCTATTTTGCAACACAGAGAAACATATCTAAAGGTGTTAGAAGTGTTTTGCATGATTTTTGAAGTTAGAGCCTGAAATGTCAGAAAACAGCGTTTCAGCACATAACAAACTTGGTTCTGGTAATGCAAGCTGAAACTCGGCCCAAAATTAAAATTGCAGTCTGTGCATGAATAAAACCTATTTTGCAGCACAGAGAAACATATCTGAAGGTGTTAGAAGTGTTTTGCATGATTTTTGAAGTTAGAGCCTGAAATGTCAGAAAACGGCGTTTCAGCACATAACAAACTTGGTTCAGGCAATGCAAGGTGAAACTCGGCCCAAAATTAAAATTGCAGTCTGTGCATGAATAAAACCTATTTTGCAACACAGAGAAACATATCTGAAGCTGTTAGAAGTGTTTTGCATGATTTTTGAAGTTAGAGCCTGAAATGTCAGAAAACGCCGTTTCAGCACATAACAAACTTGGTTCAGGCAATGCAAGCTGAAACTCGGCCCAAAATTAAAATTGCAGTCTGTGCATGAATAAAACCTATTTTGCAACACAGAGAAACATATCTGAAGGTGTTAGAAGTGTTTTGCATGATTTTTGAAGTTAGAGCCTGAAATGTCAGAAAACAGCGTTTCAGCACTTAACAAACTTGGTTCTGGCAATGCAAGCTGAAACTCGGTCCAAAATTAAAATTGCAGTCTGTGCATGAATAAAACCTATTTTGCAACACAGAGAAACATATCTGAAGGTGTTAGAAGTGTTTTGCATGATTTTTGAAGTTAGAGCCTGAAATGTCAGAAAAAGGCGTTTCAGCACATAACAAACTTGGTTCTGGCAATGCAAGCTGAAACTCGGTCCAAAATAAAAATTGCAGTCTGTGCATGAATAAAACCTATTTTGCAACACAGAGAAACACATCTGAAGGTGTTAGAAGTGTTTTGCATGATTTTTGAAGTTAGAGCCTGAAATGTCAGAAAACGGCGTTTCAGCACATAACAAACTTGGTTCAGGCAATGCAAGCTGAAACTCGGCCCAAAATTAAAATTGCAGTCTGTGCATGAATAAAACCTATTTTGCAACACAGAGAAACATATCTGAAGGTGTTAGAAGTGTTTTGCATGATTTTTGAAGTTAGAGCCTGAAATGTCAGAAAACAGCGTTTCAGCACTTAACAAACTTGGTTCTGGCAATGCAAGCTGAAACTCGGTCCAAAATTAAAATTGCAGTCTGTGCATGAATAAAACCTATTTTGCAACACAGAGAAACATATCTGAAGGTGTTAGAAGTGTTTTGCATGATTTTTGAAGTTAGAGCCTGAAATGTCAGAAAACGGCGTTTCAGCACATAACAAACTTGGTTCTGGCAATGCAAGCTGAAACTCGGTCCAAAATAAAAATTGCAGTCTGTGCATGAATAAAACCTATTTTGCAACACAGAGAAGCATATCTGAAGTTGTTAGAAGTGTTTTGCATGATTTTTGAAGTTAGAGCCTGAAATGTCAGAAAACGGCGTTTCAGCACATAACAAACTTGGTTCAGGCAATGCAAGCTGAAACTCGGCCAAAAATTAAAATTGCAGTCTGTGCATGAATAAAACCTATTTTGCAACACAGAGAAACATATCTGAAGGTGTTAGAAGTGTTTTGCATGATTTTTGAAGTTAGAGCCTGAAATGTCAGAAAACAGCGTTTCAGCACATAACAAACTTGGTTCTGGCAATGCAAGCTGAAACTCGGCCCAAAATTAAAATTGCAGTCTGTGCATGAATAAAACCTATTTTGCAACACAGAGAAACATATCTGAAGGTGTTAGAAGTGTTTTGCATGATTTTTGAAGTTAGAGCCTGAAATGTCAGAAAACGGCGTTTCAGCACATAACAAACTTGGTTCAGGCAATGCAAGCTGAAACTCGGCCCAAAATTAAAATTGCAGTCTGTGCATGAATAAAACCTATTTTGCAACACAGAGAAACATATCTGAAGGTGTTAGAAGTGTTTTGCATGATTTTTGAAGTTAGAGCCTGAAATGTCAGAAAACAGCGTTTCAGCACTTAACAAACTTGGTTCTGGCAATGCAAGCTGAAACTCGGTCCAAAATTAAAATTGCAGTCTGTGCATGAATAAAACCTATTTTGCAACACAGAGAAACATATCTGAAGGTGTTAGAAGTGTTTTGCATGATTTTTGAAGTTAGAGCCTGAAATGTCAGAAAAAGGCGTTTCAGCACATAACAAACTTGGTTCTGGCAATGCAAGCTGCAACTCGGTCCAAAATAAAAATTGCAGTCTGTGCATGAATAAAACCTATTTTGCAACACAGAGAAACACATCTGAAGGTGTTAGAAGTGTTTTGTATGATTTTTGAAGTTAGAGCCTGAAATGTCAGAAAACGGCGTTTCAGCACATAACAAACTTGGTTCAGGCAATGCAAGCTGAAACTCGGACCAAAATTAAAATTGCAGTCTGTGCATGAATAAAACCTATTTTGCAACACAGAGAAACATATCTGAAGGTGTTAGAAGTGTTTTGCATGATTTTTGAAGTTAGAGCCTGAAATGTCAGAAAACAGCGTTTCAGCACTTAACAAACTTGGTTCTGGCAATGCAAGCTGAAACTCGGTCCAAAATTAAAATTGCAGTCTGTGCATGAATAAAACCTATTTTGCAACACAGAGAAACATATCTGAAGGTGTTAGAAGTGTTTTGCATGATTTTTGAAGTTAGAGCCTGAAATGTCAGAAAACGGCGTTTCAGCACATAACAAACTTGGTTCTGGCAATGCAAGCTGAAACTCGGTCCAAAATAAAAATTGCAGTCTGTGCATGAATAAAACCTATTTTGCAACACAGAGAAGCATATCTGAAGGTGTTAGAAGTGTTTTGCATGATTTTTGAAGTTAGAGCCTGAAATGTCAGAAAACGGCGTTTCAGCACATAACAAACTTGGTTCAGGCAATGCAAGCTGAAACTCGGCCAAAAATTAAAATTGCAGTCTGTGCATGAATAAAACCTATTTTGCAACACAGAGAAACATATCTGAAGGTGTTAGAAGTGTTTTGCATGATTTTTGAAGTTAGAGCCTGAAATGTCAGAAAACAGCGTTTCAGCACATAACAAACTTGGTTCTGGCAATGCAAGCTGAAACTCGGCCCAAAATTAAAATTGCAGTCTGTGCATGAATAAAACCTATTTTGCAACACAGAGAAACATATCTGAAGGTGTTAGAAGTGTTTTGCATGATTTTTGAAGTTAGAGCCTGAAATGTCAGAAAACGGCGTTTCAGCACATAACAAACTTGGTTCAGGCAATGCAAGCTGAAACTCGGCCCAAAATTAAAATTGCAGTCTGTGCATGAATAAAACCTATTTTGCAACACAGAGAAACATATCTGAAGGTGTTAGAAGTGTTTTGCATGATTTTTGAAGTTAGAGCCTGAAATGTCAGAATAAGCGTTTCAGCACATAACAAACTTGGTTCTGGCAATGCAAGCTGCAACTCGGTCCAAAATAAAAATTGCAGTCTGTGCATGAATAAAACCTATTTTGCAACACAGAGAAACACATCTGAAGGTGTTAGAAGTGTTTTGTATGATTTTTGAAGTTAGAGCCTGAAATGTCAGAAAACGGCGTTTCAGCACATAACAAACTTGGTTCAGGCAATGCAAGCTGAAACTCGGCCCAAAATTAAAATTGCAGTCTGTGCATGAATAAAACCTATTTTGCAACACAGAGAAACATATCTGAAGGTGTTAGAAGTGTTTTGCATGATTTTTGAAGTTAGTGCCTGAAATGTCAGAAAAAGGCATTTCAGCACATAACAAACTTGGTTCTGGCAATGCAAGCTGAAACTCGGCCAAAAATTAAAATTGCAGTCTGTGCATGAATAAAACCTATTTTGCAACACAGAGAAACATATCTGAAGGTGTTAGAAGTGTTTTGCATGATTTTTGAAGTTAGAGCCTGAAATGTCAGAAAACGGCGTTTCAGCACATAACAAACTCGGTTCAGGCAATGCAAGCTGAAACTCGGCCAAAAATTAAAATTGCAGTCTGTGCATGAATAAAACCTATTTTGCAACACAGAGAAACATATCTGAAGGTGTTAGAAGTGTTTTGCATGATTTTTGAAGTTAGAGCCTGAAATGTCAGAAAACGGCGTTTCAGCACTTAACAAACTTGGTTCAGGCAATGCAAGCTGAAACTCGGCCAAAAATTAAAATTGCAGTCTGTGCATGAATAAAACCTATTTTGCAACACAGAGAAACATATCTAAAGGTGTTAGAAGTGTTTTGCATGATTTTTGAAGTTAGAGCCTGAAATGTCAGAAAACAGCGTTTCAGCACATAACAAACTTGGTTCTGGTAATGCAAGCTGAAACTCGGCCAAAAATTAAAATTGCAGTCTGTGCATGAATAAAACCTATTTTGCAACACAGAGAAACATATCTGAAGGTGTTAGAAGTGTTTTGCATGATTTTTGAAGTTAGAGCCTGAAATGTCAGAAAACGGCGTTTCAGCACATAACAAACTTGGTTCAGGCAATGCAAGGTGAAACTCGGCCCAAAATTAAAATTGCAGTCTGTGCATGGATAAAACCTATTTTGCAACACAGAGAAACATATCTGAAGCTGTTAGAAGTGTTTTGCATGATTTTTGAAGTTAGAGCCTGAAATGTCAGAAAACGCCGTTTCAGCACATAACAAACTTGGTTCAGGCAATGCAAGCTGAAACTCGGCCCAAAATTAAAATTGCAGTCTGTGCATGAATAAAACCTATTTTGCAACACAGAGAAACATATCTGAAGGTGTTAGAAGTGTTTTGCATGATTTTTGAAGTTAGAGCCTGAAATGTCAGAAAACAGCGTTTCAGCACTTAACAAACTTGGTTCTGGCAATGCAAGCTGAAACTCGGTCCAAAATTAAAATTGCAGTCTGTGCATGAATAAAACCTATTTTGCAACACAGAGAAACATATCTGAAGGTGTTAGAAGTGTTTTGCATGATTTTTGAAGTTAGAGCCTGAAATGTCAGAAAAAGGCGTTTCAGCACATAACAAACTTGGTTCTGGCAATGCAAGCTGAAACTCGGTCCAAAATAAAAATTGCAGTCTGTGCATGAATAAAACCTATTTTGCAACACAGAGAAACACATCTGAAGGTGTTAGAAGTGTTTTGCATGATTTTTGAAGTTAGAGCCTGAAATGTCAGAAAACGCCGTTTCAGCACATAACAAACTTGGTTCAGGCAATGCAAGCTGAAACTCGGCCCAAAATTAAAATTGCAGTCTGTGCATGAATAAAACCTATTTTGCAACACAGAGAAACATATCTGAAGGTGTTAGAAGTGTTTTGCATGATTTTTGAAGTTAGAGCCTGAAATGTCAGAAAACAGCGTTTCAGCACTTAACAAACTTGGTTCTGGCAATGCAAGCTGAAACTCGGTCCAAAATTAAAATTGCAGTCTGTGCATGAATAAAACCTATTTTGCAACACAGAGAAACATATCTGAAGGTGTTAGAAGTGTTTTGCATGATTTTTGAAGTTAGAGCCTGAAATGTCAGAAAACGGCGTTTCAGCACATAACAAACTTGGTTCAGGCAATGCAAGCTGAAACTCGGCCAAAAATTAAAATTGCAGTCTGTGCATGAATAAAACCTATTTTGCAACACAGAGAAACATATCTGAAGGTGTTAGAAGTGTTTTGCATGATTTTTGAAGTTAGAGCCTGAAATGTCAGAAAACGGCGTTTCAGCACATAACAAACTCGGTTCAGGCAATGCAAGCTGAAACTCGGCCAAAAATTAAAATTGCAGTCTGTGCATGAATAAAACCTATTTTGCAACACAGAGAAACATATCTGAAGGTGTTAGAAGTGTTTTGCATGATTTTTGAAGTTAGAGCCTGAAATGTCAGAAAACAGCGTTTCAGCACTTAACAAACTTGGTTCTGGCTATGCAAGCTGAAACTCGGTCCAAAATTAAAATTGCAGTCTGTGCATGAATAAAACCTATTTTGCAACACAGAGAAACATATCTGAAGGTGTTAGAAGTGTTTTGCATGATTTTTGAAGTTAGAGCCTGAAATGTCAGAAAACGGCGTTTCAGCACATAACAAACTTGGTTCAGGCAATGCAAGCTGAAACTCGGCCAAAAATTAAAATTGCAGTCTGTGCATGAATAAAACCTATTTTGCAACACAGAGAAACATATCTAAAGGTGTTAGAAGTGTTTTGCATGATTTTTGAAGTTAGAGCCTGAAATGTCAGAAAACAGCGTTTCAGCACATAACAAACTTGGTTCTGGTAATGCAAGCTGAAACTCGGCCAAAAATTAAAATTGCAGTCTGTGCATGAATAAAACCTATTTTGCAACACAGAGAAACATATCTGAAGGTGTTAGAAGTGTTTTGCATGATTTTTGAAGTTAGAGCCTGAAATGTCAGAAAACGGCGTTTCAGCACATAACAAACTTGGTTCAGGCAATGCAAGGTGAAACTCGGCCCAAAATTAAAATTGCAGTCTGTGCATGGATAAAACCTATTTTGCAACACAGAGAAACATATCTGAAGCTGTTAGAAGTGTTTTGCATGATTTCTGAAGTTAGAGCCTGAAATGTCAGAAAACGCCGTTTCAGCACATAACAAACTTGGTTCAGGCAATGCAAGGTGAAACTCGGCCCAAAATTAAAATTGCAGTCTGTGCATGAATAAAACCTATTTTGCAACACAGAGAAACATATCTGAAGGTGTTAGAAGTGTTTTGCATGATTTTTGAAGTTAGTGCCTGAAATGTCAGAAAAAGGCATTTCAGCACATAACAAACTTGGTTCTGGCAATGCAAGCTGAAACTCGGCCAAAAATTAAAATTGCAGTCTGTGCATGAATAAAACCTATTTTGCAACACAGAGAAACATATCTGAAGGTGTTAGAAGTGTTTTGCATGATTTTTGAAGTTAGAGCCTGAAATGTCAGAAAACGGCGTTTCAGCACATAACAAACTCGGTTCAGGCAATGCAAGCTGAAACTCGGCCAAAAATTAAAATTGCAGTCTGTGCATGAATAAAACCTATTTTGCAACACAGAGAAACATATCTGAAGGTGTTAGAAGTGTTTTGCATGATTTTTGAAGTTAGAGCCTGAAATGTCAGAAAACAGCGTTTCAGCACTTAACAAACTTGGTTCTGGCAATGCAAGCTGAAACTCGGTCCAAAATTAAAATTGCAGTCTGTGCATGAATAAAACCTATTTTGCAACACAGAGAAACATATCTGAAGGTGTTAGAAGTGTTTTGCATGATTTTTGAAGTTAGAGCCTGAAATGTCAGAAAACGGCGTTTCAGCACATAACAAACTCGGTTCAGGCAATGCAAGCTGAAACTCGGCCAAAAATTAAAATTGCAGTCTGTGCATGAATAAAACCTATTTTGCAACACAGAGAAACATATCTGAAGGTGTTAGAAGTGTTTTGCATGATTTTTGAAGTTAGAGCCTGAAATGTCAGAAAACAGCGTTTCAGCACTTAACAAACTTGGTTCTGGCAATGCAAGCTGAAACTCGGTCCAAAATTAAAATTGCAGTCTGTGCATGAATAAAACCTATTTTGCAACACAGAGAAACATATCTGAAGGTGTTAGAAGTGTTTTGCATGATTTTTGAAGTTAGAGCATGAAATGTCAGAAAACGGCGTTTCAGCACATAACAAACTTGGTTCAGGCAATGCAAGCTGAAACTCGGCCAAAAATTAAAATTGCAGTCTGTGCATGAATAAAACCTATTTTGCAACACAGAGAAACATATCTAAAGGTGTTAGAAGTGTTTTGCATGATTTTTGAAGTTAGAGCCTGAAATGTCAGAAAACGGCGTTTCAGCACATAACAAACTTGGTTCAGGCAATGCAAGGTGAAACTCGGCCCAAAATTAAAATTGCAGTCTGTGCATGAATAAAACCTATTTTGCAACACAGAGAAACATATCTGAAGGTGTTAGAAGTGTTTTGCATGATTTTTGAAGTTAGAGCCTGAAATGTCAGAAAAAGGCATTTCAGCACATAACAAACTTGGTTCTGGCAATGCAAGCTGAAACTCGGCCAAAAATTAAAATTGCAGTCTGTGCATGAATAAAACCTATTTTGCAACACAGAGAAACATATCTGAAGGTGTTAGAAGTGTTTTGCATGATTTTTGAAGTTAGAGCCTGAAATGTCAGAAAACGGCGTTTCAGCACATAACAAACTCGGTTCAGGCAATGCAAGCTGAAACTCGGCCAAAAATTAAAATTGCAGTCTGTGCATGAATAAAACCTATTTTGCAACACAGAGAAACATATCTGAAGGTGTTAGAAGTGTTTTGCATGATTTTTGAAGTTAGAGCCTGAAATGTCAGAAAACAGCGTTTCAGCACTTAACAAACTTGGTTCTGGCAATGCAAGCTGAAACTCGGTCCAAAATTAAAATTGCAGTCTGTGCATGAATAAAACCTATTTTGCAACACAGAGAAACATATCTGAAGGTGTTAGAAGTGTTTTGCATGATTTTTGAAGTTAGAGCCTGAAATGTCAGAAAACGGCGTTTCAGCACATAACAAACTTGGTTCAGGCAATGCAAGCTGAAACTCGGCCAAAAATTAAAATTGCAGTCTGTGCATGAATAAAACCTATTTTGCAACACAGAGAAACATATCTAAAGGTGTTAGAAGTGTTTTGCATGATTTTTGAAGTTAGAGCCTGAAATGTCAGAAAACAGCGTTTCAGCACATAACAAACTTGGTTCTGGTAATGCAAGCTGAAACTCGGCCAAAAATTAAAATTGCAGTCTGTGCATGAATAAAACCTATTTTGCAACACAGAGAAACATATCTGAAGGTGTTAGAAGTGTTTTGCATGATTTTTGAAGTTAGTGCCTGAAATGTCAGAAAAAGGCATTTCAGCACATAACAAACTTGGTTCTGGCAATGCAAGCTGAAACTCGGCCAAAAATTAAAATTGCAGTCTGTGCATGAATAAAACCTATTTTGCAACACAGAGAAACATATCTGAAGGTGTTAGAAGTGTTTTGCATGATTTTTGAAGTTAGAGCCTGAAATGTCAGAAAACGGCGTTTCAGCACATAACAAACTCGGTTCAGGCAATGCAAGCTGAAACTCGGCCAAAAATTAAAATTGCAGTCTGTGCATGAATAAAACCTATTTTGCAACACAGAGAAACATATCTGAAGGTGTTAGAAGTGTTTTGCATGATTTTTGAAGTTAGAGCCTGAAATGTCAGAAAACAGCGTTTCAGCACTTAACAAACTTGGTTCTGGCAATGCAAGCTGAAACTCGGTCCAAAATTAAAATTGCAGTCTGTGCATGAATAAAACCTATTTTGCAACACAGAGAAACATATCTGAAGCTGTTAGAAGTGTTTTGCATGATTTTTGAAGTTAGAGCCTGAAATGTCAGAAAACGCCGTTTCAGCACATAACAAACTTGGTTCAGGCAATGCAAGCTGAAACTCGGCCCAAAATTAAAATTGCAGTCTGTGCATGAATAAAACCTATTTTGCAACACAGAGAAACATATCTGAAGGTGTTAGAAGTGTTTTGCATGATTTTTGAAGTTAGAGCCTGAAATGTCAGAAAACAGCGTTTCAGCACTTAACAAACTTGGTTCTGGCAATGCAAGCTGAAACTCGGTCCAAAATTAAAATTGCAGTCTGTGCATGAATAAAACCTATTTTGCAACACAGAGAAACATATCTGAAGGTGTTAGAAGTGTTTTGCATGATTTTTGAAGTTAGAGCCTGAAATGTCAGAAAAAGGCGTTTCAGCACATAACAAACTTGGTTCTGGCAATGCAAGCTGAAACTCGGTCCAAAATAAAAATTGCAGTCTGTGCATGAATAAAACCTATTTTGCAACACAGAGAAACACATCTGAAGGTGTTAGAAGTGTTTTGCATGATTTTTGAAGTTAGAGCCTGAAATGTCAGAAAACGCCGTTTCAGCACATAACAAACTTGGTTCAGGCAATGCAAGCTGAAACTCGGCCCAAAATTAAAATTGCAGTCTGTGCATGAATAAAACCTATTTTGCAACACAGAGAAACATATCTGAAGGTGTTAGAAGTGTTTTGCATGATTTTTGAAGTTAGAGCCTGAAATGTCAGAAAACAGCGTTTCAGCACTTAACAAACTTGGTTCTGGCAATGCAAGCTGAAACTCGGTCCAAAATTAAAATTGCAGTCTGTGCATGAATAAAACCTATTTTGCAACACAGAGAAACATATCTGAAGGTGTTAGAAGTGTTTTGCATGATTTTTGAAGTTAGAGCCTGAAATGTCAGAAAACGGCGTTTCAGCACATAACAAACTTGGTTCAGGCAATGCAAGCTGAAACTCGGCCAAAAATTAAAATTGCAGTCTGTGCATGAATAAAACCTATTTTGCAACACAGAGAAACATATCTGAAGGTGTTAGAAGTGTTTTGCATGATTTTTGAAGTTAGAGCCTGAAATGTCAGAAAACGGCGTTTCAGCACATAACAAACTCGGTTCAGGCAATGCAAGCTGAAACTCGGCCAAAAATTAAAATTGCAGTCTGTGCATGAATAAAACCTATTTTGCAACACAGAGAAACATATCTGAAGGTGTTAGAAGTGTTTTGCATGATTTTTGAAGTTAGAGCCTGAAATGTCAGAAAACAGCGTTTCAGCACTTAACAAACTTGGTTCTGGCTATGCAAGCTGAAACTCGGTCCAAAATTAAAATTGCAGTCTGTGCATGAATAAAACCTATTTTGCAACACAGAGAAACATATCTGAAGGTGTTAGAAGTGTTTTGCATGATTTTTGAAGTTAGAGCCTGAAATGTCAGAAAACGGCGTTTCAGCACATAACAAACTTGGTTCAGGCAATGCAAGCTGAAACTCGGCCAAAAATTAAAATTGCAGTCTGTGCATGAATAAAACCTATTTTGCAACACAGAGAAACATATCTAAAGGTGTTAGAAGTGTTTTGCATGATTTTTGAAGTTAGAGCCTGAAATGTCAGAAAACAGCGTTTCAGCACATAACAAACTTGGTTCTGGTAATGCAAGCTGAAACTCGGCCAAAAATTAAAATTGCAGTCTGTGCATGAATAAAACCTATTTTGCAACACAGAGAAACATATCTGAAGGTGTTAGAAGTGTTTTGCATGATTTTTGAAGTTAGAGCCTGAAATGTCAGAAAACGGCGTTTCAGCACATAACAAACTTGGTTCAGGCAATGCAAGGTGAAACTCGGCCCAAAATTAAAATTGCAGTCTGTGCATGGATAAAACCTATTTTGCAACACAGAGAAACATATCTGAAGCTGTTAGAAGTGTTTTGCATGATTTCTGAAGTTAGAGCCTGAAATGTCAGAAAACGCCGTTTCAGCACATAACAAACTTGGTTCAGGCAATGCAAGGTGAAACTCGGCCCAAAATTAAAATTGCAGTCTGTGCATGAATAAAACCTATTTTGCAACACAGAGAAACATATCTGAAGGTGTTAGAAGTGTTTTGCATGATTTTTGAAGTTAGTGCCTGAAATGTCAGAAAAAGGCATTTCAGCACATAACAAACTTGGTTCTGGCAATGCAAGCTGAAACTCGGCCAAAAATTAAAATTGCAGTCTGTGCATGAATAAAACCTATTTTGCAACACAGAGAAACATATCTGAAGGTGTTAGAAGTGTTTTGCATGATTTTTGAAGTTAGAGCCTGAAATGTCAGAAAACGGCGTTTCAGCACATAACAAACTCGGTTCAGGCAATGCAAGCTGAAACTCGGCCAAAAATTAAAATTGCAGTCTGTGCATGAATAAAACCTATTTTGCAACACAGAGAAACATATCTGAAGGTGTTAGAAGTGTTTTGCATGATTTTTGAAGTTAGAGCCTGAAATGTCAGAAAACAGCGTTTCAGCACTTAACAAACTTGGTTCTGGCAATGCAAGCTGAAACTCGGTCCAAAATTAAAATTGCAGTCTGTGCATGAATAAAACCTATTTTGCAACACAGAGAAACATATCTGAAGGTGTTAGAAGTGTTTTGCATGATTTTTGAAGTTAGAGCCTGAAATGTCAGAAAACGGCGTTTCAGCACATAACAAACTTGGTTCAGGCAATGCAAGCTGAAACTCGGCCAAAAATTAAAATTGCAGTCTGTGCATGAATAAAACCTATTTTGCAACACAGAGAAACATATCTAAAGGTGTTAGAAGTGTTTTGCATGATTTTTGAAGTTAGAGCCTGAAATGTCAGAAAACAGCGTTTCAGCACATAACAAACTTGGTTCAGGCAATGCAAGGTGAAACTCGGCCCAAAATTAAAATTGC
The DNA here is from genome assembly GCF_049309525.1 of Garra rufa. NCBI lineage: Eukaryota > Metazoa > Chordata > Actinopteri > Cypriniformes > Cyprinidae > Garra > Garra rufa. Next base: position 12,237,818 of record NW_027394278.1, on the reverse strand, counting down.
AGTCTGTGCATGAATAAAACCTATTTTGCAACACAGAGAAACATATCTGAAGGTGTTAGAAGTGTTTTGCATGATTTTTGAAGTTAGTGCCTGAAATGTCAGAAAAAGGCATTTCAGCACATAACAAACTTGGTTCTGGCAATGCAAGCTGAAACTCGGCCAAAAATTAAAATTGCAGTCTGTGCATGAATAAAACCTATTTTGCAACACAGAGAAACATATCTGAAGGTGTTAGAAGTGTTTTGCATGATTTTTGAAGTTAGAGCCTGAAATGTCAGAAAACGGCGTTTCAGCACATAACAAACTCGGTTCAGGCAATGCAAGCTGAAACTCGGCCAAAAATTAAAATTGCAGTCTGTGCATGAATAAAACCTATTTTGCAACACAGAGAAACATATCTGAAGGTGTTAGAAGTGTTTTGCATGATTTTTGAAGTTAGAGCCTGAAATGTCAGAAAACAGCGTTTCAGCACTTAACAAACTTGGTTCTGGCAATGCAAGCTGAAACTCGGTCCAAAATTAAAATTGCAGTCTGTGCATGAATAAAACCTATTTTGCAACACAGAGAAACATATCTGAAGGTGTTAGAAGTGTTTTGCATGATTTTTGAAGTTAGAGCCTGAAATGTCAGAAAACGGCGTTTCAGCACATAACAAACTCGGTTCAGGCAATGCAAGCTGAAACTCGGCCAAAAATTAAAATTGCAGTCTGTGCATGAATAAAACCTATTTTGCAACACAGAGAAACATATCTGAAGGTGTTAGAAGTGTTTTGCATGATTTTTGAAGTTAGAGCCTGAAATGTCAGAAAACAGCGTTTCAGCACTTAACAAACTTGGTTCTGGCAATGCAAGCTGAAACTCGGTCCAAAATTAAAATTGCAGTCTGTGCATGAATAAAACCTATTTTGCAACACAGAGAAACATATCTGAAGGTGTTAGAAGTGTTTTGCATGATTTTTGAAGTTAGAGCCTGAAATGTCAGAAAACGGCGTTTCAGCACATAACAAACTTGGTTCAGGCAATGCAAGCTGAAACTCGGCCAAAAATTAAAATTGCAGTCTGTGCATGAATAAAACCTATTTTGCAACACAGAGAAACATATCTAAAGGTGTTAGAAGTGTTTTGCATGATTTTTGAAGTTAGAGCCTGAAATGTCAGAAAACGGCGTTTCAGCACATAACAAACTTGGTTCAGGCAATGCAAGGTGAAACTCGGCCCAAAATTAAAATTGCAGTCTGTGCATGAATAAAACCTATTTTGCAACACAGAGAAACATATCTGAAGGTGTTAGAAGTGTTTTGCATGATTTTTGAAGTTAGTGCCTGAAATGTCAGAAAAAGGCATTTCAGCACATAACAAACTTGGTTCTGGCAATGCAAGCTGAAACTCGGCCAAAAATTAAAATTGCAGTCTGTGCATGAATAAAACCTATTTTGCAACACAGAGAAACATATCTGAAGGTGTTAGAAGTGTTTTGCATGATTTTTGAAGTTAGAGCCTGAAATGTCAGAAAACGGCGTTTCAGCACATAACAAACTCGGTTCAGGCAATGCAAGCTGAAACTCGGCCAAAAATTAAAATTGCAGTCTGTGCATGAAAAAAAACCTATTTTGCAACACAGAGAAACATATCTGAAGGTGTTAGAAGTGTTTTGCATGATTTTTGAAGTTAGAGCCTGAAATGTCAGAAAACAGCGTTTCAGCACTTAACAAACTTGGTTCTGGCAATGCAAGCTGAAACTCGGTCCAAAATTAAAATTGCAGTCTGTGCATGAATAAAACCTATTTTGCAACACAGAGAAACATATCTGAAGGTGTTAGAAGTGTTTTGCATGATTTTTGAAGTTAGAGCCTGAAATGTCAGAAAACGGCGTTTCAGCACATAACAAACTTGGTTCAGGCAATGCAAGCTGAAACTCGGCCAAAAATTAAAATTGCAGTCTGTGCATGAATAAAACCTATTTTGCAACACAGAGAAACATATCTAAAGGTGTTAGAAGTGTTTTGCATGATTTTTGAAGTTAGAGCCTGAAATGTCAGAAAACAGCGTTTCAGCACATAACAAACTTGGTTCTGGTAATGCAAGCTGAAACTCGGCCAAAAATTAAAATTGCAGTCTGTGCATGAATAAAACCTATTTTGCAACACAGAGAAACATATCTGAAGGTGTTAGAAGTGTTTTGCATGATTTTTGAAGTTAGTGCCTGAAATGTCAGAAAAAGGCATTTCAGCACATAACAAACTTGGTTCTGGCAATGCAAGCTGAAACTCGGCCAAAAATTAAAATTGCAGTCTGTGCATGAATAAAACCTATTTTGCAACACAGAGAAACATATCTGAAGGTGTTAGAAGTGTTTTGCATGATTTTTGAAGTTAGAGCCTGAAATGTCAGAAAACGGCGTTTCAGCACATAACAAACTCGGTTCAGGCAATGCAAGCTGAAACTCGGCCAAAAATTAAAATTGCAGTCTGTGCATGAATAAAACCTATTTTGCAACACAGAGAAACATATCTGAAGGTGTTAGAAGTGTTTTGCATGATTTTTGAAGTTAGAGCCTGAAATGTCAGAAAACAGCGTTTCAGCACTTAACAAACTTGGTTCTGGCAATGCAAGCTGAAACTCGGTCCAAAATTAAAATTGCAGTCTGTGCATGAATAAAACCTATTTTGCAACACAGAGAAACATATCTGAAGGTGTTAGAAGTGTTTTGCATGATTTTTGAAGTTAGAGCCTGAAATGTCAGAAAACGGCGTTTCAGCACATAACAAACTTGGTTCAGGCAATGCAAGCTGAAACTCGGCCAAAAATTAAAATTGCAGTCTGTGCATGAATAAAACCTATTTTGCAACACAGAGAAACATATCTAAAGGTGTTAGAAGTGTTTTGCATGATTTTTGAAGTTAGAGCCTGAAATGTCAGAAAACAGCGTTTCAGCACATAACAAACTTGGTTCTGGTAATGCAAGCTGAAACTCGGCCAAAAATTAAAATTGCAGTCTGTGCATGAATAAAACCTATTTTGCAACACAGAGAAACATATCTGAAGGTGTTAGAAGTGTTTTGCATGATTTTTGAAGTTAGAGCCTGAAATGTCAGAAAACGGCGTTTCAGCACATAACAAACTTGGTTCAGGCAATGCAAGGTGAAACTCGGCCCAAAATTAAAATTGCAGTCTGTGCATGGATAAAACCTATTTTGCAACACAGAGAAACATATCTGAAGCTGTTAGAAGTGTTTTGCATGATTTTTGAAGTTAGAGCCTGAAATGTCAGAAAACGCCGTTTCAGCACATAACAAACTTGGTTCAGGCAATGCAAGCTGAAACTCGGCCCAAAATTAAAATTGCAGTCTGTGCATGAATAAAACCTATTTTGCAACACAGAGAAACATATCTGAAGGTGTTAGAAGTGTTTTGCATGATTTTTGAAGTTAGAGCCTGAAATGTCAGAAAACAGCGTTTCAGCACTTAACAAACTTGGTTCTGGCAATGCAAGCTGAAACTCGGTCCAAAATTAAAATTGCAGTCTGTGCATGAATAAAACCTATTTTGCAACACAGAGAAACATATCTGAAGGTGTTAGAAGTGTTTTGCATGATTTTTGAAGTTAGAGCCTGAAATGTCAGAAAAAGGCGTTTCAGCACATAACAAACTTGGTTCTGGCAATGCAAGCTGAAACTCGGTCCAAAATAAAAATTGCAGTCTGTGCATGAATAAAACCTATTTTGCAACACAGAGAAACACATCTGAAGGTGTTAGAAGTGTTTTGCATGATTTTTGAAGTTAGAGCCTGAAATGTCAGAAAACGCCGTTTCAGCACATAACAAACTTGGTTCAGGCAATGCAAGCTGAAACTCGGCCCAAAATTAAAATTGCAGTCTGTGCATGAATAAAACCTATTTTGCAACACAGAGAAACATATCTGAAGGTGTTAGAAGTGTTTTGCATGATTTTTGAAGTTAGAGCCTGAAATGTCAGAAAACAGCGTTTCAGCACTTAACAAACTTGGTTCTGGCAATGCAAGCTGAAACTCGGTCCAAAATTAAAATTGCAGTCTGTGCATGAATAAAACCTATTTTGCAACACAGAGAAACATATCTGAAGGTGTTAGAAGTGTTTTGCATGATTTTTGAAGTTAGAGCCTGAAATGTCAGAAAACGGCGTTTCAGCACATAACAAACTTGGTTCAGGCAATGCAAGCTGAAACTCGGCCAAAAATTAAAATTGCAGTCTGTGCATGAATAAAACCTATTTTGCAACACAGAGAAACATATCTGAAGGTGTTAGAAGTGTTTTGCATGATTTTTGAAGTTAGAGCCTGAAATGTCAGAAAACAGCGTTTCAGCACATAACAAACTTGGTTCTGGTAATGCAAGCTGAAACTCGGCCCAAAATTAAAATTGCAGTCTGTGCATGAATAAAACCTATTTTGCAGCACAGAGAAACATATCTGAAGGTGTTAGAAGTGTTTTGCATGATTTTTGAAGTTAGAGCCTGAAATGTCAGAAAACGGCGTTTCAGCACATAACAAACTTGGTTCAGGCAATGCAAGGTGAAACTCGGCCCAAAATTAAAATTGCAGTCTGTGCATGAATAAAACCTATTTTGCAACACAGAGAAACATATCTGAAGGTGTTAGAAGTGTTTTGCATGATTTTTGAAGTTAGTGCCTGAAATGTCAGAAAAAGGCATTTCAGCACATAAAAAACTTGGTTCTGGCAATGCAAGCTGAAACTCGGCCAAAAATTAAAATTGCAGTCTGTGCATGAATAAAACCTATTTTGCAACACAGAGAAACATATCTGAAGGTGTTAGAAGTGTTTTGCATGATTTTTGAAGTTAGAGCCTGAAATGTCAGAAAACGGCGTTTCAGCACATAACAAACTCGGTTCAGGCAATGCAAGCTGAAACTCGGCCAAAAATTAAAATTGCAGTCTGTGCATGAATAAAACCTATTTTGCAACACAGAGAAACATATCTGAAGGTGTTAGAAGTGTTTTGCATGATTTTTGAAGTTAGAGCCTGAAATGTCAGAAAACAGCGTTTCAGCACTTAACAAACTTGGTTCTGGCAATGCAAGCTGAAACTCGGTCCAAAATTAAAATTGCAGTCTGTGCATGAATAAAACCTATTTTGCAACACAGAGAAACATATCTGAAGGTGTTAGAAGTGTTTTGCATGATTTTTGAAGTTAGAGCCTGAAATGTCAGAAAACGGCGTTTCAGCACATAACAAACTTGGTTCAGGCAATGCAAGCTGAAACTCGGCCAAAAATTAAAATTGCAGTCTGTGCATGAATAAAACCTATTTTGCAACACAGAGAAACATATCTAAAGGTGTTAGAAGTGTTTTGCATGATTTTTGAAGTTAGAGCCTGAAATGTCAGAAAACAGCGTTTCAGCACATAACAAACTTGGTTCTGGTAATGCAAGCTGAAACTCGGCCAAAAATTAAAATTGCAGTCTGTGCATGAATAAAACCTATTTTGCAACACAGAGAAACATATCTGAAGGTGTTAGAAGTGTTTTGCATGATTTTTGAAGTTAGAGCCTGAAATGTCAGAAAACGGCGTTTCAGCACATAACAAACTTGGTTCAGGCAATGCAAGGTGAAACTCGGCCCAAAATTAAAATTGCAGTCTGTGCATGGATAAAACCTATTTTGCAACACAGAGAAACATATCTGAAGCTGTTAGAAGTGTTTTGCATGATTTCTGAAGTTAGAGCCTGAAATGTCAGAAAACGCCGTTTCAGCACATAACAAACTTGGTTCAGGCAATGCAAGGTGAAACTCGGCCCAAAATTAAAATTGCAGTCTGTGCATGAATAAAACCTATTTTGCAACACAGAGAAACATATCTGAAGGTGTTAGAAGTGTTTTGCATGATTTTTGAAGTTAGTGCCTGAAATGTCAGAAAAAGGCATTTCAGCACATAACAAACTTGGTTCTGGCAATGCAAGCTGAAACTCGGCCAAAAATTAAAATTGCAGTCTGTGCATGAATAAAACCTATTTTGCAACACAGAGAAACATATCTGAAGGTGTTAGAAGTGTTTTGCATGATTTTTGAAGTTAGAGCCTGAAATGTCAGAAAACGGCGTTTCAGCACATAACAAACTCGGTTCAGGCAATGCAAGCTGAAACTCGGCCAAAAATTAAAATTGCAGTCTGTGCATGAATAAAACCTATTTTGCAACACAGAGAAACATATCTGAAGGTGTTAGAAGTGTTTTGCATGATTTTTGAAGTTAGAGCCTGAAATGTCAGAAAACAGCGTTTCAGCACTTAACAAACTTGGTTCTGGCAATGCAAGCTGAAACTCGGTCCAAAATTAAAATTGCAGTCTGTGCATGAATAAAACCTATTTTGCAACACAGAGAAACATATCTGAAGGTGTTAGAAGTGTTTTGCATGATTTTTGAAGTTAGAGCCTGAAGTGTCAGAAAACGGCGTTTCAGCACATAACAAACTTGGTTCAGGCAATGCAAGCTGAAACTCGGCCAAAAATTAAAATTGCAGTCTGTGCATGAATAAAACCTATTTTGCAACACAGAGAAACATATCTAAAGGTGTTAGAAGTGTTTTGCATGATTTTTGAAGTTAGAGCCTGAAATGTCAGAAAACGGCGTTTCAGCACATAACAAACTTGGTTCAGGCAATGCAAGGTGAAACTCGGCCCAAAATTAAAATTGCAGTCTGTGCATGAATAAAACCTATTTTGCAACACAGAGAAACATATCTGAAGGTGTTAGAAGTGTTTTGCATGATTTTTGAAGTTAGTGCCTGAAATGTCAGAAAAAGGCATTTCAGCACATAACAAACTTGGTTCTGGCAATGCAAGCTGAAACTCGGCCAAAAATTAAAATTGCAGTCTGTGCATGAATAAAACCTATTTTGCAACACAGAGAAACATATCTGAAGGTGTTAGAAGTGTTTTGCATGATTTTTGAAGTTAGAGCCTGAAATGTCAGAAAACGGCGTTTCAGCACATAACAAACTCGGTTCAGGCAATGCAAGCTGAAACTCGGCCAAAAATTAAAATTGCAGTCTGTGCATGAATAAAACCTATTTTGCAACACAGAGAAACATATCTGAAGGTGTTAGAAGTGTTTTGCATGATTTTTGAAGTTAGAGCCTGAAATGTCAGAAAACAGCGTTTCAGCACTTAACAAACTTGGTTCTGGCAATGCAAGCTGAAACTCGGTCCAAAATTAAAATTGCAGTCTGTGCATGAATAAAACCTATTTTGCAACACAGAGAAACATATCTGAAGGTGTTAGAAGTGTTTTGCATGATTTTTGAAGTTAGAGCCTGAAATGTCAGAAAACGGCGTTTCAGCACATAACAAACTTGGTTCAGGCAATGCAAGCTGAAACTCGGCCAAAAATTAAAATTGCAGTCTGTGCATGAATAAAACCTATTTTGCAACACAGAGAAACATATCTAAAGGTGTTAGAAGTGTTTTGCATGATTTTTGAAGTTAGAGCCTGAAATGTCAGAAAACAGCGTTTCAGCACATAACAAACTTGGTTCTGGTAATGCAAGCTGAAACTCGGCCAAAAATTAAAATTGCAGTCTGTGCATGAATAAAACCTATTTTGCAACACAGAGAAACATATCTGAAGGTGTTAGAAGTGTTTTGCATGATTTTTGAAGTTAGTGCCTGAAATGTCAGAAAAAGGCATTTCAGCACATAACAAACTTGGTTCTGGCAATGCAAGCTGAAACTCGGCCAAAAATTAAAATTGCAGTCTGTGCATGAATAAAACCTATTTTGCAACACAGAGAAACATATCTGAAGGTGTTAGAAGTGTTTTGCATGATTTTTGAAGTTAGAGCCTGAAATGTCAGAAAACGGCGTTTCAGCACATAACAAACTCGGTTCAGGCAATGCAAGCTGAAACTCGGCCAAATATTAAAATTGCAGTCTGTGCATGAATAAAACCTATTTTGCAACACAGAGAAACATATCTGAAGGTGTTAGAAGTGTTTTGCATGATTTTTGAAGTTAGAGCCTGAAATGTCAGAAAACAGCGTTTCAGCACTTAACAAACTTGGTTCTGGCAATGCAAGCTGAAACTCGGTCCAAAATTAAAATTGCAGTCTGTGCATGAATAAAACCTATTTTGCAACACAGAGAAACATATCTGAAGGTGTTAGAAGTGTTTTGCATGATTTTTGAAGTTAGAGCCTGAAATGTCAGAAAACGGCGTTTCAGCACATAACAAACTTGGTTCAGGCAATGCAAGCTGAAACTCGGCCAAAAATTAAAATTGCAGTCTGTGCATGAATAAAACCTATTTTGCAACACAGAGAAACATATCTAAAGGTGTTAGAAGTGTTTTGCATGATTTTTGAAGTTAGAGCCTGAAATGTCAGAAAACGGCGTTTCAGCACATAACAAACTTGGTTCAGGCAATGCAAGGTGAAACTCGGCCCAAAATTAAAATTGCAGTCTGTGCATGAATAAAACCTATTTTGCAACACAGAGAAACATATCTGAAGGTGTTAGAAGTGTTTTGCATGATTTTTGAAGTTAGTGCCTGAAATGTCAGAAAAAGGCATTTCAGCACATAACAAACTTGGTTCTGGCAATGCAAGCTGAAACTCGGCCAAAAATTAAAATTGCAGTCTGTGCATGAATAAAACCTATTTTGCAACACAGAGAAACATATCTAAAGGTGTTAGAAGTGTTTTGCATGATTTTTGAAGTTAGAGCCTGAAATGTCAGAAAACAGCGTTTCAGCACATAACAAACTTGGTTCTGGTAATGCAAGCTGAAACTCGGCCAAAAATTAAAATTGCAGTCTGTGCATGAATAAAACCTATTTTGCAACACAGAGAAACATATCTGAAGGTGTTAGAAGTGTTTTGCATGATTTTTGAAGTTAGAGCCTGAAATGTCAGAAAACGGCGTTTCAGCACATAACAAACTTGGTTCAGGCAATGCAAGGTGAAACTCGGCCCAAAATTAAAATTGCAGTCTGTGCATGGATAAAACCTATTTTGCAACACAGAGAAACATATCTGAAGCTGTTAGAAGTGTTTTGCATGATTTCTGAAGTTAGAGCCTGAAATGTCAGAAAACGCCGTTTCAGCACATAACAAACTTGGTTCAGGCAATGCAAGGTGAAACTCGGCCCAAAATTAAAATTGCAGTCTGTGCATGAATAAAACCTATTTTGCAACACAGAGAAACATATCTGAAGGTGTTAGAAGTGTTTTGCATGATTTTTGAAGTTAGTGCCTGAAATGTCAGAAAAAGGCATTTCAGCACATAACAAACTTGGTTCTGGCAATGCAAGCTGAAACTCGGCCAAAAATTAAAATTGCAGTCTGTGCATGAATAAAACCTATTTTGCAACACAGAGAAACATATCTGAAGGTGTTAGAAGTGTTTTGCATGATTTTTGAAGTTAGAGCCTGAAATGTCAGAAAACGGCGTTTCAGCACATAACAAACTCGGTTCAGGCAATGCAAGCTGAAACTCGGCCAAAAATTAAAATTGCAGTCTGTGCATGAATAAAACCTATTTTGCAACACAGAGAAACATATCTGAAGGTGTTAGAAGTGTTTTGCATGATTTTTGAAGTTAGAGCCTGAAATGTCAGAAAACAGCGTTTCAGCACTTAACAAACTTGGTTCTGGCAATGCAAGCTGAAACTCGGTCCAAAATTAAAATTGCAGTCTGTGCATGAATAAAACCTATTTTGCAACACAGAGAAACATATCTGAAGGTGTTAGAAGTGTTTTGCATGATTTTTGAAGTTAGAGCCTGAAGTGTCAGAAAACGGCGTTTCAGCACATAACAAACTTGGTTCAGGCAATGCAAGCTGAAACTCGGCCAAAAATTAAAATTGCAGTCTGTGCATGAATAAAACCTATTTTGCAACACAGAGAAACATATCTAAAGGTGTTAGAAGTGTTTTGCATGATTTTTGAAGTTAGAGCCTGAAATGTCAGAAAACGGCGTTTCAGCACATAACAAACTTGGTTCAGGCAATGCAAGGTGAAACTCGGCCCAAAATTAAAATTGCAGTCTGTGCATGAATAAAACCTATTTTGCAACACAGAGAAACATATCTGAAGGTGTTAGAAGTGTTTTGCATGATTTTTGAAGTTAGTGCCTGAAATGTCAGAAAAAGGCATTTCAGCACATAACAAACTTGGTTCTGGCAATGCAAGCTGAAACTCGGCCAAAAATTAAAATTGCAGTCTGTGCATGAATAAAACCTATTTTGCAACACAGAGAAACATATCTGAAGGTGTTAGAAGTGTTTTGCATGATTTTTGAAGTTAGAGCCTGAAATGTCAGAAAACGGCGTTTCAGCACATAACAAACTCGGTTCAGGCAATGCAAGCTGAAACTCGGCCAAAAATTAAAATTGCAGTCTGTGCATGAATAAAACCTATTTTGCAACACAGAGAAACATATCTGAAGGTGTTAGAAGTGTTTTGCATGATTTTTGAAGTTAGAGCCTGAAATGTCAGAAAACAGCGTTTCAGCACTTAACAAACTTGGTTCTGGCAATGCAAGCTGAAACTCGGTCCAAAATTAAAATTGCAGTCTGTGCATGAATAAAACCTATTTTGCAACACAGAGAAACATATCTGAAGGTGTTAGAAGTGTTTTGCATGATTTTTGAAGTTAGAGCCTGAAATGTCAGAAAACGGCGTTTCAGCACATAACAAACTTGGTTCAGGCAATGCAAGCTGAAACTCGGCCAAAAATTAAAATTGCAGTCTGTGCATGAATAAAACCTATTTTGCAACACAGAGAAACATATCTAAAGGTGTTAGAAGTGTTTTGCATGATTTTTGAAGTTAGAGCCTGAAATGTCAGAAAACAGCGTTTCAGCACATAACAAACTTGGTTCTGGTAATGCAAGCTGAAACTCGGCCAAAAATTAAAATTGCAGTCTGTGCATGAATAAAACCTATTTTGCAACACAGAGAAACATATCTGAAGGTGTTAGAAGTGTTTTGCATGATTTTTGAAGTTAGTGCCTGAAATGTCAGAAAAAGGCATTTCAGCACATAACAAACTTGGTTCTGGCAATGCAAGCTGAAACTCGGCCAAAAATTAAAATTGCAGTCTGTGCATGAATAAAACCTATTTTGCAACACAGAGAAACATATCTGAAGGTGTTAGAAGTGTTTTGCATGATTTTTGAAGTTAGAGCCTGAAATGTCAGAAAACGGCGTTTCAGCACATAACAAACTCGGTTCAGGCAATGCAAGCTGAAACTCGGCCAAATATTAAAATTGCAGTCTGTGCATGAATAAAACCTATTTTGCAACACAGAGAAACATATCTGAAGGTGTTAGAAGTGTTTTGCATGATTTTTGAAGTTAGAGCCTGAAATGTCAGAAAACAGCGTTTCAGCACTTAACAAACTTGGTTCTGGCAATGCAAGCTGAAACTCGGTCCAAAATTAAAATTGCAGTCTGTGCATGAATAAAACCTATTTTGCAACACAGAGAAACATATCTGAAGGTGTTAGAAGTGTTTTGCATGATTTTTGAAGTTAGAGCCTGAAATGTCAGAAAACGGCGTTTCAGCACATAACAAACTTGGTTCAGGCAATGCAAGCTGAAACTCGGCCAAAAATTAAAATTGCAGTCTGTGCATGAATAAAACCTATTTTGCAACACAGAGAAACATATCTAAAGGTGTTAGAAGTGTTTTGCATGATTTTTGAAGTTAGAGCCTGAAATGTCAGAAAACGGCGTTTCAGCACATAACAAACTTGGTTCAGGCAATGCAAGGTGAAACTCGGCCCAAAATTAAAATTGCAGTCTGTGCATGAATAAAACCTATTTTGCAACACAGAGAAACATATCTGAAGGTGTTAGAAGTGTTTTGCATGATTTTTGAAGTTAGTGCCTGAAATGTCAGAAAAAGGCATTTCAGCACATAACAAACTTGGTTCTGGCAATGCAAGCTGAAACTCGGCCAAAAATTAAAATTGCAGTCTGTGCATGAATAAAACCTATTTTGCAACACAGAGAAACATATCTGAAGGTGTTAGAAGTGTTTTGCATGATTTTTGAAGTTAGAGCCTGAAATGTCAGAAAACGGCGTTTCAGCACATAACAAACTCGGTTCAGGCAATGCAAGCTGAAACTCGGCCAAAAATTAAAATTGCAGTCTGTGCATGAATAAAACCTATTTTGCAACACAGAGAAACATATCTGAAGGTGTTAGAAGTGTTTTGCATGATTTTTGAAGTTAGAGCCTGAAATGTCAGAAAACAGCGTTTCAGCACTTAACAAACTTGGTTCTGGCAATGCAAGCTGAAACTCGGTCCAAAATTAAAATTGCAGTCTGTGCATGAATAAAACCTATTTTGCAACACAGAGAAACATATCTGAAGGTGTTAGAAGTGTTTTGCATGATTTTTGAAGTTAGAGCCTGAAATGTCAGAAAACGGCGTTTCAGCACATAACAAACTTGGTTCAGGCAATGCAAGCTGAAACTCGGCCAAAAATTAAAATTGCAGTCTGTGCATGAATAAAACCTATTTTGCAACACAGAGAAACATATCTAAAGGTGTTAGAAGTGTTTTGCATGATTTTTGAAGTTAGAGCCTGAAATGTCAGAAAACAGCGTTTCAGCACATAACAAACTTGGTTCTGGTAATGCAAGCTGAAACTCGGCCAAAAATTAAAATTGCAGTCTGTGCATGAATAAAACCTATTTTGCAACACAGAGAAACATATCTGAAGGTGTTAGAAGTGTTTTGCATGATTTTTGAAGTTAGTGCCTGAAATGTCAGAAAAAGGCATTTCAGCACATAACAAACTTGGTTCTGGCAATGCAAGCTGAAACTCGGCCAAAAATTAAAATTGCAGTCTGTGCATGAATAAAACCTATTTTGCAACACAGAGAAACATATCTGAAGGTGTTAGAAGTGTTTTGCATGATTTTTGAAGTTAGAGCCTGAAATGTCAGAAAACGGCGTTTCAGCACATAACAAACTCGGTTCAGGCAATGCAAGCTGAAACTCGGCCAAAAATTAAAATTGCAGTCTGTGCATGAATAAAACCTATTTTGCAACACAGAGAAACATATCTGAAGGTGTTAGAAGTGTTTTGCATGATTTTTGAAGTTAGAGCCTGAAATGTCAGAAAACAGCGTTTCAGCACTTAACAAACTTGGTTCTGGCAATGCAAGCTGAAACTCGGTCCAAAATTAAAATTGCAGTCTGTGCATGAATAAAACCTATTTTGCAACACAGAGAAACATATCTGAAGCTGTTAGAAGTGTTTTGCATGATTTTTGAAGTTAGAGCCTGAAATGTCAGAAAACGCCGTTTCAGCACATAACAAACTTGGTTCAGGCAATGCAAGCTGAAACTCGGCCCAAAATTAAAATTGCAGTCTGTGCATGAATAAAACCTATTTTGCAACACAGAGAAACATATCTGAAGGTGTTAGAAGTGTTTTGCATGATTTTTGAAGTTAGAGCCTGAAATGTCAGAAAACAGCGTTTCAGCACTTAACAAACTTGGTTCTGGCAATGCAAGCTGAAACTCGGTCCAAAATTAAAATTGCAGTCTGTGCATGAATAAAACCTATTTTGCAACACAGAGAAACATATCTGAAGGTGTTAGAAGTGTTTTACATGATTTTTGAAGTTAGAGCCTGAAATGTCAGAAAAAGGCGTTTCAGCACATAACAAACTTGGTTCTGGCAATGCAAGCTGAAACTCGGTCCAAAATAAAAATTGCAGTCTGTGCATGAATAAAACCTATTTTGCAACACAGAGAAACACATCTGAAGGTGTTAGAAGTGTTTTGCATGATTTTTGAAGTTAGAGCCTGAAATGTCAGAAAACGCCGTTTCAGCACATAACAAACTTGGTTCAGGCAATGCAAGCTGAAACTCGGCCCAAAATTAAAATTGCAGTCTGTGCATGAATAAAACCTATTTTGCAACACAGAGAAACATATCTGAAGGTGTTAGAAGTGTTTTGCATGATTTTTGAAGTTAGAGCCTGAAATGTCAGAAAACAGCGTTTCAGCACTTAACAAACTTGGTTCTGGCAATGCAAGCTGAAACTCGGTCCAAAATTAAAATTGCAGTCTGTGCATGAATAAAACCTATTTTGCAACACAGAGAAACATATCTGAAGGTGTTAGAAGTGTTTTGCATGATTTTTGAAGTTAGAGCCTGAAATGTCAGAAAACGGCGTTTCAGCACATAACAAACTTGGTTCAGGCAATGCAAGCTGAAACTCGGCCAAAAATTAAAATTGCAGTCTGTGCATGAATAAAACCTATTTTGCAACACAGAGAAACATATCTGAAGGTGTTAGAAGTGTTTTGCATGATTTTTGAAGTTAGAGCCTGAAATGTCAGAAAACGGCGTTTCAGCACATAACAAACTCGGTTCAGGCAATGCAAGCTGAAACTCGGCCAAAAATTAAAATTGCAGTCTGTGCATGAATAAAACCTATTTTGCAACACAGAGAAACATATCTGAAGGTGTTAGAAGTGTTTTGCATGATTTTTGAAGTTAGAGCCTGAAATGTCAGAAAACAGCGTTTCAGCACTTAACAAACTTGGTTCTGGCTATGCAAGCTGAAACTCGGTCCAAAATTAAAATTGCAGTCTGTGCATGAATAAAACCTATTTTGCAACACAGAGAAACATATCTGAAGGTGTTAGAAGTGTTTTGCATGATTTTTGAAGTTAGAGCCTGAAATGTCAGAAAACGGCGTTTCAGCACATAACAAACTTGGTTCAGGCAATGCAAGCTGAAACTCGGCCAAAAATTAAAATTGCAGTCTGTGCATGAATAAAACCTATTTTGCAACACAGAGAAACATATCTAAAGGTGTTAGAAGTGTTTTGCATGATTTTTGAAGTTAGAGCCTGAAATGTCAGAAAACAGCGTTTCAGCACATAACAAACTTGGTTCTGGTAATGCAAGCTGAAACTCGGCCAAAAATTAAAATTGCAGTCTGTGCATGAATAAAACCTATTTTGCAACACAGAGAAACATATCTGAAGGTGTTAGAAGTGTTTTGCATGATTTTTGAAGTTAGAGCCTGAAATGTCAGAAAACGGCGTTTCAGCACATAACAAACTTGGTTCAGGCAATGCAAGGTGAAACTCGGCCCAAAATTAAAATTGCAGTCTGTGCATGGATAAAACCTATTTTGCAACACAGAGAAACATATCTGAAGCTGTTAGAAGTGTTTTGCATGATTTCTGAAGTTAGAGCCTGAAATGTCAGAAAACGCCGTTTCAGCACATAACAAACTTGGTTCAGGCAATGCAAGGTGAAACTCGGCCCAAAATTAAAATTGCAGTCTGTGCATGAATAAAACCTATTTTGCAACACAGAGAAACATATCTGAAGGTGTTAGAAGTGTTTTGCATGATTTTTGAAGTTAGTGCCTGAAATGTCAGAAAAAGGCATTTCAGCACATAACAAACTTGGTTCTGGCAATGCAAGCTGAAACTCGGCCAAAAATTAAAATTGCAGTCTGTGCATGAATAAAACCTATTTTGCAACACAGAGAAACATATCTGAAGGTGTTAGAAGTGTTTTGCATGATTTTTGAAGTTAGAGCCTGAAATGTCAGAAAACGGCGTTTCAGCACATAACAAACTCGGTTCAGGCAATGCAAGCTGAAACTCGGCCAAAAATTAAAATTGCAGTCTGTGCATGAATAAAACCTATTTTGCAACACAGAGAAACATATCTGAAGGTGTTAGAAGTGTTTTGCATGATTTTTGAAGTTAGAGCCTGAAATGTCAGAAAACAGCGTTTCAGCACTTAACAAACTTGGTTCTGGCAATGCAAGCTGAAACTCGGTCCAAAATTAAAATTGCAGTCTGTGCATGAATAAAACCTATTTTGCAACACAGAGAAACATATCTGAAGGTGTTAGAAGTGTTTTGCATGATTTTTGAAGTTAGAGCCTGAAATGTCAGAAAACGGCGTTTCAGCACATAACAAACTTGGTTCAGGCAATGCAAGCTGAAACTCGGCCAAAAATTAAAATTGCAGTCTGTGCATGAATAAAACCTATTTTGCAACACAGAGAAACATATCTAAAGGTGTTAGAAGTGTTTTGCATGATTTTTGAAGTTAGAGCCTGAAATGTCAGAAAACGGCGTTTCAGCACATAACAAACTTGGTTCAGGCAATGCAAGGTGAAACTCGGCCCAAAATTAAAATTGCAGTCTGTGCATGAATAAAACCTATTTTGCAACACAGAGAAACATATCTGAAGGTGTTAGAAGTGTTTTGCATGATTTTTGAAGTTAGTGCCTGAAATGTCAGAAAAAGGCATTTCAGCACATAACAAACTTGGTTCTGGCAATGCAAGCTGAAACTCGGCCAAAAATTAAAATTGCAGTCTGTGCATGAATAAAACCTATTTTGCAACACAGAGAAACATATCTGAAGGTGTTAGAAGTGTTTTGCATGATTTTTGAAGTTAGAGCCTGAAATGTCAGAAAACGGCGTTTCAGCACATAACAAACTCGGTTCAGGCAATGCAAGCTGAAACTCGGCCAAAAATTAAAATTGCAGTCTGTGCATGAATAAAACCTATTTTGCAACACAGAGAAACATATCTGAAGGTGTTAGAAGTGTTTTGCATGATTTTTGAAGTTAGAGCCTGAAATGTCAGAAAACAGCGTTTCAGCACTTAACAAACTTGGTTCTGGCAATGCAAGCTGAAACTCGGTCCAAAATTAAAATTGCAGTCTGTGCATGAATAAAACCTATTTTGCAACACAGAGAAACATATCTGAAGGTGTTAGAAGTGTTTTGCATGATTTTTGAAGTTAGAGCCTGAAATGTCAGAAAACGGCGTTTCAGCACATAACAAACTCGGTTCAGGCAATGCAAGCTGAAACTCGGCCAAAAATTAAAATTGCAGTCTGTGCATGAATAAAACCTATTTTGCAACACAGAGAAACATATCTGAAGGTGTTAGAAGTGTTTTGCATGATTTTTGAAGTTAGAGCCTGAAATGTCAGAAAACAGCGTTTCAGCACTTAACAAACTTGGTTCTGGCAATGCAAGCTGAAACTCGGTCCAAAATTAAAATTGCAGTCTGTGCATGAATAAAACCTATTTTGCAACACAGAGAAACATATCTGAAGGTGTTAGAAGTGTTTTGCATGATTTTTGAAGTTAGAGCCTGAAATGTCAGAAAACGGCGTTTCAGCACATAACAAACTTGGTTCAGGCAATGCAAGCTGAAACTCGGCCAAAAATTAAAATTGCAGTCTGTGCATGAATAAAACCTATTTTGCAACACAGAGAAACATATCTAAAGGTGTTAGAAGTGTTTTGCATGATTTTTGAAGTTAGAGCCTGAAATGTCAGAAAACGGCGTTTCAGCACATAACAAACTTGGTTCAGGCAATGCAAGGTGAAACTCGGCCCAAAATTAAAATTGCAGTCTGTGCATGAATAAAACCTATTTTGCAACACAGAGAAACATATCTGAAGGTGTTAGAAGTGTTTTGCATGATTTTTGAAGTTAGTGCCTGAAATGTCAGAAAAAGGCATTTCAGCACATAACAAACTTGGTTCTGGCAATGCAAGCTGAAACTCGGCCAAAAATTAAAATTGCAGTCTGTGCATGAATAAAACCTATTTTGCAACACAGAGAAACATATCTGAAGGTGTTAGAAGTGTTTTGCATGATTTTTGAAGTTAGAGCCTGAAATGTCAGAAAACGGCGTTTCAGCACATAACAAACTCGGTTCAGGCAATGCAAGCTGAAACTCGGCCAAAAATTAAAATTGCAGTCTGTGCATGAATAAAACCTATTTTGCAACACAGAGAAACATATCTGAAGGTGTTAGAAGTGTTTTGCATGATTTTTGAAGTTAGAGCCTGAAATGTCAGAAAACGGCGTTTCAGCACATAACAAACTTGGTTCAGGCAATGCAAGCTGAAACTCGGCCAAAAATTAAAATTGCAGTCTGTGCATGAATAAAACCTATTTTGCAACACAGAGAAACATATCTAAAGGTGTTAGAAGTGTTTTGCATGATTTTTGAAGTTAGAGCCTGAAATGTCAGAAAACAGCGTTTCAGCACATAACAAACTTGGTTCTGGTAATGCAAGCTGAAACTCGGCCAAAAATTAAAATTGCAGTCTGTGCATGAATAAAACCTATTTTGCAACACAGAGAAACATATCTGAAGGTGTTAGAAGTGTTTTGCATGATTTTTGAAGTTAGTGCCTGAAATGTCAGAAAAAGGCATTTCAGCACATAACAAACTTGGTTCTGGCAATGCAAGCTGAAACTCGGCCAAAAATTAAAATTGCAGTCTGTGCATGAATAAAACCTATTTTGCAACACAGAGAAACATATCTGAAGGTGTTAGAAGTGTTTTGCATGATTTTTGAAGTTAGAGCCTGAAATGTCAGAAAACGGCGTTTCAGCACATAACAAACTCGGTTCAGGCAATGCAAGCTGAAACTCGGCCAAAAATTAAAATTGCAGTCTGTGCATGAATAAAACCTATTTTGCAACACAGAGAAACATATCTGAAGGTGTTAGAAGTGTTTTGCATGATTTTTGAAGTTAGAGCCTGAAATGTCAGAAAACAGCGTTTCAGCACTTAACAAACTTGGTTCTGGCAATGCAAGCTGAAACTCGGTCCAAAATTAAAATTGCAGTCTGTGCATGAATAAAACCTATTTTGCAACACAGAGAAACATATCTGAAGGTGTTAGAAGTGTTTTGCATGATTTTTGAAGTTAGAGCCTGAAATGTCAGAAAACGGCGTTTCAGCACATAACAAACTTGGTTCAGGCAATGCAAGCTGAAACTCGGCCAAAAATTAAAATTGCAGTCTGTGCATGAATAAAACCTATTTTGCAACACAGAGAAACATATCTAAAGGTGTTAGAAGTGTTTTGCATGATTTTTGAAGTTAGAGCCTGAAATGTCAGAAAACAGCGTTTCAGCACATAACAAACTTGGTTCTGGTAATGCAAGCTGAAACTCGGCCAAAAATTAAAATTGCAGTCTGTGCATGAATAAAACCTATTTTGCAACACAGAGAAACATATCTGAAGGTGTTAGAAGTGTTTTGCATGATTTTTGAAGTTAGAGCCTGAAATGTCAGAAAACGGCGTTTCAGCACATAACAAACTTGGTTCAGGCAATGCAAGGTGAAACTCGGCCCAAAATTAAAATTGCAGTCTGTGCATGGATAAAACCTATTTTGCAACACAGAGAAACATATCTGAAGCTGTTAGAAGTGTTTTGCATGATTTTTGAAGTTAGAGCCTGAAATGTCAGAAAACGCCGTTTCAGCACATAACAAACTTGGTTCAGGCAATGCAAGCTGAAACTCGGCCCAAAATTAAAATTGCAGTCTGTGCATGAATAAAACCTATTTTGCAACACAGAGAAACATATCTGAAGGTGTTAGAAGTGTTTTGCATGATTTTTGAAGTTAGAGCCTGAAATGTCAGAAAACAGCGTTTCAGCACTTAACAAACTTGGTTCTGGCAATGCAAGCTGAAACTCGGTCCAAAATTAAAATTGCAGTCTGTGCATGAATAAAACCTATTTTGCAACACAGAGAAACATATCTGAAGGTGTTAGAAGTGTTTTGCATGATTTTTGAAGTTAGAGCCTGAAATGTCAGAAAAAGGCGTTTCAGCACATAACAAACTTGGTTCTGGCAATGCAAGCTGAAACTCGGTCCAAAATAAAAATTGCAGTCTGTGCATGAATAAAACCTATTTTGCAACACAGAGAAACACATCTGAAGGTGTTAGAAGTGTTTTGCATGATTTTTGAAGTTAGAGCCTGAAATGTCAGAAAACGCCGTTTCAGCACATAACAAACTTGGTTCAGGCAATGCAAGCTGAAACTCGGCCCAAAATTAAAATTGCAGTCTGTGCATGAATAAAACCTATTTTGCAACACAGAGAAACATATCTGAAGGTGTTAGAAGTGTTTTGCATGATTTTTGAAGTTAGAGCCTGAAATGTCAGAAAACAGCGTTTCAGCACTTAACAAACTTGGTTCTGGCAATGCAAGCTGAAACTCGGTCCAAAATTAAAATTGCAGTCTGTGCATGAATAAAACCTATTTTGCAACACAGAGAAACATATCTGAAGGTGTTAGAAGTGTTTTGCATGATTTTTGAAGTTAGAGCCTGAAATGTCAGAAAACGGCGTTTCAGCACATAACAAACTTGGTTCAGGCAATGCAAGCTGAAACTCGGCCAAAAATTAAAATTGCAGTCTGTGCATGAATAAAACCTATTTTGCAACACAGAGAAACATATCTGAAGGTGTTAGAAGTGTTTTGCATGATTTTTGAAGTTAGAGCCTGAAATGTCAGAAAACAGCGTTTCAGCACATAACAAACTTGGTTCTGGTAATGCAAGCTGAAACTCGGCCCAAAATTAAAATTGCAGTCTGTGCATGAATAAAACCTATTTTGCAGCACAGAGAAACATATCTGAAGGTGTTAGAAGTGTTTTGCATGATTTTTGAAGTTAGAGCCTGAAATGTCAGAAAACGGCGTTTCAGCACATAACAAACTTGGTTCAGGCAATGCAAGGTGAAACTCGGCCCAAAATTAAAATTGCAGTCTGTGCATGAATAAAACCTATTTTGCAACACAGAGAAACATATCTGAAGGTGTTAGAAGTGTTTTGCATGATTTTTGAAGTTAGTGCCTGAAATGTCAGAAAAAGGCATTTCAGCACATAAAAAACTTGGTTCTGGCAATGCAAGCTGAAACTCGGCCAAAAATTAAAATTGCAGTCTGTGCATGAATAAAACCTATTTTGCAACACAGAGAAACATATCTGAAGGTGTTAGAAGTGTTTTGCATGATTTTTGAAGTTAGAGCCTGAAATGTCAGAAAACGGCGTTTCAGCACATAACAAACTCGGTTCAGGCAATGCAAGCTGAAACTCGGCCAAAAATTAAAATTGCAGTCTGTGCATGAATAAAACCTATTTTGCAACACAGAGAAACATATCTGAAGGTGTTAGAAGTGTTTTGCATGATTTTTGAAGTTAGAGCCTGAAATGTCAGAAAACAGCGTTTCAGCACTTAACAAACTTGGTTCTGGCAATGCAAGCTGAAACTCGGTCCAAAATTAAAATTGCAGTCTGTGCATGAATAAAACCTATTTTGCAACACAGAGAAACATATCTGAAGGTGTTAGAAGTGTTTTGCATGATTTTTGAAGTTAGAGCCTGAAATGTCAGAAAACGGCGTTTCAGCACATAACAAACTTGGTTCAGGCAATGCAAGCTGAAACTCGGCCAAAAATTAAAATTGCAGTCTGTGCATGAATAAAACCTATTTTGCAACACAGAGAAACATATCTAAAGGTGTTAGAAGTGTTTTGCATGATTTTTGAAGTTAGAGCCTGAAATGTCAGAAAACAGCGTTTCAGCACATAACAAACTTGGTTCTGGTAATGCAAGCTGAAACTCGGCCAAAAATTAAAATTGCAGTCTGTGCATGAATAAAACCTATTTTGCAACACAGAGAAACATATCTGAAGGTGTTAGAAGTGTTTTGCATGATTTTTGAAGTTAGAGCCTGAAATGTCAGAAAACGGCGTTTCAGCACATAACAAACTTGGTTCAGGCAATGCAAGGTGAAACTCGGCCCAAAATTAAAATTGCAGTCTGTGCATGGATAAAACCTATTTTGCAACACAGAGAAACATATCTGAAGCTGTTAGAAGTGTTTTGCATGATTTCTGAAGTTAGAGCCTGAAATGTCAGAAAACGCCGTTTCAGCACATAACAAACTTGGTTCAGGCAATGCAAGGTGAAACTCGGCCCAAAATTAAAATTGCAGTCTGTGCATGAATAAAACCTATTTTGCAACACAGAGAAACATATCTGAAGGTGTTAGAAGTGTTTTGCATGATTTTTGAAGTTAGTGCCTGAAATGTCAGAAAAAGGCATTTCAGCACATAACAAACTTGGTTCTGGCAATGCAAGCTGAAACTCGGCCAAAAATTAAAATTGCAGTCTGTGCATGAATAAAACCTATTTTGCAACACAGAGAAACATATCTGAAGGTGTTAGAAGTGTTTTGCATGATTTTTGAAGTTAGAGCCTGAAATGTCAGAAAACGGCGTTTCAGCACATAACAAACTCGGTTCAGGCAATGCAAGCTGAAACTCGGCCAAAAATTAAAATTGCAGTCTGTGCATGAATAAAACCTATTTTGCAACACAGAGAAACATATCTGAAGGTGTTAGAAGTGTTTTGCATGATTTTTGAAGTTAGAGCCTGAAATGTCAGAAAACAGCGTTTCAGCACTTAACAAACTTGGTTCTGGCAATGCAAGCTGAAACTCGGTCCAAAATTAAAATTGCAGTCTGTGCATGAATAAAACCTATTTTGCAACACAGAGAAACATATCTGAAGGTGTTAGAAGTGTTTTGCATGATTTTTGAAGTTAGAGCCTGAAGTGTCAGAAAACGGCGTTTCAGCACATAACAAACTTGGTTCAGGCAATGCAAGCTGAAACTCGGCCAAAAATTAAAATTGCAGTCTGTGCATGAATAAAACCTATTTTGCAACACAGAGAAACATATCTAAAGGTGTTAGAAGTGTTTTGCATGATTTTTGAAGTTAGAGCCTGAAATGTCAGAAAACGGCGTTTCAGCACATAACAAACTTGGTTCAGGCAATGCAAGGTGAAACTCGGCCCAAAATTAAAATTGCAGTCTGTGCATGAATAAAACCTATTTTGCAACACAGAGAAACATATCTGAAGGTGTTAGAAGTGTTTTGCATGATTTTTGAAGTTAGTGCCTGAAATGTCAGAAAAAGGCATTTCAGCACATAACAAACTTGGTTCTGGCAATGCAAGCTGAAACTCGGCCAAAAATTAAAATTGCAGTCTGTGCATGAATAAAACCTATTTTGCAACACAGAGAAACATATCTGAAGGTGTTAGAAGTGTTTTGCATGATTTTTGAAGTTAGAGCCTGAAATGTCAGAAAACGGCGTTTCAGCACATAACAAACTCGGTTCAGGCAATGCAAGCTGAAACTCGGCCAAAAATTAAAATTGCAGTCTGTGCATGAATAAAACCTATTTTGCAACACAGAGAAACATATCTGAAGGTGTTAGAAGTGTTTTGCATGATTTTTGAAGTTAGAGCCTGAAATGTCAGAAAACAGCGTTTCAGCACTTAACAAACTTGGTTCTGGCAATGCAAGCTGAAACTCGGTCCAAAATTAAAATTGCAGTCTGTGCATGAATAAAACCTATTTTGCAACACAGAGAAACATATCTGAAGGTGTTAGAAGTGTTTTGCATGATTTTTGAAGTTAGAGCCTGAAATGTCAGAAAACGGCGTTTCAGCACATAACAAACTTGGTTCAGGCAATGCAAGCTGAAACTCGGCCAAAAATTAAAATTGCAGTCTGTGCATGAATAAAACCTATTTTGCAACACAGAGAAACATATCTAAAGGTGTTAGAAGTGTTTTGCATGATTTTTGAAGTTAGAGCCTGAAATGTCAGAAAACAGCGTTTCAGCACATAACAAACTTGGTTCTGGTAATGCAAGCTGAAACTCGGCCAAAAATTAAAATTGCAGTCTGTGCATGAATAAAACCTATTTTGCAACACAGAGAAACATATCTGAAGGTGTTAGAAGTGTTTTGCATGATTTTTGAAGTTAGTGCCTGAAATGTCAGAAAAAGGCATTTCAGCACATAACAAACTTGGTTCTGGCAATGCAAGCTGAAACTCGGCCAAAAATTAAAATTGCAGTCTGTGCATGAATAAAACCTATTTTGCAACACAGAGAAACATATCTGAAGGTGTTAGAAGTGTTTTGCATGATTTTTGAAGTTAGAGCCTGAAATGTCAGAAAACGGCGTTTCAGCACATAACAAACTCGGTTCAGGCAATGCAAGCTGAAACTCGGCCAAAAATTAAAATTGCAGTCTGTGCATGAATAAAACCTATTTTGCAACACAGAGAAACATATCTGAAGGTGTTAGAAGTGTTTTGCATGATTTTTGAAGTTAGAGCCTGAAATGTCAGAAAACAGCGTTTCAGCACTTAACAAACTTGGTTCTGGCAATGCAAGCTGAAACTCGGTCCAAAATTAAAATTGCAGTCTGTGCATGAATAAAACCTATTTTGCAACACAGAGAAACATATCTGAAGGTGTTAGAAGTGTTTTGCATGATTTTTGAAGTTAGAGCCTGAAATGTCAGAAAACGGCGTTTCAGCACATAACAAACTTGGTTCAGGCAATGCAAGCTGAAACTCGGCCAAAAATTAAAATTGCAGTCTGTGCATGAATAAAACCTATTTTGCAACACAGAGAAACATATCTAAAGGTGTTAGAAGTGTTTTGCATGATTTTTGAAGTTAGAGCCTGAAATGTCAGAAAACGGCGTTTCAGCACATAACAAACTTGGTTCAGGCAATGCAAGGTGAAACTCGGCCCAAAATTAAAATTGCAGTCTGTGCATGAATAAAACCTATTTTGCAACACAGAGAAACATATCTGAAGGTGTTAGAAGTGTTTTGCATGATTTTTGAAGTTAGTGCCTGAAATGTCAGAAAAAGGCATTTCAGCACATAACAAACTTGGTTCTGGCAATGCAAGCTGAAACTCGGCCAAAAATTAAAATTGCAGTCTGTGCATGAATAAAACCTATTTTGCAACACAGAGAAACATATCTGAAGGTGTTAGAAGTGTTTTGCATGATTTTTGAAGTTAGAGCCTGAAATGTCAGAAAACGGCGTTTCAGCACATAACAAACTCGGTTCAGGCAATGCAAGCTGAAACTCGGCCAAAAATTAAAATTGCAGTCTGTGCATGAATAAAACCTATTTTGCAACACAGAGAAACATATCTGAAGGTGTTAGAAGTGTTTTGCATGATTTTTGAAGTTAGAGCCTGAAATGTCAGAAAACAGCGTTTCAGCACTTAACAAACTTGGTTCTGGCAATGCAAGCTGAAACTCGGTCCAAAATTAAAATTGCAGTCTGTGCATGAATAAAACCTATTTTGCAACACAGAGAAACATATCTGAAGGTGTTAGAAGTGTTTTGCATGATTTTTGAAGTTAGAGCCTGAAATGTCAGAAAACGGCGTTTCAGCACATAACAAACTTGGTTCAGGCAATGCAAGCTGAAACTCGGCCAAAAATTAAAATTGCAGTCTGTGCATGAATAAAACCTATTTTGCAACACAGAGAAACATATCTAAAGGTGTTAGAAGTGTTTTGCATGATTTTTGAAGTTAGAGCCTGAAATGTCAGAAAACAGCGTTTCAGCACATAACAAACTTGGTTCTGGTAATGCAAGCTGAAACTCGGCCAAAAATTAAAATTGCAGTCTGTGCATGAATAAAACCTATTTTGCAACACAGAGAAACATATCTGAAGGTGTTAGAAGTGTTTTGCATGATTTTTGAAGTTAGAGCCTGAAATGTCAGAAAACGGCGTTTCAGCACATAACAAACTTGGTTCAGGCAATGCAAGGTGAAACTCGGCCCAAAATTAAAATTGCAGTCTGTGCATGGATAAAACCTATTTTGCAACACAGAGAAACATATCTGAAGCTGTTAGAAGTGTTTTGCATGATTTTTGAAGTTAGAGCCTGAAATGTCAGAAAACGCCGTTTCAGCACATAACAAACTTGGTTCAGGCAATGCAAGCTGAAACTCGGCCCAAAATTAAAATTGCAGTCTGTGCATGAATAAAACCTATTTTGCAACACAGTGAAACATATCTGAAGGTGTTAGAAGTGTTTTGCATGATTTTTGAAGTTAGAGCCTGAAATGTCAGAAAACAGCGTTTCAGCACTTAACAAACTTGGTTCTGGCAATGCAAGCTGAAACTCGGTCCAAAATTAAAATTGCAGTCTGTGCATGAATAAAACCTATTTTGCAACACAGAGAAACATATCTGAAGGTGTTAGAAGTGTTTTGCATGATTTTTGAAGTTAGAGCCTGAAATGTCAGAAAAAGGCGTTTCAGCACATAACAAACTTGGTTCTGGCAATGCAAGCTGAAACTCGGTCCAAAATAAAAATTGCAGTCTGTGCATGAATAAAACCTATTTTGCAACACAGAGAAACACATCTGAAGGTGTTAGAAGTGTTTTGCATGATTTTTGAAGTTAGAGCCTGAAATGTCAGAAAACGCCGTTTCAGCACATAACAAACTTGGTTCAGGCAATGCAAGCTGAAACTCGGCCCAAAATTAAAATTGCAGTCTGTGCATGAATAAAACCTATTTTGCAACACAGAGAAACATATCTGAAGGTGTTAGAAGTGTTTTGCATGATTTTTGAAGTTAGAGCCTGAAATGTCAGAAAACAGCGTTTCAGCACTTAACAAACTTGGTTCTGGCAATGCAAGCTGAAACTCGGTCCAAAATTAAAATTGCAGTCTGTGCATGAATAAAACCTATTTTGCAACACAGAGAAACATATCTGAAGGTGTTAGAAGTGTTTTGCATGATTTTTGAAGTTAGAGCCTGAAATGTCAGAAAACGGCGTTTCAGCACATAACAAACTTGGTTCAGGCAATGCAAGCTGAAACTCGGCCAAAAATTAAAATTGCAGTCTGTGCATGAATAAAACCTATTTTGCAACACAGAGAAACATATCTGAAGGTGTTAGAAGTGTTTTGCATGATTTTTGAAGTTAGCGCCTGAAATGTCAGAAAACAGCGTTTCAGCACATAACAAACTTGGTTCTGGTAATGCAAGCTGAAACTCGGCCCAAAATTAAAATTGCAGTCTGTGCATGAATAAAACCTATTTTGCAGCACAGAGAAACATATCTGAAGGTGTTAGAAGTGTTTTGCATGATTTTTGAAGTTAGAGCCTGAAATGTCAGAAAACGGCGTTTCAGCACATAACAAACTTGGTTCAGGCAATGCAAGGTGAAACTCGGCCCAAAATTAAAATTGCAGTCTGTGCATGAATAAAACCTATTTTGCAACACAGAGAAACATATCTGAAGGTGTTAGAAGTGTTTTGCATGATTTTTGAAGTTAGAGCCTGAAATGTCAGAAAACAGCGTTTCAGCACTTAACAAACTTGGTTCTGGCAATGCAAGCTGAAACTCGGTCCAAAATTAAAATTGCAGTCTGTGCATGAATAAAACCTATTTTGCAACACAGAGAAACATATCTGAAGGTGTTAGAAGTGTTTTGCATGATTTTTGAAGTTAGAGCCTGAAGTGTCAGAAAACGGCGTTTCAGCACATAACAAACTTGGTTCAGGCAATGCAAGCTGAAACTCGGCCAAAAATTAAAATTGCAGTCTGTGCATGAATAAAACCTATTTTGCAACACAGAGAAACATATCTAAAGGTGTTAGAAGTGTTTTGCATGATTTTTGAAGTTAGAGCCTGAAATGTCAGAAAACGGCGTTTCAGCACATAACAAACTTGGTTCAGGCAATGCAAGGTGAAACTCGGCCCAAAATTAAAATTGCAGTCTGTGCATGAATAAAACCTATTTTGCAACACAGAGAAACATATCTGAAGGTGTTAGAAGTGTTTTGCATGATTTTTGAAGTTAGTGCCTGAAATGTCAGAAAAAGGCATTTCAGCACATAACAAACTTGGTTCTGGCAATGCAAGCTGAAACTCGGCCAAAAATTAAAATTGCAGTCTGTGCATGAATAAAACCTATTTTGCAACACAGAGAAACATATCTGAAGGTGTTAGAAGTGTTTTGCATGATTTTTGAAGTTAGAGCCTGAAATGTCAGAAAACGGCGTTTCAGCACATAACAAACTCGGTTCAGGCAATGCAAGCTGAAACTCGGCCAAAAATTAAAATTGCAGTCTGTGCATGAATAAAACCTATTTTGCAACACAGAGAAACATATCTGAAGGTGTTAGAAGTGTTTTGCATGATTTTTGAAGTTAGAGCCTGAAATGTCAGAAAACAGCGTTTCAGCACTTAACAAACTTGGTTCTGGCAATGCAAGCTGAAACTCGGTCCAAAATTAAAATTGCAGTCTGTGCATGAATAAAACCTATTTTGCAACACAGAGAAACATATCTGAAGGTGTTAGAAGTGTTTTGCATGATTTTTGAAGTTAGAGCCTGAAATGTCAGAAAACGGCGTTTCAGCACATAACAAACTTGGTTCAGGCAATGCAAGCTGAAACTCGGCCAAAAATTAAAATTGCAGTCTGTGCATGAATAAAACCTATTTTGCAACACAGAGAAACATATCTAAAGGTGTTAGAAGTGTTTTGCATGATTTTTGAAGTTAGAGCCTGAAATGTCAGAAAACAGCGTTTCAGCACATAACAAACTTGGTTCTGGTAATGCAAGCTGAAACTCGGCCAAAAATTAAAATTGCAGTCTGTGCATGAATAAAACCTATTTTGCAACACAGAGAAACATATCTGAAGGTGTTAGAAGTGTTTTGCATGATTTTTGAAGTTAGTGCCTGAAATGTCAGAAAAAGGCATTTCAGCACATAACAAACTTGGTTCTGGCAATGCAAGCTGAAACTCGGCCAAAAATTAAAATTGCAGTCTGTGCATGAATAAAACCTATTTTGCAACACAGAGAAACATATCTGAAGGTGTTAGAAGTGTTTTGCATGATTTTTGAAGTTAGAGCCTGAAATGTCAGAAAACGGCGTTTCAGCACATAACAAACTCGGTTCAGGCAATGCAAGCTGAAACTCGGCCAAAAATTAAAATTGCAGTCTGTGCATGAATAAAACCTATTTTGCAACACAGAGAAACATATCTGAAGGTGTTAGAAGTGTTTTGCATGATTTTTGAAGTTAGAGCCTGAAATGTCAGAAAACAGCGTTTCAGCACTTAACAAACTTGGTTCTGGCAATGCAAGCTGAAACTCGGTCCAAAATTAAAATTGCAGTCTGTGCATGAATAAAACCTATTTTGCAACACAGAGAAACATATCTGAAGGTGTTAGAAGTGTTTTGCATGATTTTTGAAGTTAGAGCCTGAAATGTCAGAAAACGGCGTTTCAGCACATAACAAACTTGGTTCAGGCAATGCAAGCTGAAACTCGGCCAAAAATTAAAATTGCAGTCTGTGCATGAATAAAACCTATTTTGCAACACAGAGAAACATATCTAAAGGTGTTAGAAGTGTTTTGCATGATTTTTGAAGTTAGAGCCTGAAATGTCAGAAAACGGCGTTTCAGCACATAACAAACTTGGTTCAGGCAATGCAAGGTGAAACTCGGCCCAAAATTAAAATTGCAGTCTGTGCATGAATAAAACCTATTTTGCAACACAGAGAAACATATCTGAAGGTGTTAGAAGTGTTTTGCATGATTTTTGAAGTTAGTGCCTGAAATGTCAGAAAAAGGCATTTCAGCACATAACAAACTTGGTTCTGGCAATGCAAGCTGAAACTCGGCCAAAAATTAAAATTGCAGTCTGTGCATGAATAAAACCTATTTTGCAACACAGAGAAACATATCTGAAGGTGTTAGAAGTGTTTTGCATGATTTTTGAAGTTAGAGCCTGAAATGTCAGAAAACGGCGTTTCAGCACATAACAAACTCGGTTCAGGCAATGCAAGCTGAAACTCGGCCAAAAATTAAAATTGCAGTCTGTGCATGAATAAAACCTATTTTGCAACACAGAGAAACATATCTGAAGGTGTTAGAAGTGTTTTGCATGATTTTTGAAGTTAGAGCCTGAAATGTCAGAAAACAGCGTTTCAGCACTTAACAAACTTGGTTCTGGCAATGCAAGCTGAAACTCGGTCCAAAATTAAAATTGCAGTCTGTGCATGAATAAAACCTATTTTGCAACACAGAGAAACATATCTGAAGGTGTTAGAAGTGTTTTGCATGATTTTTGAAGTTAGAGCCTGAAATGTCAGAAAACGGCGTTTCAGCACATAACAAACTTGGTTCAGGCAATGCAAGCTGAAACTCGGCCAAAAATTAAAATTGCAGTCTGTGCATGAATAAAACCTATTTTGCAACACAGAGAAACATATCTAAAGGTGTTAGAAGTGTTTTGCATGATTTTTGAAGTTAGAGCCTGAAATGTCAGAAAACAGCGTTTCAGCACATAACAAACTTGGTTCTGGTAATGCAAGCTGAAACTCGGCCAAAAATTAAAATTGCAGTCTGTGCATGAATAAAACCTATTTTGCAACACAGAGAAACATATCTGAAGGTGTTAGAAGTGTTTTGCATGATTTTTGAAGTTAGAGCCTGAAATGTCAGAAAACGGCGTTTCAGCACATAACAAACTTGGTTCAGGCAATGCAAGGTGAAACTCGGCCCAAAATTAAAATTGCAGTCTGTGCATGGATAAAACCTATTTTGCAACACAGAGAAACATATCTGAAGCTGTTAGAAGTGTTTTGCATGATTTTTGAAGTTAGAGCCTGAAATGTCAGAAAACGCCGTTTCAGCACATAACAAACTTGGTTCAGGCAATGCAAGCTGAAACTCGGCCCAAAATTAAAATTGCAGTCTGTGCATGAATAAAACCTATTTTGCAACACAGTGAAACATATCTGAAGGTGTTAGAAGTGTTTTGCATGATTTTTGAAGTTAGAGCCTGAAATGTCAGAAAACAGCGTTTCAGCACTTAACAAACTTGGTTCTGGCAATGCAAGCTGAAACTCGGTCCAAAATTAAAATTGCAGTCTGTGCATGAATAAAACCTATTTTGCAACACAGAGAAACATATCTGAAGGTGTTAGAAGTGTTTTGCATGATTTTTGAAGTTAGAGCCTGAAATGTCAGAAAAAGGCGTTTCAGCACATAACAAACTTGGTTCTGGCAATGCAAGCTGAAACTCGGTCCAAAATAAAAATTGCAGTCTGTGCATGAATAAAACCTATTTTGCAACACAGAGAAACACATCTGAAGGTGTTAGAAGTGTTTTGCATGATTTTTGAAGTTAGAGCCTGAAATGTCAGAAAACGCCGTTTCAGCACATAACAAACTTGGTTCAGGCAATGCAAGCTGAAACTCGGCCCAAAATTAAAATTGCAGTCTGTGCATGAATAAAACCTATTTTGCAACACAGAGAAACATATCTGAAGGTGTTAGAAGTGTTTTGCATGATTTTTGAAGTTAGAGCCTGAAATGTCAGAAAACAGCGTTTCAGCACTTAACAAACTTGGTTCTGGCAATGCAAGCTGAAACTCGGTCCAAAATTAAAATTGCAGTCTGTGCATGAATAAAACCTATTTTGCAACACAGAGAAACATATCTGAAGGTGTTAGAAGTGTTTTGCATGATTTTTGAAGTTAGAGCCTGAAATGTCAGAAAACGGCGTTTCAGCACATAACAAACTTGGTTCAGGCAATGCAAGCTGAAACTCGGCCAAAAATTAAAATTGCAGTCTGTGCATGAATAAAACCTATTTTGCAACACAGAGAAACATATCTGAAGGTGTTAGAAGTGTTTTGCATGATTTTTGAAGTTAGCGCCTGAAATGTCAGAAAACAGCGTTTCAGCACATAACAAACTTGGTTCTGGTAATGCAAGCTGAAACTCGGCCCAAAATTAAAATTGCAGTCTGTGCATGAATAAAACCTATTTTGCAGCACAGAGAAACATATCTGAAGGTGTTAGAAGTGTTTTGCATGATTTTTGAAGTTAGAGCCTGAAATGTCAGAAAACGGCGTTTCAGCACATAACAAACTTGGTTCAGGCAATGCAAGGTGAAACTCGGCCCAAAATTAAAATTGCAGTCTGTGCATGAATAAAACCTATTTTGCAACACAGAGAAACATATCTGAAGGTGTTAGAAGTGTTTTGCATGATTTTTGAAGTTAGAGCCTGAAATGTCAGAAAACAGCGTTTCAGCACTTAACAAACTTGGTTCTGGCAATGCAAGCTGAAACTCGGTCCAAAATTAAAATTGCAGTCTGTGCATGAATAAAACCTATTTTGCAACACAGAGAAACATATCTGAAGGTGTTAGAAGTGTTTTGCATGATTTTTGAAGTTAGAGCCTGAAATGTCAGAAAACGGCGTTTCAGCACATAACAAACTTGGTTCAGGCAATGCAAGCTGAAACTCGGCCAAAAATTAAAATTGCAGTCTGTGCATGAATAAAACCTATTTTGCAACACAGAGAAACATATCTAAAGGTGTTAGAAGTGTTTTGCATGATTTTTGAAGTTAGAGCCTGAAATGTCAGAAAACAGCGTTTCAGCACATAACAAACTTGGTTCTGGTAATGCAAGCTGAAACTCGGCCAAAAATTAAAATTGCAGTCTGTGCATGAATAAAACCTATTTTGCAACACAGAGAAACATATCTGAAGGTGTTAGAAGTGTTTTGCATGATTTTTGAAGTTAGTGCCTGAAATGTCAGAAAAAGGCATTTCAGCACATAACAAACTTGGTTCTGGCAATGCAAGCTGAAACTCGGCCAAAAATTAAAATTGCAGTCTGTGCATGAATAAAACCTATTTTGCAACACAGAGAAACATATCTGAAGGTGTTAGAAGTGTTTTGCATGATTTTTGAAGTTAGAGCCTGAAATGTCAGAAAACGGCGTTTCAGCACATAACAAACTCGGTTCAGGCAATGCAAGCTGAAACTCGGCCAAAAATTAAAATTGCAGTCTGTGCATGAATAAAACCTATTTTGCAACACAGAGAAACATATCTGAAGGTGTTAGAAGTGTTTTGCATGATTTTTGAAGTTAGAGCCTGAAATGTCAGAAAACAGCGTTTCAGCACTTAACAAACTTGGTTCTGGCAATGCAAGCTGAAACTCGGTCCAAAATTAAAATTGCAGTCTGTGCATGAATAAAACCTATTTTGCAACACAGAGAAACATATCTGAAGGTGTTAGAAGTGTTTTGCATGATTTTTGAAGTTAGAGCCTGAAATGTCAGAAAACGGCGTTTCAGCACATAACAAACTTGGTTCAGGCAATGCAAGCTGAAACTCGGCCAAAAATTAAAATTGCAGTCTGTGCATGAATAAAACCTATTTTGCAACACAGAGAAACATATCTAAAGGTGTTAGAAGTGTTTTGCATGATTTTTGAAGTTAGAGCCTGAAATGTCAGAAAACAGCGTTTCAGCACATAACAAACTTGGTTCTGGTAATGCAAGCTGAAACTCGGCCAAAAATTAAAATTGCAGTCTGTGCATGAATAAAACCTATTTTGCAACACAGAGAAACATATCTGAAGGTGTTAGAAGTGTTTTGCATGATTTTTGAAGTTAGAGCCTGAAATGTCAGAAAACGGCGTTTCAGCACATAACAAACTTGGTTCAGGCAATGCAAGGTGAAACTCGGCCCAAAATTAAAATTGCAGTCTGTGCATGGATAAAACCTATTTTGCAACACAGAGAAACATATCTGAAGCTGTTAGAAGTGTTTTGCATGATTTTTGAAGTTAGAGCCTGAAATGTCAGAAAACGCCGTTTCAGCACATAACAAACTTGGTTCAGGCAATGCAAGCTGAAACTCGGCCCAAAATTAAAATTGCAGTCTGTGCATGAATAAAACCTATTTTGCAACACAGAGAAACATATCTGAAGGTGTTAGAAGTGTTTTGCATGATTTTTGAAGTTAGAGCCTGAAATGTCAGAAAACAGCGTTTCAGCACTTAACAAACTTGGTTCTGGCAATGCAAGCTGAAACTCGGTCCAAAATTAAAATTGCAGTCTGTGCATGAATAAAACCTATTTTGCAACACAGAGAAACATATCTGAAGGTGTTAGAAGTGTTTTGCATGATTTTTGAAGTTAGAGCCTGAAATGTCAGAAAAAGGCGTTTCAGCACATAACAAACTTGGTTCTGGCAATGCAAGCTGAAACTCGGTCCAAAATAAAAATTGCAGTCTGTGCATGAATAAAACCTATTTTGCAACACAGAGAAACACATCTGAAGGTGTTAGAAGTGTTTTGCATGATTTTTGAAGTTAGAGCCTGAAATGTCAGAAAACGCCGTTTCAGCACATAACAAACTTGGTTCAGGCAATGCAAGCTGAAACTCGGCCCAAAATTAAAATTGCAGTCTGTGCATGAATAAAACCTATTTTGCAACACAGAGAAACATATCTGAAGGTGTTAGAAGTGTTTTGCATGATTTTTGAAGTTAGAGCCTGAAATGTCAGAAAACAGCGTTTCAGCACTTAACAAACTTGGTTCTGGCAATGCAAGCTGAAACTCGGTCCAAAATTAAAATTGCAGTCTGTGCATGAATAAAACCTATTTTGCAACACAGAGAAACATATCTGAAGGTGTTAGAAGTGTTTTGCATGATTTTTGAAGTTAGAGCCTGAAATGTCAGAAAACGGCGTTTCAGCACATAACAAACTTGGTTCAGGCAATGCAAGCTGAAACTCGGCCAAAAATTAAAATTGCAGTCTGTGCATGAATAAAACCTATTTTGCAACACAGAGAAACATATCTGAAGGTGTTAGAAGTGTTTTGCATGATTTTTGAAGTTAGAGCCTGAAATGTCAGAAAACAGCGTTTCAGCACATAACAAACTTGGTTCTGGTAATGCAAGCTGAAACTCGGCCCAAAATTAAAATTGCAGTCTGTGCATGAATAAAACCTATTTTGCAGCACAGAGAAACATATCTGAAGGTGTTAGAAGTGTTTTGCATGATTTTTGAAGTTAGAGCCTGAAATGTCAGAAAACGGCGTTTCAGCACATAACAAACTTGGTTCAGGCAATGCAAGGTGAAACTCGGCCCAAAATTAAAATTGCAGTCTGTGCATGAATAAAACCTATTTTGCAACACAGAGAAACATATCTGAAGGTGTTAGAAGTGTTTTGCATGATTTTTGAAGTTAGTGCCTGAAATGTCAGAAAAAGGCATTTCAGCACATAAAAAACTTGGTTCTGGCAATGCAAGCTGAAACTCGGCCAAAAATTAAAATTGCAGTCTGTGCATGAATAAAACCTATTTTGCAACACAGAGAAACATATCTGAAGGTGTTAGAAGTGTTTTGCATGATTTTTGAAGTTAGAGCCTGAAATGTCAGAAAACGGCGTTTCAGCACATAACAAACTCGGTTCAGGCAATGCAAGCTGAAACTCGGCCAAAAATTAAAATTGCAGTCTGTGCATGAATAAAACCTATTTTGCAACACAGAGAAACATATCTGAAGGTGTTAGAAGTGTTTTGCATGATTTTTGAAGTTAGAGCCTGAAATGTCAGAAAACAGCGTTTCAGCACTTAACAAACTTGGTTCTGGCAATGCAAGCTGAAACTCGGTCCAAAATTAAAATTGCAGTCTGTGCATGAATAAAACCTATTTTGCAACACAGAGAAACATATCTGAAGGTGTTAGAAGTGTTTTGCATGATTTTTGAAGTTAGAGCCTGAAATGTCAGAAAACGGCGTTTCAGCACATAACAAACTTGGTTCAGGCAATGCAAGCTGAAACTCGGCCAAAAATTAAAATTGCAGTCTGTGCATGAATAAAACCTATTTTGCAACACAGAGAAACATATCTAAAGGTGTTAGAAGTGTTTTGCATGATTTTTGAAGTTAGAGCCTGAAATGTCAGAAAACAGCGTTTCAGCACATAACAAACTTGGTTCTGGTAATGCAAGCTGAAACTCGGCCAAAAATTAAAATTGCAGTCTGTGCATGAATAAAACCTATTTTGCAACACAGAGAAACATATCTGAAGGTGTTAGAAGTGTTTTGCATGATTTTTGAAGTTAGAGCCTGAAATGTCAGAAAACGGCGTTTCAGCACATAACAAACTTGGTTCAGGCAATGCAAGGTGAAACTCGGCCCAAAATTAAAATTGCAGTCTGTGCATGGATAAAACCTATTTTGCAACACAGAGAAACATATCTGAAGCTGTTAGAAGTGTTTTGCATGATTTCTGAAGTTAGAGCCTGAAATGTCAGAAAACGCCGTTTCAGCACATAACAAACTTGGTTCAGGCAATGCAAGGTGAAACTCGGCCCAAAATTAAAATTGCAGTCTGTGCATGAATAAAACCTATTTTGCAACACAGAGAAACATATCTGAAGGTGTTAGAAGTGTTTTGCATGATTTTTGAAGTTAGTGCCTGAAATGTCAGAAAAAGGCATTTCAGCACATAACAAACTTGGTTCTGGCAATGCAAGCTGAAACTCGGCCAAAAATTAAAATTGCAGTCTGTGCATGAATAAAACCTATTTTGCAACACAGAGAAACATATCTGAAGGTGTTAGAAGTGTTTTGCATGATTTTTGAAGTTAGAGCCTGAAATGTCAGAAAACGGCGTTTCAGCACATAACAAACTCGGTTCAGGCAATGCAAGCTGAAACTCGGCCAAAAATTAAAATTGCAGTCTGTGCATGAATAAAACCTATTTTGCAACACAGAGAAACATATCTGAAGGTGTTAGAAGTGTTTTGCATGATTTTTGAAGTTAGAGCCTGAAATGTCAGAAAACAGCGTTTCAGCACTTAACAAACTTGGTTCTGGCAATGCAAGCTGAAACTCGGTCCAAAATTAAAATTGCAGTCTGTGCATGAATAAAACCTATTTTGCAACACAGAGAAACATATCTGAAGGTGTTAGAAGTGTTTTGCATGATTTTTGAAGTTAGAGCCTGAAGTGTCAGAAAACGGCGTTTCAGCACATAACAAACTTGGTTCAGGCAATGCAAGCTGAAACTCGGCCAAAAATTAAAATTGCAGTCTGTGCATGAATAAAACCTATTTTGCAACACAGAGAAACATATCTAAAGGTGTTAGAAGTGTTTTGCATGATTTTTGAAGTTAGAGCCTGAAATGTCAGAAAACGGCGTTTCAGCACATAACAAACTTGGTTCAGGCAATGCAAGGTGAAACTCGGCCCAAAATTAAAATTGCAGTCTGTGCATGAATAAAACCTATTTTGCAACACAGAGAAACATATCTGAAGGTGTTAGAAGTGTTTTGCATGATTTTTGAAGTTAGTGCCTGAAATGTCAGAAAAAGGCATTTCAGCACATAACAAACTTGGTTCTGGCAATGCAAGCTGAAACTCGGCCAAAAATTAAAATTGCAGTCTGTGCATGAATAAAACCTATTTTGCAACACAGAGAAACATATCTGAAGGTGTTAGAAGTGTTTTGCATGATTTTTGAAGTTAGAGCCTGAAATGTCAGAAAACGGCGTTTCAGCACATAACAAACTCGGTTCAGGCAATGCAAGCTGAAACTCGGCCAAAAATTAAAATTGCAGTCTGTGCATGAATAAAACCTATTTTGCAACACAGAGAAACATATCTGAAGGTGTTAGAAGTGTTTTGCATGATTTTTGAAGTTAGAGCCTGAAATGTCAGAAAACAGCGTTTCAGCACTTAACAAACTTGGTTCTGGCAATGCAAGCTGAAACTCGGTCCAAAATTAAAATTGCAGTCTGTGCATGAATAAAACCTATTTTGCAACACAGAGAAACATATCTGAAGGTGTTAGAAGTGTTTTGCATGATTTTTGAAGTTAGAGCCTGAAATGTCAGAAAACGGCGTTTCAGCACATAACAAACTTGGTTCAGGCAATGCAAGCTGAAACTCGGCCAAAAATTAAA
The DNA here is from genome assembly GCF_049309525.1 of Garra rufa. Taxonomy (NCBI): domain Eukaryota; kingdom Metazoa; phylum Chordata; class Actinopteri; order Cypriniformes; family Cyprinidae; genus Garra; species Garra rufa. The sequence goes on along the minus strand of NW_027394278.1, from coordinate 12,200,334 downwards.
ATTGCAGTCTGTGCATGAATAAAACCTATTTTGCAACACAGAGAAACATATCTAAAGGTGTTAGAAGTGTTTTGCATGATTTTTGAAGTTAGAGCCTGAAATGTCAGAAAACAGCGTTTCAGCACATAACAAACTTGGTTCTGGTAATGCAAGCTGAAACTCGGCCAAAAATTAAAATTGCAGTCTGTGCATGAATAAAACCTATTTTGCAACACAGAGAAACATATCTGAAGGTGTTAGAAGTGTTTTGCATGATTTTTGAAGTTAGTGCCTGAAATGTCAGAAAAAGGCATTTCAGCACATAACAAACTTGGTTCTGGCAATGCAAGCTGAAACTCGGCCAAAAATTAAAATTGCAGTCTGTGCATGAATAAAACCTATTTTGCAACACAGAGAAACATATCTGAAGGTGTTAGAAGTGTTTTGCATGATTTTTGAAGTTAGAGCCTGAAATGTCAGAAAACGGCGTTTCAGCACATAACAAACTCGGTTCAGGCAATGCAAGCTGAAACTCGGCCAAAAATTAAAATTGCAGTCTGTGCATGAATAAAACCTATTTTGCAACACAGAGAAACATATCTGAAGGTGTTAGAAGTGTTTTGCATGATTTTTGAAGTTAGAGCCTGAAATGTCAGAAAACAGCGTTTCAGCACTTAACAAACTTGGTTCTGGCAATGCAAGCTGAAACTCGGTCCAAAATTAAAATTGCAGTCTGTGCATGAATAAAACCTATTTTGCAACACAGAGAAACATATCTGAAGGTGTTAGAAGTGTTTTGCATGATTTTTGAAGTTAGAGCCTGAAATGTCAGAAAACGGCGTTTCAGCACATAACAAACTTGGTTCAGGCAATGCAAGCTGAAACTCGGCCAAAAATTAAAATTGCAGTCTGTGCATGAATAAAACCTATTTTGCAACACAGAGAAACATATCTAAAGGTGTTAGAAGTGTTTTGCATGATTTTTGAAGTTAGAGCCTGAAATGTCAGAAAACGGCGTTTCAGCACATAACAAACTTGGTTCAGGCAATGCAAGGTGAAACTCGGCCCAAAATTAAAATTGCAGTCTGTGCATGAATAAAACCTATTTTGCAACACAGAGAAACATATCTGAAGGTGTTAGAAGTGTTTTGCATGATTTTTGAAGTTAGTGCCTGAAATGTCAGAAAAAGGCATTTCAGCACATAACAAACTTGGTTCTGGCAATGCAAGCTGAAACTCGGCCAAAAATTAAAATTGCAGTCTGTGCATGAATAAAACCTATTTTGCAACACAGAGAAACATATCTGAAGGTGTTAGAAGTGTTTTGCATGATTTTTGAAGTTAGAGCCTGAAATGTCAGAAAACGGCGTTTCAGCACATAACAAACTCGGTTCAGGCAATGCAAGCTGAAACTCGGCCAAAAATTAAAATTGCAGTCTGTGCATGAATAAAACCTATTTTGCAACACAGAGAAACATATCTGAAGGTGTTAGAAGTGTTTTGCATGATTTTTGAAGTTAGAGCCTGAAATGTCAGAAAACAGCGTTTCAGCACTTAACAAACTTGGTTCTGGCAATGCAAGCTGAAACTCGGTCCAAAATTAAAATTGCAGTCTGTGCATGAATAAAACCTATTTTGCAACACAGAGAAACATATCTGAAGGTGTTAGAAGTGTTTTGCATGATTTTTGAAGTTAGAGCCTGAAATGTCAGAAAACGGCGTTTCAGCACATAACAAACTTGGTTCAGGCAATGCAAGCTGAAACTCGGCCAAAAATTAAAATTGCAGTCTGTGCATGAATAAAACCTATTTTGCAACACAGAGAAACATATCTAAAGGTGTTAGAAGTGTTTTGCATGATTTTTGAAGTTAGAGCCTGAAATGTCAGAAAACAGCGTTTCAGCACATAACAAACTTGGTTCTGGTAATGCAAGCTGAAACTCGGCCAAAAATTAAAATTGCAGTCTGTGCATGAATAAAACCTATTTTGCAACACAGAGAAACATATCTGAAGGTGTTAGAAGTGTTTTGCATGATTTTTGAAGTTAGAGCCTGAAATGTCAGAAAACGGCGTTTCAGCACATAACAAACTTGGTTCAGGCAATGCAAGGTGAAACTCGGCCCAAAATTAAAATTGCAGTCTGTGCATGGATAAAACCTATTTTGCAACACAGAGAAACATATCTGAAGCTGTTAGAAGTGTTTTGCATGATTTTTGAAGTTAGAGCCTGAAATGTCAGAAAACGCCGTTTCAGCACATAACAAACTTGGTTCAGGCAATGCAAGCTGAAACTCGGCCCAAAATTAAAATTGCAGTCTGTGCATGAATAAAACCTATTTTGCAACACAGTGAAACATATCTGAAGGTGTTAGAAGTGTTTTGCATGATTTTTGAAGTTAGAGCCTGAAATGTCAGAAAACAGCGTTTCAGCACTTAACAAACTTGGTTCTGGCAATGCAAGCTGAAACTCGGTCCAAAATTAAAATTGCAGTCTGTGCATGAATAAAACCTATTTTGCAACACAGAGAAACATATCTGAAGGTGTTAGAAGTGTTTTGCATGATTTTTGAAGTTAGAGCCTGAAATGTCAGAAAAAGGCGTTTCAGCACATAACAAACTTGGTTCTGGCAATGCAAGCTGAAACTCGGTCCAAAATAAAAATTGCAGTCTGTGCATGAATAAAACCTATTTTGCAACACAGAGAAACACATCTGAAGGTGTTAGAAGTGTTTTGCATGATTTTTGAAGTTAGAGCCTGAAATGTCAGAAAACGCCGTTTCAGCACATAACAAACTTGGTTCAGGCAATGCAAGCTGAAACTCGGCCCAAAATTAAAATTGCAGTCTGTGCATGAATAAAACCTATTTTGCAACACAGAGAAACATATCTGAAGGTGTTAGAAGTGTTTTGCATGATTTTTGAAGTTAGAGCCTGAAATGTCAGAAAACAGCGTTTCAGCACTTAACAAACTTGGTTCTGGCAATGCAAGCTGAAACTCGGTCCAAAATTAAAATTGCAGTCTGTGCATGAATAAAACCTATTTTGCAACACAGAGAAACATATCTGAAGGTGTTAGAAGTGTTTTGCATGATTTTTGAAGTTAGAGCCTGAAATGTCAGAAAACGGCGTTTCAGCACATAACAAACTTGGTTCAGGCAATGCAAGCTGAAACTCGGCCAAAAATTAAAATTGCAGTCTGTGCATGAATAAAACCTATTTTGCAACACAGAGAAACATATCTGAAGGTGTTAGAAGTGTTTTGCATGATTTTTGAAGTTAGCGCCTGAAATGTCAGAAAACAGCGTTTCAGCACATAACAAACTTGGTTCTGGTAATGCAAGCTGAAACTCGGCCCAAAATTAAAATTGCAGTCTGTGCATGAATAAAACCTATTTTGCAGCACAGAGAAACATATCTGAAGGTGTTAGAAGTGTTTTGCATGATTTTTGAAGTTAGAGCCTGAAATGTCAGAAAACGGCGTTTCAGCACATAACAAACTTGGTTCAGGCAATGCAAGGTGAAACTCGGCCCAAAATTAAAATTGCAGTCTGTGCATGAATAAAACCTATTTTGCAACACAGAGAAACATATCTGAAGGTGTTAGAAGTGTTTTGCATGATTTTTGAAGTTAGTGCCTGAAATGTCAGAAAAAGGCATTTCAGCACATAAAAAACTTGGTTCTGGCAATGCAAGCTGAAACTCGGCCAAAAATTAAAATTGCAGTCTGTGCATGAATAAAACCTATTTTGCAACACAGAGAAACATATCTGAAGGTGTTAGAAGTGTTTTGCATGATTTTTGAAGTTAGAGCCTGAAATGTCAGAAAACGGCGTTTCAGCACATAACAAACTCGGTTCAGGCAATGCAAGCTGAAACTCGGCCAAAAATTAAAATTGCAGTCTGTGCATGAATAAAACCTATTTTGCAACACAGAGAAACATATCTGAAGGTGTTAGAAGTGTTTTGCATGATTTTTGAAGTTAGAGCCTGAAATGTCAGAAAACAGCGTTTCAGCACTTAACAAACTTGGTTCTGGCAATGCAAGCTGAAACTCGGTCCAAAATTAAAATTGCAGTCTGTGCATGAATAAAACCTATTTTGCAACACAGAGAAACATATCTGAAGGTGTTAGAAGTGTTTTGCATGATTTTTGAAGTTAGAGCCTGAAATGTCAGAAAACGGCGTTTCAGCACATAACAAACTTGGTTCAGGCAATGCAAGCTGAAACTCGGCCAAAAATTAAAATTGCAGTCTGTGCATGAATAAAACCTATTTTGCAACACAGAGAAACATATCTAAAGGTGTTAGAAGTGTTTTGCATGATTTTTGAAGTTAGAGCCTGAAATGTCAGAAAACAGCGTTTCAGCACATAACAAACTTGGTTCTGGTAATGCAAGCTGAAACTCGGCCAAAAATTAAAATTGCAGTCTGTGCATGAATAAAACCTATTTTGCAACACAGAGAAACATATCTGAAGGTGTTAGAAGTGTTTTGCATGATTTTTGAAGTTAGAGCCTGAAATGTCAGAAAACGGCGTTTCAGCACATAACAAACTTGGTTCAGGCAATGCAAGGTGAAACTCGGCCCAAAATTAAAATTGCAGTCTGTGCATGGATAAAACCTATTTTGCAACACAGAGAAACATATCTGAAGCTGTTAGAAGTGTTTTGCATGATTTCTGAAGTTAGAGCCTGAAATGTCAGAAAACGCCGTTTCAGCACATAACAAACTTGGTTCAGGCAATGCAAGGTGAAACTCGGCCCAAAATTAAAATTGCAGTCTGTGCATGAATAAAACCTATTTTGCAACACAGAGAAACATATCTGAAGGTGTTAGAAGTGTTTTGCATGATTTTTGAAGTTAGAGCCTGAAATGTCAGAAAACAGCGTTTCAGCACTTAACAAACTTGGTTCTGGCAATGCAAGCTGAAACTCGGTCCAAAATTAAAATTGCAGTCTGTGCATGAATAAAACCTATTTTGCAACACAGAGAAACATATCTGAAGGTGTTAGAAGTGTTTTGCATGATTTTTGAAGTTAGAGCCTGAAATGTCAGAAAACGGCGTTTCAGCACATAACAAACTTGGTTCAGGCAATGCAAGCTGAAACTCGGCCAAAAATTAAAATTGCAGTCTGTGCATGAATAAAACCTATTTTGCAACACAGAGAAACATATCTAAAGGTGTTAGAAGTGTTTTGCATGATTTTTGAAGTTAGAGCCTGAAATGTCAGAAAACAGCGTTTCAGCACATAACAAACTTGGTTCTGGTAATGCAAGCTGAAACTCGGCCAAAAATTAAAATTGCAGTCTGTGCATGAATAAAACCTATTTTGCAACACAGAGAAACATATCTGAAGGTGTTAGAAGTGTTTTGCATGATTTTTGAAGTTAGTGCCTGAAATGTCAGAAAAAGGCATTTCAGCACATAACAAACTTGGTTCTGGCAATGCAAGCTGAAACTCGGCCAAAAATTAAAATTGCAGTCTGTGCATGAATAAAACCTATTTTGCAACACAGAGAAACATATCTGAAGGTGTTAGAAGTGTTTTGCATGATTTTTGAAGTTAGAGCCTGAAATGTCAGAAAACGGCGTTTCAGCACATAACAAACTCGGTTCAGGCAATGCAAGCTGAAACTCGGCCAAAAATTAAAATTGCAGTCTGTGCATGAATAAAACCTATTTTGCAACACAGAGAAACATATCTGAAGGTGTTAGAAGTGTTTTGCATGATTTTTGAAGTTAGAGCCTGAAATGTCAGAAAACAGCGTTTCAGCACTTAACAAACTTGGTTCTGGCAATGCAAGCTGAAACTCGGTCCAAAATTAAAATTGCAGTCTGTGCATGAATAAAACCTATTTTGCAACACAGAGAAACATATCTGAAGCTGTTAGAAGTGTTTTGCATGATTTTTGAAGTTAGAGCCTGAAATGTCAGAAAACGCCGTTTCAGCACATAACAAACTTGGTTCAGGCAATGCAAGCTGAAACTCGGCCCAAAATTAAAATTGCAGTCTGTGCATGAATAAAACCTATTTTGCAACACAGAGAAACATATCTGAAGGTGTTAGAAGTGTTTTGCATGATTTCTGAAGTTAGAGCCTGAAATGTCAGAAAACGCCGTTTCAGCACATAACAAACTTGGTTCAGGCAATGCAAGGTGAAACTCGGCCCAAAATTAAAATTGCAGTCTGTGCATGAATAAAACCTATTTTGCAACACAGAGAAACATATCTGAAGGTGTTAGAAGTGTTTTGCATGATTTTTGAAGTTAGTGCCTGAAATGTCAGAAAAAGGCATTTCAGCACATAACAAACTTGGTTCTGGCAATGCAAGCTGAAACTCGGCCAAAAATTAAAATTGCAGTCTGTGCATGAATAAAACCTATTTTGCAACACAGAGAAACATATCTGAAGGTGTTAGAAGTGTTTTGCATGATTTTTGAAGTTAGAGCCTGAAATGTCAGAAAACGGCGTTTCAGCACATAACAAACTCGGTTCAGGCAATGCAAGCTGAAACTCGGCCAAAAATTAAAATTGCAGTCTGTGCATGAATAAAACCTATTTTGCAACACAGAGAAACATATCTGAATGTGTTAGAAGTGTTTTGCATGATTTTTGAAGTTAGAGCCTGAAATGTCAGAAAACAGCGTTTCAGCACTTAACAAACTTGGTTCTGGCAATGCAAGCTGAAACTCGGTCCAAAATTAAAATTGCAGTCTGTGCATGAATAAAACCTATTTTGCAACACAGAGAAACATATCTGAAGGTGTTAGAAGTGTTTTGCATGATTTTTGAAGTTAGAGCCTGAAATGTCAGAAAACGGCGTTTCAGCACATAACAAACTTGGTTCAGGCAATGCAAGCTGAAACTCGGCCAAAAATTAAAATTGCAGTCTGTGCATGAATAAAACCTATTTTGCAACACAGAGAAACATATCTAAAGGTGTTAGAAGTGTTTTGCATGATTTTTGAAGTTAGAGCCTGAAATGTCAGAAAACGGCGTTTCAGCACATAACAAACTTGGTTCAGGCAATGCAAGGTGAAACTCGGCCCAAAATTAAAATTGCAGTCTGTGCATGAATAAAACCTATTTTGCAACACAGAGAAACATATCTGAAGGTGTTAGAAGTGTTTTGCATGATTTTTGAAGTTAGTGCCTGAAATGTCAGAAAAAGGCATTTCAGCACATAACAAACTTGGTTCTGGCAATGCAAGCTGAAACTCGGCCAAAAATTAAAATTGCAGTCTGTGCATGAATAAAACCTATTTTGCAACACAGAGAAACATATCTGAAGGTGTTAGAAGTGTTTTGCATGATTTTTGAAGTTAGAGCCTGAAATGTCAGAAAACGGCGTTTCAGCACATAACAAACTCGGTTCAGGCAATGCAAGCTGAAACTCGGCCAAAAATTAAAATTGCAGTCTGTGCATGAATAAAACCTATTTTGCAACACAGAGAAACATATCTGAAGGTGTTAGAAGTGTTTTGCATGATTTTTGAAGTTAGAGCCTGAAATGTCAGAAAACAGCGTTTCAGCACTTAACAAACTTGGTTCTGGCAATGCAAGCTGAAACTCGGTCCAAAATTAAAATTGCAGTCTGTGCATGAATAAAACCTATTTTGCAACACAGAGAAACATATCTGAAGGTGTTAGAAGTGTTTTGCATGATTTTTGAAGTTAGAGCCTGAAATGTCAGAAAACGGCGTTTCAGCACATAACAAACTCGGTTCAGGCAATGCAAGCTGAAACTCGGCCAAAAATTAAAATTGCAGTCTGTGCATGAATAAAACCTATTTTGCAACACAGAGAAACATATCTGAAGGTGTTAGAAGTGTTTTGCATGATTTTTGAAGTTAGAGCCTGAAATGTCAGAAAACAGCGTTTCAGCACTTAACAAACTTGGTTCTGGCAATGCAAGCTGAAACTCGGTCCAAAATTAAAATTGCAGTCTGTGCATGAATAAAACCTATTTTGCAACACAGAGAAACATATCTGAAGGTGTTAGAAGTGTTTTGCATGATTTTTGAAGTTAGAGCCTGAAATGTCAGAAAACGGCGTTTCAGCACATAACAAACTTGGTTCAGGCAATGCAAGGTGAAACTCGGCCCAAAATTAAAATTGCAGTCTGTGCATGGATAAAACCTATTTTGCAACACAGAGAAACATATCTGAAGCTGTTAGAAGTGTTTTGCATGATTTCTGAAGTTAGAGCCTGAAATGTCAGAAAACGCCGTTTCAGCACATAACAAACTTGGTTCAGGCAATGCAAGGTGAAACTCGGCCCAAAATTAAAATTGCAGTCTGTGCATGAATAAAACCTATTTTGCAACACAGAGAAACATATCTGAAGGTGTTAGAAGTGTTTTGCATGATTTTTGAAGTTAGAGCCTGAAATGTCAGAAAACAGCGTTTCAGCACTTAACAAACTTGGTTCTGGCAATGCAAGCTGAAACTCGGTCCAAAATTAAAATTGCAGTCTGTGCATGAATAAAACCTATTTTGCAACACAGAGAAACATATCTGAAGGTGTTAGAAGTGTTTTGCATGATTTTTGAAGTTAGAGCCTGAAATGTCAGAAAACGGCGTTTCAGCACATAACAAACTTGGTTCAGGCAATGCAAGCTGAAACTCGGCCAAAAATTAAAATTGCAGTCTGTGCATGAATAAAACCTATTTTGCAACACAGAGAAACATATCTAAAGGTGTTAGAAGTGTTTTGCATGATTTTTGAAGTTAGAGCCTGAAATGTCAGAAAACAGCGTTTCAGCACATAACAAACTTGGTTCTGGTAATGCAAGCTGAAACTCGGCCAAAAATTAAAATTGCAGTCTGTGCATGAATAAAACCTATTTTGCAACACAGAGAAACATATCTGAAGGTGTTAGAAGTGTTTTGCATGATTTTTGAAGTTAGTGCCTGAAATGTCAGAAAAAGGCATTTCAGCACATAACAAACTTGGTTCTGGCAATGCAAGCTGAAACTCGGCCAAAAATTAAAATTGCAGTCTGTGCATGAATAAAACCTATTTTGCAACACAGAGAAACATATCTGAAGGTGTTAGAAGTGTTTTGCATGATTTTTGAAGTTAGAGCCTGAAATGTCAGAAAACGGCGTTTCAGCACATAACAAACTCGGTTCAGGCAATGCAAGCTGAAACTCGGCCAAAAATTAAAATTGCAGTCTGTGCATGAATAAAACCTATTTTGCAACACAGAGAAACATATCTGAAGGTGTTAGAAGTGTTTTGCATGATTTTTGAAGTTAGAGCCTGAAATGTCAGAAAACAGCGTTTCAGCACTTAACAAACTTGGTTCTGGCAATGCAAGCTGAAACTCGGTCCAAAATTAAAATTGCAGTCTGTGCATGAATAAAACCTATTTTGCAACACAGAGAAACATATCTGAAGCTGTTAGAAGTGTTTTGCATGATTTTTGAAGTTAGAGCCTGAAATGTCAGAAAACGCCGTTTCAGCACATAACAAACTTGGTTCAGGCAATGCAAGCTGAAACTCGGCCCAAAATTAAAATTGCAGTCTGTGCATGAATAAAACCTATTTTGCAACACAGAGAAACATATCTGAAGGTGTTAGAAGTGTTTTGCATGATTTCTGAAGTTAGAGCCTGAAATGTCAGAAAACGCCGTTTCAGCACATAACAAACTTGGTTCAGGCAATGCAAGGTGAAACTCGGCCCAAAATTAAAATTGCAGTCTGTGCATGAATAAAACCTATTTTGCAACACAGAGAAACATATCTGAAGGTGTTAGAAGTGTTTTGCATGATTTTTGAAGTTAGTGCCTGAAATGTCAGAAAAAGGCATTTCAGCACATAACAAACTTGGTTCTGGCAATGCAAGCTGAAACTCGGCCAAAAATTAAAATTGCAGTCTGTGCATGAATAAAACCTATTTTGCAACACAGAGAAACATATCTGAAGGTGTTAGAAGTGTTTTGCATGATTTTTGAAGTTAGAGCCTGAAATGTCAGAAAACGGCGTTTCAGCACATAACAAACTCGGTTCAGGCAATGCAAGCTGAAACTCGGCCAAAAATTAAAATTGCAGTCTGTGCATGAATAAAACCTATTTTGCAACACAGAGAAACATATCTGAATGTGTTAGAAGTGTTTTGCATGATTTTTGAAGTTAGAGCCTGAAATGTCAGAAAACAGCGTTTCAGCACTTAACAAACTTGGTTCTGGCAATGCAAGCTGAAACTCGGTCCAAAATTAAAATTGCAGTCTGTGCATGAATAAAACCTATTTTGCAACACAGAGAAACATATCTGAAGGTGTTAGAAGTGTTTTGCATGATTTTTGAAGTTAGAGCCTGAAATGTCAGAAAACGGCGTTTCAGCACATAACAAACTTGGTTCAGGCAATGCAAGCTGAAACTCGGCCAAAAATTAAAATTGCAGTCTGTGCATGAATAAAACCTATTTTGCAACACAGAGAAACATATCTAAAGGTGTTAGAAGTGTTTTGCATGATTTTTGAAGTTAGAGCCTGAAATGTCAGAAAACGGCGTTTCAGCACATAACAAACTTGGTTCAGGCAATGCAAGGTGAAACTCGGCCCAAAATTAAAATTGCAGTCTGTGCATGAATAAAACCTATTTTGCAACACAGAGAAACATATCTGAAGGTGTTAGAAGTGTTTTGCATGATTTTTGAAGTTAGTGCCTGAAATGTCAGAAAAAGGCATTTCAGCACATAACAAACTTGGTTCTGGCAATGCAAGCTGAAACTCGGCCAAAAATTAAAATTGCAGTCTGTGCATGAATAAAACCTATTTTGCAACACAGAGAAACATATCTGAAGGTGTTAGAAGTGTTTTGCATGATTTTTGAAGTTAGAGCCTGAAATGTCAGAAAACGGCGTTTCAGCACATAACAAACTCGGTTCAGGCAATGCAAGCTGAAACTCGGCCAAAAATTAAAATTGCAGTCTGTGCATGAATAAAACCTATTTTGCAACACAGAGAAACATATCTGAAGGTGTTAGAAGTGTTTTGCATGATTTTTGAAGTTAGAGCCTGAAATGTCAGAAAACAGCGTTTCAGCACTTAACAAACTTGGTTCTGGCAATGCAAGCTGAAACTCGGTCCAAAATTAAAATTGCAGTCTGTGCATGAATAAAACCTATTTTGCAACACAGAGAAACATATCTGAAGGTGTTAGAAGTGTTTTGCATGATTTTTGAAGTTAGAGCCTGAAATGTCAGAAAACGGCGTTTCAGCACATAACAAACTCGGTTCAGGCAATGCAAGCTGAAACTCGGCCAAAAATTAAAATTGCAGTCTGTGCATGAATAAAACCTATTTTGCAACACAGAGAAACATATCTGAAGGTGTTAGAAGTGTTTTGCATGATTTTTGAAGTTAGAGCCTGAAATGTCAGAAAACAGCGTTTCAGCACTTAACAAACTTGGTTCTGGCAATGCAAGCTGAAACTCGGTCCAAAATTAAAATTGCAGTCTGTGCATGAATAAAACCTATTTTGCAACACAGAGAAACATATCTGAAGGTGTTAGAAGTGTTTTGCATGATTTTTGAAGTTAGAGCCTGAAATGTCAGAAAACGGCGTTTCAGCACATAACAAACTTGGTTCAGGCAATGCAAGCTGAAACTCGGCCAAAAATTAAAATTGCAGTCTGTGCATGAATAAAACCTATTTTGCAACACAGAGAAACATATCTAAAGGTGTTAGAAGTGTTTTGCATGATTTTTGAAGTTAGAGCCTGAAATGTCAGAAAACGGCGTTTCAGCACATAACAAACTTGGTTCAGGCAATGCAAGGTGAAACTCGGCCCAAAATTAAAATTGCAGTCTGTGCATGAATAAAACCTATTTTGCAACACAGAGAAACATATCTGAAGGTGTTAGAAGTGTTTTGCATGATTTTTGAAGTTAGTGCCTGAAATGTCAGAAAAAGGCATTTCAGCACATAACAAAATTGGTTCTGGCAATGCAAGCTGAAACTCGGCCAAAAATTAAAATTGCAGTCTGTGCATGAATAAAACCTATTTTGCAACACAGAGAAACATATCTGAAGGTGTTAGAAGTGTTTTGCATGATTTTTGAAGTTAGAGCCTGAAATGTCAGAAAACGGCGTTTCAGCACATAACAAACTCGGTTCAGGCAATGCAAGCTGAAACTCGGCCAAAAATTAAAATTGCAGTCTGTGCATGAAAAAAAACCTATTTTGCAACACAGAGAAACATATCTGAAGGTGTTAGAAGTGTTTTGCATGATTTTTGAAGTTAGAGCCTGAAATGTCAGAAAACAGCGTTTCAGCACTTAACAAACTTGGTTCTGGCAATGCAAGCTGAAACTCGGTCCAAAATTAAAATTGCAGTCTGTGCATGAATAAAACCTATTTTGCAACACAGAGAAACATATCTGAAGGTGTTAGAAGTGTTTTGCATGATTTTTGAAGTTAGAGCCTGAAATGTCAGAAAACGGCGTTTCAGCACATAACAAACTCGGTTCAGGCAATGCAAGCTGAAACTCGGCCAAAAATTAAAATTGCAGTCTGTGCATGAAAAAAAACCTATTTTGCAACACAGAGAAACATATCTGAAGGTGTTAGAAGTGTTTTGCATGATTTTTGAAGTTAGAGCCTGAAATGTCAGAAAACAGCGTTTCAGCACTTAACAAACTTGGTTCTGGCAATGCAAGCTGAAACTCGGTCCAAAATTAAAATTGCAGTCTGTGCATGAATAAAACCTATTTTGCAACACAGAGAAACATATCTGAAGGTGTTAGAAGTGTTTTGCATGATTTTTGAAGTTAGAGCCTGAAATGTCAGAAAACGGCGTTTCAGCACATAACAAACTTGGTTCAGGCAATGCAAGCTGAAACTCGGCCAAAAATTAAAATTGCAGTCTGTGCATGAATAAAACCTATTTTGCAACACAGAGAAACATATCTAAAGGTGTTAGAAGTGTTTTGCATGATTTTTGAAGTTAGAGCCTGAAATGTCAGAAAACAGCGTTTCAGCACATAACAAACTTGGTTCTGGTAATGCAAGCTGAAACTCGGCCAAAAATTAAAATTGCAGTCTGTGCATGAATAAAACCTATTTTGCAACACAGAGAAACATATCTGAAGGTGTTAGAAGTGTTTTGCATGATTTTTGAAGTTAGTGCCTGAAATGTCAGAAAAAGGCATTTCAGCACATAACAAACTTGGTTCTGGCAATGCAAGCTGAAACTCGGCCAAAAATTAAAATTGCAGTCTGTGCATGAATAAAACCTATTTTGCAACACAGAGAAACATATCTGAAGGTGTTAGAAGTGTTTTGCATGATTTTTGAAGTTAGAGCCTGAAATGTCAGAAAACGGCGTTTCAGCACATAACAAACTCGGTTCAGGCAATGCAAGCTGAAACTCGGCCAAAAATTAAAATTGCAGTCTGTGCATGAATAAAACCTATTTTGCAACACAGAGAAACATATCTGAAGGTGTTAGAAGTGTTTTGCATGATTTTTGAAGTTAGAGCCTGAAATGTCAGAAAACAGCGTTTCAGCACTTAACAAACTTGGTTCTGGCAATGCAAGCTGAAACTCGGTCCAAAATTAAAATTGCAGTCTGTGCATGAATAAAACCTATTTTGCAACACAGAGAAACATATCTGAAGGTGTTAGAAGTGTTTTGCATGATTTTTGAAGTTAGAGCCTGAAATGTCAGAAAACGGCGTTTCAGCACATAACAAACTTGGTTCAGGCAATGCAAGCTGAAACTCGGCCAAAAATTAAAATTGCAGTCTGTGCATGAATAAAACCTATTTTGCAACACAGAGAAACATATCTAAAGGTGTTAGAAGTGTTTTGCATGATTTTTGAAGTTAGAGCCTGAAATGTCAGAAAACAGCGTTTCAGCACATAACAAACTTGGTTCTGGTAATGCAAGCTGAAACTCGGCCAAAAATTAAAATTGCAGTCTGTGCATGAATAAAACCTATTTTGCAACACAGAGAAACATATCTGAAGGTGTTAGAAGTGTTTTGCATGATTTTTGAAGTTAGAGCCTGAAATGTCAGAAAACGGCGTTTCAGCACATAACAAACTTGGTTCAGGCAATGCAAGGTGAAACTCGGCCCAAAATTAAAATTGCAGTCTGTGCATGGATAAAACCTATTTTGCAACACAGAGAAACATATCTGAAGCTGTTAGAAGTGTTTTGCATGATTTTTGAAGTTAGAGCCTGAAATGTCAGAAAACGCCGTTTCAGCACATAACAAACTTGGTTCAGGCAATGCAAGCTGAAACTCGGCCCAAAATTAAAATTGCAGTCTGTGCATGAATAAAACCTATTTTGCAACACAGAGAAACATATCTGAAGGTGTTAGAAGTGTTTTGCATGATTTTTGAAGTTAGAGCCTGAAATGTCAGAAAACAGCGTTTCAGCACTTAACAAACTTGGTTCTGGCAATGCAAGCTGAAACTCGGTCCAAAATTAAAATTGCAGTCTGTGCATGAATAAAACCTATTTTGCAACACAGAGAAACATATCTGAAGGTGTTAGAAGTGTTTTGCATGATTTTTGAAGTTAGAGCCTGAAATGTCAGAAAAAGGCGTTTCAGCACATAACAAACTTGGTTCTGGCAATGCAAGCTGAAACTCGGTCCAAAATAAAAATTGCAGTCTGTGCATGAATAAAACCTATTTTGCAACACAGAGAAACACATCTGAAGGTGTTAGAAGTGTTTTGCATGATTTTTGAAGTTAGAGCCTGAAATGTCAGAAAACGCCGTTTCAGCACATAACAAACTTGGTTCAGGCAATGCAAGCTGAAACTCGGCCCAAAATTAAAATTGCAGTCTGTGCATGAATAAAACCTATTTTGCAACACAGAGAAACATATCTGAAGGTGTTAGAAGTGTTTTGCATGATTTTTGAAGTTAGAGCCTGAAATGTCAGAAAACAGCGTTTCAGCACTTAACAAACTTGGTTCTGGCAATGCAAGCTGAAACTCGGTCCAAAATTAAAATTGCAGTCTGTGCATGAATAAAACCTATTTTGCAACACAGAGAAACATATCTGAAGGTGTTAGAAGTGTTTTGCATGATTTTTGAAGTTAGAGCCTGAAATGTCAGAAAACGGCGTTTCAGCACATAACAAACTTGGTTCAGGCAATGCAAGCTGAAACTCGGCCAAAAATTAAAATTGCAGTCTGTGCATGAATAAAACCTATTTTGCAACACAGAGAAACATATCTGAAGGTGTTAGAAGTGTTTTGCATGATTTTTGAAGTTAGAGCCTGAAATGTCAGAAAACAGCGTTTCAGCACATAACAAACTTGGTTCTGGTAATGCAAGCTGAAACTCGGCCCAAAATTAAAATTGCAGTCTGTGCATGAATAAAACCTATTTTGCAGCACAGAGAAACATATCTGAAGGTGTTAGAAGTGTTTTGCATGATTTTTGAAGTTAGAGCCTGAAATGTCAGAAAACGGCGTTTCAGCACATAACAAACTTGGTTCAGGCAATGCAAGGTGAAACTCGGCCCAAAATTAAAATTGCAGTCTGTGCATGAATAAAACCTATTTTGCAACACAGAGAAACATATCTGAAGGTGTTAGAAGTGTTTTGCATGATTTTTGAAGTTAGTGCCTGAAATGTCAGAAAAAGGCATTTCAGCACATAAAAAACTTGGTTCTGGCAATGCAAGCTGAAACTCGGCCAAAAATTAAAATTGCAGTCTGTGCATGAATAAAACCTATTTTGCAACACAGAGAAACATATCTGAAGGTGTTAGAAGTGTTTTGCATGATTTTTGAAGTTAGAGCCTGAAATGTCAGAAAACGGCGTTTCAGCACATAACAAACTCGGTTCAGGCAATGCAAGCTGAAACTCGGCCAAAAATTAAAATTGCAGTCTGTGCATGAATAAAACCTATTTTGCAACACAGAGAAACATATCTGAAGGTGTTAGAAGTGTTTTGCATGATTTTTGAAGTTAGAGCCTGAAATGTCAGAAAACAGCGTTTCAGCACTTAACAAACTTGGTTCTGGCAATGCAAGCTGAAACTCGGTCCAAAATTAAAATTGCAGTCTGTGCATGAATAAAACCTATTTTGCAACACAGAGAAACATATCTGAAGGTGTTAGAAGTGTTTTGCATGATTTTTGAAGTTAGAGCCTGAAATGTCAGAAAACGGCGTTTCAGCACATAACAAACTTGGTTCAGGCAATGCAAGCTGAAACTCGGCCAAAAATTAAAATTGCAGTCTGTGCATGAATAAAACCTATTTTGCAACACAGAGAAACATATCTAAAGGTGTTAGAAGTGTTTTGCATGATTTTTGAAGTTAGAGCCTGAAATGTCAGAAAACAGCGTTTCAGCACATAACAAACTTGGTTCTGGTAATGCAAGCTGAAACTCGGCCAAAAATTAAAATTGCAGTCTGTGCATGAATAAAACCTATTTTGCAACACAGAGAAACATATCTGAAGGTGTTAGAAGTGTTTTGCATGATTTTTGAAGTTAGTGCCTGAAATGTCAGAAAAAGGCATTTCAGCACATAACAAACTTGGTTCTGGCAATGCAAGCTGAAACTCGGCCAAAAATTAAAATTGCAGTCTGTGCATGAATAAAACCTATTTTGCAACACAGAGAAACATATCTGAAGGTGTTAGAAGTGTTTTGCATGATTTTTGAAGTTAGAGCCTGAAATGTCAGAAAACGGCGTTTCAGCACATAACAAACTCGGTTCAGGCAATGCAAGCTGAAACTCGGCCAAAAATTAAAATTGCAGTCTGTGCATGAATAAAACCTATTTTGCAACACAGAGAAACATATCTGAAGGTGTTAGAAGTGTTTTGCATGATTTTTGAAGTTAGAGCCTGAAATGTCAGAAAACGGCGTTTCAGCACATAACAAACTCGGTTCAGGCAATGCAAGCTGAAACTCGGCCAAAAATTAAAATTGCAGTCTGTGCATGAATAAAACCTATTTTGCAACACAGAGAAACATATCTGAAGGTGTTAGAAGTGTTTTGCATGATTTTTGAAGTTAGAGCCTGAAATGTCAGAAAACAGCGTTTCAGCACTTAACAAACTTGGTTCTGGCAATGCAAGCTGAAACTCGGTCCAAAATTAAAATTGCAGTCTGTGCATGAATAAAACCTATTTTGCAACACAGAGAAACATATCTGAAGGTGTTAGAAGTGTTTTGCATGATTTTTGAAGTTAGAGCCTGAAATGTCAGAAAACGGCGTTTCAGCACATAACAAACTTGGTTCAGGCAATGCAAGCTGAAACTCGGCCAAAAATTAAAATTGCAGTCTGTGCATGAATAAAACCTATTTTGCAACACAGAGAAACATATCTAAAGGTGTTAGAAGTGTTTTGCATGATTTTTGAAGTTAGAGCCTGAAATGTCAGAAAACAGCGTTTCAGCACATAACAAACTTGGTTCTGGTAATGCAAGCTGAAACTCGGCCAAAAATTAAAATTGCAGTCTGTGCATGAATAAAACCTATTTTGCAACACAGAGAAACATATCTGAAGGTGTTAGAAGTGTTTTGCATGATTTTTGAAGTTAGAGCCTGAAATGTCAGAAAACGGCGTTTCAGCACATAACAAACTTGGTTCAGGCAATGCAAGGTGAAACTCGGCCCAAAATTAAAATTGCAGTCTGTGCATGGATAAAACCTATTTTGCAACACAGAGAAACATATCTGAAGCTGTTAGAAGTGTTTTGCATGATTTTTGAAGTTAGAGCCTGAAATGTCAGAAAACGCCGTTTCAGCACATAACAAACTTGGTTCAGGCAATGCAAGCTGAAACTCGGCCCAAAATTAAAATTGCAGTCTGTGCATGAATAAAACCTATTTTGCAACACAGTGAAACATATCTGAAGGTGTTAGAAGTGTTTTGCATGATTTTTGAAGTTAGAGCCTGAAATGTCAGAAAACAGCGTTTCAGCACTTAACAAACTTGGTTCTGGCAATGCAAGCTGAAACTCGGTCCAAAATTAAAATTGCAGTCTGTGCATGAATAAAACCTATTTTGCAACACAGAGAAACATATCTGAAGGTGTTAGAAGTGTTTTGCATGATTTTTGAAGTTAGAGCCTGAAATGTCAGAAAAAGGCGTTTCAGCACATAACAAACTTGGTTCTGGCAATGCAAGCTGAAACTCGGTCCAAAATAAAAATTGCAGTCTGTGCATGAATAAAACCTATTTTGCAACACAGAGAAACACATCTGAAGGTGTTAGAAGTGTTTTGCATGATTTTTGAAGTTAGAGCCTGAAATGTCAGAAAACGCCGTTTCAGCACATAACAAACTTGGTTCAGGCAATGCAAGCTGAAACTCGGCCCAAAATTAAAATTGCAGTCTGTGCATGAATAAAACCTATTTTGCAACACAGAGAAACATATCTGAAGGTGTTAGAAGTGTTTTGCATGATTTTTGAAGTTAGAGCCTGAAATGTCAGAAAACAGCGTTTCAGCACTTAACAAACTTGGTTCTGGCAATGCAAGCTGAAACTCGGTCCAAAATTAAAATTGCAGTCTGTGCATGAATAAAACCTATTTTGCAACACAGAGAAACATATCTGAAGGTGTTAGAAGTGTTTTGCATGATTTTTGAAGTTAGAGCCTGAAATGTCAGAAAACGGCGTTTCAGCACATAACAAACTTGGTTCAGGCAATGCAAGCTGAAACTCGGCCAAAAATTAAAATTGCAGTCTGTGCATGAATAAAACCTATTTTGCAACACAGAGAAACATATCTGAAGGTGTTAGAAGTGTTTTGCATGATTTTTGAAGTTAGCGCCTGAAATGTCAGAAAACAGCGTTTCAGCACATAACAAACTTGGTTCTGGTAATGCAAGCTGAAACTCGGCCCAAAATTAAAATTGCAGTCTGTGCATGAATAAAACCTATTTTGCAGCACAGAGAAACATATCTGAAGGTGTTAGAAGTGTTTTGCATGATTTTTGAAGTTAGAGCCTGAAATGTCAGAAAACGGCGTTTCAGCACATAACAAACTTGGTTCAGGCAATGCAAGGTGAAACTCGGCCCAAAATTAAAATTGCAGTCTGTGCATGAATAAAACCTATTTTGCAACACAGAGAAACATATCTGAAGGTGTTAGAAGTGTTTTGCATGATTTTTGAAGTTAGTGCCTGAAATGTCAGAAAAAGGCATTTCAGCACATAAAAAACTTGGTTCTGGCAATGCAAGCTGAAACTCGGCCAAAAATTAAAATTGCAGTCTGTGCATGAATAAAACCTATTTTGCAACACAGAGAAACATATCTGAAGGTGTTAGAAGTGTTTTGCATGATTTTTGAAGTTAGAGCCTGAAATGTCAGAAAACGGCGTTTCAGCACATAACAAACTCGGTTCAGGCAATGCAAGCTGAAACTCGGCCAAAAATTAAAATTGCAGTCTGTGCATGAATAAAACCTATTTTGCAACACAGAGAAACATATCTGAAGGTGTTAGAAGTGTTTTGCATGATTTTTGAAGTTAGAGCCTGAAATGTCAGAAAACAGCGTTTCAGCACTTAACAAACTTGGTTCTGGCAATGCAAGCTGAAACTCGGTCCAAAATTAAAATTGCAGTCTGTGCATGAATAAAACCTATTTTGCAACACAGAGAAACATATCTGAAGGTGTTAGAAGTGTTTTGCATGATTTTTGAAGTTAGAGCCTGAAATGTCAGAAAACGGCGTTTCAGCACATAACAAACTTGGTTCAGGCAATGCAAGCTGAAACTCGGCCAAAAATTAAAATTGCAGTCTGTGCATGAATAAAACCTATTTTGCAACACAGAGAAACATATCTAAAGGTGTTAGAAGTGTTTTGCATGATTTTTGAAGTTAGAGCCTGAAATGTCAGAAAACAGCGTTTCAGCACATAACAAACTTGGTTCTGGTAATGCAAGCTGAAACTCGGCCAAAAATTAAAATTGCAGTCTGTGCATGAATAAAACCTATTTTGCAACACAGAGAAACATATCTGAAGGTGTTAGAAGTGTTTTGCATGATTTTTGAAGTTAGAGCCTGAAATGTCAGAAAACGGCGTTTCAGCACATAACAAACTTGGTTCAGGCAATGCAAGGTGAAACTCGGCCCAAAATTAAAATTGCAGTCTGTGCATGGATAAAACCTATTTTGCAACACAGAGAAACATATCTGAAGCTGTTAGAAGTGTTTTGCATGATTTCTGAAGTTAGAGCCTGAAATGTCAGAAAACGCCGTTTCAGCACATAACAAACTTGGTTCAGGCAATGCAAGGTGAAACTCGGCCCAAAATTAAAATTGCAGTCTGTGCATGAATAAAACCTATTTTGCAACACAGAGAAACATATCTGAAGGTGTTAGAAGTGTTTTGCATGATTTTTGAAGTTAGAGCCTGAAATGTCAGAAAACAGCGTTTCAGCACTTAACAAACTTGGTTCTGGCAATGCAAGCTGAAACTCGGTCCAAAATTAAAATTGCAGTCTGTGCATGAATAAAACCTATTTTGCAACACAGAGAAACATATCTGAAGGTGTTAGAAGTGTTTTGCATGATTTTTGAAGTTAGAGCCTGAAATGTCAGAAAACGGCGTTTCAGCACATAACAAACTTGGTTCAGGCAATGCAAGCTGAAACTCGGCCAAAAATTAAAATTGCAGTCTGTGCATGAATAAAACCTATTTTGCAACACAGAGAAACATATCTAAAGGTGTTAGAAGTGTTTTGCATGATTTTTGAAGTTAGAGCCTGAAATGTCAGAAAACAGCGTTTCAGCACATAACAAACTTGGTTCTGGTAATGCAAGCTGAAACTCGGCCAAAAATTAAAATTGCAGTCTGTGCATGAATAAAACCTATTTTGCAACACAGAGAAACATATCTGAAGGTGTTAGAAGTGTTTTGCATGATTTTTGAAGTTAGTGCCTGAAATGTCAGAAAAAGGCATTTCAGCACATAACAAACTTGGTTCTGGCAATGCAAGCTGAAACTCGGCCAAAAATTAAAATTGCAGTCTGTGCATGAATAAAACCTATTTTGCAACACAGAGAAACATATCTGAAGGTGTTAGAAGTGTTTTGCATGATTTTTGAAGTTAGAGCCTGAAATGTCAGAAAACGGCGTTTCAGCACATAACAAACTCGGTTCAGGCAATGCAAGCTGAAACTCGGCCAAAAATTAAAATTGCAGTCTGTGCATGAATAAAACCTATTTTGCAACACAGAGAAACATATCTGAAGGTGTTAGAAGTGTTTTGCATGATTTTTGAAGTTAGAGCCTGAAATGTCAGAAAACAGCGTTTCAGCACTTAACAAACTTGGTTCTGGCAATGCAAGCTGAAACTCGGTCCAAAATTAAAATTGCAGTCTGTGCATGAATAAAACCTATTTTGCAACACAGAGAAACATATCTGAAGCTGTTAGAAGTGTTTTGCATGATTTTTGAAGTTAGAGCCTGAAATGTCAGAAAACGCCGTTTCAGCACATAACAAACTTGGTTCAGGCAATGCAAGCTGAAACTCGGCCCAAAATTAAAATTGCAGTCTGTGCATGAATAAAACCTATTTTGCAACACAGAGAAACATATCTGAAGGTGTTAGAAGTGTTTTGCATGATTTCTGAAGTTAGAGCCTGAAATGTCAGAAAACGCCGTTTCAGCACATAACAAACTTGGTTCAGGCAATGCAAGGTGAAACTCGGCCCAAAATTAAAATTGCAGTCTGTGCATGAATAAAACCTATTTTGCAACACAGAGAAACATATCTGAAGGTGTTAGAAGTGTTTTGCATGATTTTTGAAGTTAGTGCCTGAAATGTCAGAAAAAGGCATTTCAGCACATAACAAACTTGGTTCTGGCAATGCAAGCTGAAACTCGGCCAAAAATTAAAATTGCAGTCTGTGCATGAATAAAACCTATTTTGCAACACAGAGAAACATATCTGAAGGTGTTAGAAGTGTTTTGCATGATTTTTGAAGTTAGAGCCTGAAATGTCAGAAAACGGCGTTTCAGCACATAACAAACTCGGTTCAGGCAATGCAAGCTGAAACTCGGCCAAAAATTAAAATTGCAGTCTGTGCATGAATAAAACCTATTTTGCAACACAGAGAAACATATCTGAATGTGTTAGAAGTGTTTTGCATGATTTTTGAAGTTAGAGCCTGAAATGTCAGAAAACAGCGTTTCAGCACTTAACAAACTTGGTTCTGGCAATGCAAGCTGAAACTCGGTCCAAAATTAAAATTGCAGTCTGTGCATGAATAAAACCTATTTTGCAACACAGAGAAACATATCTGAAGGTGTTAGAAGTGTTTTGCATGATTTTTGAAGTTAGAGCCTGAAATGTCAGAAAACGGCGTTTCAGCACATAACAAACTTGGTTCAGGCAATGCAAGCTGAAACTCGGCCAAAAATTAAAATTGCAGTCTGTGCATGAATAAAACCTATTTTGCAACACAGAGAAACATATCTAAAGGTGTTAGAAGTGTTTTGCATGATTTTTGAAGTTAGAGCCTGAAATGTCAGAAAACGGCGTTTCAGCACATAACAAACTTGGTTCAGGCAATGCAAGGTGAAACTCGGCCCAAAATTAAAATTGCAGTCTGTGCATGAATAAAACCTATTTTGCAACACAGAGAAACATATCTGAAGGTGTTAGAAGTGTTTTGCATGATTTTTGAAGTTAGTGCCTGAAATGTCAGAAAAAGGCATTTCAGCACATAACAAACTTGGTTCTGGCAATGCAAGCTGAAACTCGGCCAAAAATTAAAATTGCAGTCTGTGCATGAATAAAACCTATTTTGCAACACAGAGAAACATATCTGAAGGTGTTAGAAGTGTTTTGCATGATTTTTGAAGTTAGAGCCTGAAATGTCAGAAAACGGCGTTTCAGCACATAACAAACTCGGTTCAGGCAATGCAAGCTGAAACTCGGCCAAAAATTAAAATTGCAGTCTGTGCATGAATAAAACCTATTTTGCAACACAGAGAAACATATCTGAAGGTGTTAGAAGTGTTTTGCATGATTTTTGAAGTTAGAGCCTGAAATGTCAGAAAACAGCGTTTCAGCACTTAACAAACTTGGTTCTGGCAATGCAAGCTGAAACTCGGTCCAAAATTAAAATTGCAGTCTGTGCATGAATAAAACCTATTTTGCAACACAGAGAAACATATCTGAAGGTGTTAGAAGTGTTTTGCATGATTTTTGAAGTTAGAGCCTGAAATGTCAGAAAACGGCGTTTCAGCACATAACAAACTCGGTTCAGGCAATGCAAGCTGAAACTCGGCCAAAAATTAAAATTGCAGTCTGTGCATGAATAAAACCTATTTTGCAACACAGAGAAACATATCTGAAGGTGTTAGAAGTGTTTTGCATGATTTTTGAAGTTAGAGCCTGAAATGTCAGAAAACAGCGTTTCAGCACTTAACAAACTTGGTTCTGGCAATGCAAGCTGAAACTCGGTCCAAAATTAAAATTGCAGTCTGTGCATGAATAAAACCTATTTTGCAACACAGAGAAACATATCTGAAGGTGTTAGAAGTGTTTTGCATGATTTTTGAAGTTAGAGCCTGAAATGTCAGAAAACGGCGTTTCAGCACATAACAAACTTGGTTCAGGCAATGCAAGCTGAAACTCGGCCAAAAATTAAAATTGCAGTCTGTGCATGAATAAAACCTATTTTGCAACACAGAGAAACATATCTAAAGGTGTTAGAAGTGTTTTGCATGATTTTTGAAGTTAGAGCCTGAAATGTCAGAAAACGGCGTTTCAGCACATAACAAACTTGGTTCAGGCAATGCAAGGTGAAACTCGGCCCAAAATTAAAATTGCAGTCTGTGCATGAATAAAACCTATTTTGCAACACAGAGAAACATATCTGAAGGTGTTAGAAGTGTTTTGCATGATTTTTGAAGTTAGTGCCTGAAATGTCAGAAAAAGGCATTTCAGCACATAACAAACTTGGTTCTGGCAATGCAAGCTGAAACTCGGCCAAAAATTAAAATTGCAGTCTGTGCATGAATAAAACCTATTTTGCAACACAGAGAAACATATCTGAAGGTGTTAGAAGTGTTTTGCATGATTTTTGAAGTTAGAGCCTGAAATGTCAGAAAACGGCGTTTCAGCACATAACAAACTCGGTTCAGGCAATGCAAGCTGAAACTCGGCCAAAAATTAAAATTGCAGTCTGTGCATGAAAAAAAACCTATTTTGCAACACAGAGAAACATATCTGAAGGTGTTAGAAGTGTTTTGCATGATTTTTGAAGTTAGAGCCTGAAATGTCAGAAAACAGCGTTTCAGCACTTAACAAACTTGGTTCTGGCAATGCAAGCTGAAACTCGGTCCAAAATTAAAATTGCAGTCTGTGCATGAATAAAACCTATTTTGCAACACAGAGAAACATATCTGAAGGTGTTAGAAGTGTTTTGCATGATTTTTGAAGTTAGAGCCTGAAATGTCAGAAAACGGCGTTTCAGCACATAACAAACTCGGTTCAGGCAATGCAAGCTGAAACTCGGCCAAAAATTAAAATTGCAGTCTGTGCATGAAAAAAAACCTATTTTGCAACACAGAGAAACATATCTGAAGGTGTTAGAAGTGTTTTGCATGATTTTTGAAGTTAGAGCCTGAAATGTCAGAAAACAGCGTTTCAGCACTTAACAAACTTGGTTCTGGCAATGCAAGCTGAAACTCGGTCCAAAATTAAAATTGCAGTCTGTGCATGAATAAAACCTATTTTGCAACACAGAGAAACATATCTGAAGGTGTTAGAAGTGTTTTGCATGATTTTTGAAGTTAGAGCCTGAAATGTCAGAAAACGGCGTTTCAGCACATAACAAACTTGGTTCAGGCAATGCAAGCTGAAACTCGGCCAAAAATTAAAATTGCAGTCTGTGCATGAATAAAACCTATTTTGCAACACAGAGAAACATATCTAAAGGTGTTAGAAGTGTTTTGCATGATTTTTGAAGTTAGAGCCTGAAATGTCAGAAAACAGCGTTTCAGCACATAACAAACTTGGTTCTGGTAATGCAAGCTGAAACTCGGCCAAAAATTAAAATTGCAGTCTGTGCATGAATAAAACCTATTTTGCAACACAGAGAAACATATCTGAAGGTGTTAGAAGTGTTTTGCATGATTTTTGAAGTTAGTGCCTGAAATGTCAGAAAAAGGCATTTCAGCACATAACAAACTTGGTTCTGGCAATGCAAGCTGAAACTCGGCCAAAAATTAAAATTGCAGTCTGTGCATGAATAAAACCTATTTTGCAACACAGAGAAACATATCTGAAGGTGTTAGAAGTGTTTTGCATGATTTTTGAAGTTAGAGCCTGAAATGTCAGAAAACGGCGTTTCAGCACATAACAAACTCGGTTCAGGCAATGCAAGCTGAAACTCGGCCAAAAATTAAAATTGCAGTCTGTGCATGAATAAAACCTATTTTGCAACACAGAGAAACATATCTGAAGGTGTTAGAAGTGTTTTGCATGATTTTTGAAGTTAGAGCCTGAAATGTCAGAAAACAGCGTTTCAGCACTTAACAAACTTGGTTCTGGCAATGCAAGCTGAAACTCGGTCCAAAATTAAAATTGCAGTCTGTGCATGAATAAAACCTATTTTGCAACACAGAGAAACATATC
Source organism: Garra rufa (assembly GCF_049309525.1). NCBI lineage: Eukaryota > Metazoa > Chordata > Actinopteri > Cypriniformes > Cyprinidae > Garra > Garra rufa. The sequence continues at coordinate 12,174,758 of NW_027394278.1, read as the reverse complement.
TGAAGGTGTTAGAAGTGTTTTGCATGATTTTTGAAGTTAGAGCCTGAAATGTCAGAAAACGGCGTTTCAGCACATAACAAACTTGGTTCAGGCAATGCAAGCTGAAACTCGGCCAAAAATTAAAATTGCAGTCTGTGCATGAATAAAACCTATTTTGCAACACAGAGAAACATATCTAAAGGTGTTAGAAGTGTTTTGCATGATTTTTGAAGTTAGAGCCTGAAATGTCAGAAAACAGCGTTTCAGCACATAACAAACTTGGTTCTGGTAATGCAAGCTGAAACTCGGCCAAAAATTAAAATTGCAGTCTGTGCATGAATAAAACCTATTTTGCAACACAGAGAAACATATCTGAAGGTGTTAGAAGTGTTTTGCATGATTTTTGAAGTTAGAGCCTGAAATGTCAGAAAACGGCGTTTCAGCACATAACAAACTTGGTTCAGGCAATGCAAGGTGAAACTCGGCCCAAAATTAAAATTGCAGTCTGTGCATGGATAAAACCTATTTTGCAACACAGAGAAACATATCTGAAGCTGTTAGAAGTGTTTTGCATGATTTTTGAAGTTAGAGCCTGAAATGTCAGAAAACGCCGTTTCAGCACATAACAAACTTGGTTCAGGCAATGCAAGCTGAAACTCGGCCCAAAATTAAAATTGCAGTCTGTGCATGAATAAAACCTATTTTGCAACACAGAGAAACATATCTGAAGGTGTTAGAAGTGTTTTGCATGATTTTTGAAGTTAGAGCCTGAAATGTCAGAAAACAGCGTTTCAGCACTTAACAAACTTGGTTCTGGCAATGCAAGCTGAAACTCGGTCCAAAATTAAAATTGCAGTCTGTGCATGAATAAAACCTATTTTGCAACACAGAGAAACATATCTGAAGGTGTTAGAAGTGTTTTGCATGATTTTTGAAGTTAGAGCCTGAAATGTCAGAAAAAGGCGTTTCAGCACATAACAAACTTGGTTCTGGCAATGCAAGCTGAAACTCGGTCCAAAATAAAAATTGCAGTCTGTGCATGAATAAAACCTATTTTGCAACACAGAGAAACACATCTGAAGGTGTTAGAAGTGTTTTGCATGATTTTTGAAGTTAGAGCCTGAAATGTCAGAAAACGCCGTTTCAGCACATAACAAACTTGGTTCAGGCAATGCAAGCTGAAACTCGGCCCAAAATTAAAATTGCAGTCTGTGCATGAATAAAACCTATTTTGCAACACAGAGAAACATATCTGAAGGTGTTAGAAGTGTTTTGCATGATTTTTGAAGTTAGAGCCTGAAATGTCAGAAAACAGCGTTTCAGCACTTAACAAACTTGGTTCTGGCAATGCAAGCTGAAACTCGGTCCAAAATTAAAATTGCAGTCTGTGCATGAATAAAACCTATTTTGCAACACAGAGAAACATATCTGAAGGTGTTAGAAGTGTTTTGCATGATTTTTGAAGTTAGAGCCTGAAATGTCAGAAAACGGCGTTTCAGCACATAACAAACTTGGTTCAGGCAATGCAAGCTGAAACTCGGCCAAAAATTAAAATTGCAGTCTGTGCATGAATAAAACCTATTTTGCAACACAGAGAAACATATCTGAAGGTGTTAGAAGTGTTTTGCATGATTTTTGAAGTTAGAGCCTGAAATGTCAGAAAACAGCGTTTCAGCACATAACAAACTTGGTTCTGGTAATGCAAGCTGAAACTCGGCCCAAAATTAAAATTGCAGTCTGTGCATGAATAAAACCTATTTTGCAGCACAGAGAAACATATCTGAAGGTGTTAGAAGTGTTTTGCATGATTTTTGAAGTTAGAGCCTGAAATGTCAGAAAACGGCGTTTCAGCACATAACAAACTTGGTTCAGGCAATGCAAGGTGAAACTCGGCCCAAAATTAAAATTGCAGTCTGTGCATGAATAAAACCTATTTTGCAACACAGAGAAACATATCTGAAGGTGTTAGAAGTGTTTTGCATGATTTTTGAAGTTAGTGCCTGAAATGTCAGAAAAAGGCATTTCAGCACATAAAAAACTTGGTTCTGGCAATGCAAGCTGAAACTCGGCCAAAAATTAAAATTGCAGTCTGTGCATGAATAAAACCTATTTTGCAACACAGAGAAACATATCTGAAGGTGTTAGAAGTGTTTTGCATGATTTTTGAAGTTAGAGCCTGAAATGTCAGAAAACGGCGTTTCAGCACATAACAAACTCGGTTCAGGCAATGCAAGCTGAAACTCGGCCAAAAATTAAAATTGCAGTCTGTGCATGAATAAAACCTATTTTGCAACACAGAGAAACATATCTGAAGGTGTTAGAAGTGTTTTGCATGATTTTTGAAGTTAGAGCCTGAAATGTCAGAAAACAGCGTTTCAGCACTTAACAAACTTGGTTCTGGCAATGCAAGCTGAAACTCGGTCCAAAATTAAAATTGCAGTCTGTGCATGAATAAAACCTATTTTGCAACACAGAGAAACATATCTGAAGGTGTTAGAAGTGTTTTGCATGATTTTTGAAGTTAGAGCCTGAAATGTCAGAAAACGGCGTTTCAGCACATAACAAACTTGGTTCAGGCAATGCAAGCTGAAACTCGGCCAAAAATTAAAATTGCAGTCTGTGCATGAATAAAACCTATTTTGCAACACAGAGAAACATATCTAAAGGTGTTAGAAGTGTTTTGCATGATTTTTGAAGTTAGAGCCTGAAATGTCAGAAAACAGCGTTTCAGCACATAACAAACTTGGTTCTGGTAATGCAAGCTGAAACTCGGCCAAAAATTAAAATTGCAGTCTGTGCATGAATAAAACCTATTTTGCAACACAGAGAAACATATCTGAAGGTGTTAGAAGTGTTTTGCATGATTTTTGAAGTTAGTGCCTGAAATGTCAGAAAAAGGCATTTCAGCACATAACAAACTTGGTTCTGGCAATGCAAGCTGAAACTCGGCCAAAAATTAAAATTGCAGTCTGTGCATGAATAAAACCTATTTTGCAACACAGAGAAACATATCTGAAGGTGTTAGAAGTGTTTTGCATGATTTTTGAAGTTAGAGCCTGAAATGTCAGAAAACGGCGTTTCAGCACATAACAAACTCGGTTCAGGCAATGCAAGCTGAAACTCGGCCAAAAATTAAAATTGCAGTCTGTGCATGAATAAAACCTATTTTGCAACACAGAGAAACATATCTGAAGGTGTTAGAAGTGTTTTGCATGATTTTTGAAGTTAGAGCCTGAAATGTCAGAAAACAGCGTTTCAGCACTTAACAAACTTGGTTCTGGCAATGCAAGCTGAAACTCGGTCCAAAATTAAAATTGCAGTCTGTGCATGAATAAAACCTATTTTGCAACACAGAGAAACATATCTGAAGGTGTTAGAAGTGTTTTGCATGATTTTTGAAGTTAGAGCCTGAAATGTCAGAAAACGGCGTTTCAGCACATAACAAACTTGGTTCAGGCAATGCAAGCTGAAACTCGGCCAAAAATTAAAATTGCAGTCTGTGCATGAATAAAACCTATTTTGCAACACAGAGAAACATATCTAAAGGTGTTAGAAGTGTTTTGCATGATTTTTGAAGTTAGAGCCTGAAATGTCAGAAAACAGCGTTTCAGCACATAACAAACTTGGTTCTGGTAATGCAAGCTGAAACTCGGCCAAAAATTAAAATTGCAGTCTGTGCATGAATAAAACCTATTTTGCAACACAGAGAAACATATCTGAAGGTGTTAGAAGTGTTTTGCATGATTTTTGAAGTTAGAGCCTGAAATGTCAGAAAACGGCGTTTCAGCACATAACAAACTTGGTTCAGGCAATGCAAGGTGAAACTCGGCCCAAAATTAAAATTGCAGTCTGTGCATGGATAAAACCTATTTTGCAACACAGAGAAACATATCTGAAGCTGTTAGAAGTGTTTTGCATGATTTTTGAAGTTAGAGCCTGAAATGTCAGAAAACGCCGTTTCAGCACATAACAAACTTGGTTCAGGCAATGCAAGCTGAAACTCGGCCCAAAATTAAAATTGCAGTCTGTGCATGAATAAAACCTATTTTGCAACACAGAGAAACATATCTGAAGGTGTTAGAAGTGTTTTGCATGATTTTTGAAGTTAGAGCCTGAAATGTCAGAAAACAGCGTTTCAGCACTTAACAAACTTGGTTCTGGCAATGCAAGCTGAAACTCGGTCCAAAATTAAAATTGCAGTCTGTGCATGAATAAAACCTATTTTGCAACACAGAGAAACATATCTGAAGGTGTTAGAAGTGTTTTGCATGATTTTTGAAGTTAGAGCCTGAAATGTCAGAAAAAGGCGTTTCAGCACATAACAAACTTGGTTCTGGCAATGCAAGCTGAAACTCGGTCCAAAATAAAAATTGCAGTCTGTGCATGAATAAAACCTATTTTGCAACACAGAGAAACACATCTGAAGGTGTTAGAAGTGTTTTGCATGATTTTTGAAGTTAGAGCCTGAAATGTCAGAAAACGCCGTTTCAGCACATAACAAACTTGGTTCAGGCAATGCAAGCTGAAACTCGGCCCAAAATTAAAATTGCAGTCTGTGCATGAATAAAACCTATTTTGCAACACAGAGAAACATATCTGAAGGTGTTAGAAGTGTTTTGCATGATTTTTGAAGTTAGAGCCTGAAATGTCAGAAAACAGCGTTTCAGCACTTAACAAACTTGGTTCTGGCAATGCAAGCTGAAACTCGGTCCAAAATTAAAATTGCAGTCTGTGCATGAATAAAACCTATTTTGCAACACAGAGAAACATATCTGAAGGTGTTAGAAGTGTTTTGCATGATTTTTGAAGTTAGAGCCTGAAATGTCAGAAAACGGCGTTTCAGCACATAACAAACTTGGTTCAGGCAATGCAAGCTGAAACTCGGCCAAAAATTAAAATTGCAGTCTGTGCATGAATAAAACCTATTTTGCAACACAGAGAAACATATCTGAAGGTGTTAGAAGTGTTTTGCATGATTTTTGAAGTTAGAGCCTGAAATGTCAGAAAACAGCGTTTCAGCACATAACAAACTTGGTTCTGGTAATGCAAGCTGAAACTCGGCCCAAAATTAAAATTGCAGTCTGTGCATGAATAAAACCTATTTTGCAGCACAGAGAAACATATCTGAAGGTGTTAGAAGTGTTTTGCATGATTTTTGAAGTTAGAGCCTGAAATGTCAGAAAACGGCGTTTCAGCACATAACAAACTTGGTTCAGGCAATGCAAGGTGAAACTCGGCCCAAAATTAAAATTGCAGTCTGTGCATGAATAAAACCTATTTTGCAACACAGAGAAACATATCTGAAGGTGTTAGAAGTGTTTTGCATGATTTTTGAAGTTAGTGCCTGAAATGTCAGAAAAAGGCATTTCAGCACATAAAAAACTTGGTTCTGGCAATGCAAGCTGAAACTCGGCCAAAAATTAAAATTGCAGTCTGTGCATGAATAAAACCTATTTTGCAACACAGAGAAACATATCTGAAGGTGTTAGAAGTGTTTTGCATGATTTTTGAAGTTAGAGCCTGAAATGTCAGAAAACGGCGTTTCAGCACATAACAAACTCGGTTCAGGCAATGCAAGCTGAAACTCGGCCAAAAATTAAAATTGCAGTCTGTGCATGAATAAAACCTATTTTGCAACACAGAGAAACATATCTGAAGGTGTTAGAAGTGTTTTGCATGATTTTTGAAGTTAGAGCCTGAAATGTCAGAAAACAGCGTTTCAGCACTTAACAAACTTGGTTCTGGCAATGCAAGCTGAAACTCGGTCCAAAATTAAAATTGCAGTCTGTGCATGAATAAAACCTATTTTGCAACACAGAGAAACATATCTGAAGGTGTTAGAAGTGTTTTGCATGATTTTTGAAGTTAGAGCCTGAAATGTCAGAAAACGGCGTTTCAGCACATAACAAACTTGGTTCAGGCAATGCAAGCTGAAACTCGGCCAAAAATTAAAATTGCAGTCTGTGCATGAATAAAACCTATTTTGCAACACAGAGAAACATATCTAAAGGTGTTAGAAGTGTTTTGCATGATTTTTGAAGTTAGAGCCTGAAATGTCAGAAAACAGCGTTTCAGCACATAACAAACTTGGTTCTGGTAATGCAAGCTGAAACTCGGCCAAAAATTAAAATTGCAGTCTGTGCATGAATAAAACCTATTTTGCAACACAGAGAAACATATCTGAAGGTGTTAGAAGTGTTTTGCATGATTTTTGAAGTTAGTGCCTGAAATGTCAGAAAAAGGCATTTCAGCACATAACAAACTTGGTTCTGGCAATGCAAGCTGAAACTCGGCCAAAAATTAAAATTGCAGTCTGTGCATGAATAAAACCTATTTTGCAACACAGAGAAACATATCTGAAGGTGTTAGAAGTGTTTTGCATGATTTTTGAAGTTAGAGCCTGAAATGTCAGAAAACGGCGTTTCAGCACATAACAAACTCGGTTCAGGCAATGCAAGCTGAAACTCGGCCAAAAATTAAAATTGCAGTCTGTGCATGAATAAAACCTATTTTGCAACACAGAGAAACATATCTGAAGGTGTTAGAAGTGTTTTGCATGATTTTTGAAGTTAGAGCCTGAAATGTCAGAAAACAGCGTTTCAGCACTTAACAAACTTGGTTCTGGCAATGCAAGCTGAAACTCGGTCCAAAATTAAAATTGCAGTCTGTGCATGAATAAAACCTATTTTGCAACACAGAGAAACATATCTGAAGGTGTTAGAAGTGTTTTGCATGATTTTTGAAGTTAGAGCCTGAAGTGTCAGAAAACGGCGTTTCAGCACATAACAAACTTGGTTCAGGCAATGCAAGCTGAAACTCGGCCAAAAATTAAAATTGCAGTCTGTGCATGAATAAAACCTATTTTGCAACACAGAGAAACATATCTAAAGGTGTTAGAAGTGTTTTGCATGATTTTTGAAGTTAGAGCCTGAAATGTCAGAAAACGGCGTTTCAGCACATAACAAACTTGGTTCAGGCAATGCAAGGTGAAACTCGGCCCAAAATTAAAATTGCAGTCTGTGCATGAATAAAACCTATTTTGCAACACAGAGAAACATATCTGAAGGTGTTAGAAGTGTTTTGCATGATTTTTGAAGTTAGTGCCTGAAATGTCAGAAAAAGGCATTTCAGCACATAACAAACTTGGTTCTGGCAATGCAAGCTGAAACTCGGCCAAAAATTAAAATTGCAGTCTGTGCATGAATAAAACCTATTTTGCAACACAGAGAAACATATCTGAAGGTGTTAGAAGTGTTTTGCATGATTTTTGAAGTTAGAGCCTGAAATGTCAGAAAACGGCGTTTCAGCACATAACAAACTCGGTTCAGGCAATGCAAGCTGAAACTCGGCCAAAAATTAAAATTGCAGTCTGTGCATGAATAAAACCTATTTTGCAACACAGAGAAACATATCTGAAGGTGTTAGAAGTGTTTTGCATGATTTTTGAAGTTAGAGCCTGAAATGTCAGAAAACAGCGTTTCAGCACTTAACAAACTTGGTTCTGGCAATGCAAGCTGAAACTCGGTCCAAAATTAAAATTGCAGTCTGTGCATGAATAAAACCTATTTTGCAACACAGAGAAACATATCTGAAGGTGTTAGAAGTGTTTTGCATGATTTTTGAAGTTAGAGCCTGAAATGTCAGAAAACGGCGTTTCAGCACATAACAAACTTGGTTCAGGCAATGCAAGCTGAAACTCGGCCAAAAATTAAAATTGCAGTCTGTGCATGAATAAAACCTATTTTGCAACACAGAGAAACATATCTAAAGGTGTTAGAAGTGTTTTGCATGATTTTTGAAGTTAGAGCCTGAAATGTCAGAAAACAGCGTTTCAGCACATAACAAACTTGGTTCTGGTAATGCAAGCTGAAACTCGGCCAAAAATTAAAATTGCAGTCTGTGCATGAATAAAACCTATTTTGCAACACAGAGAAACATATCTGAAGGTGTTAGAAGTGTTTTGCATGATTTTTGAAGTTAGTGCCTGAAATGTCAGAAAAAGGCATTTCAGCACATAACAAACTTGGTTCTGGCAATGCAAGCTGAAACTCGGCCAAAAATTAAAATTGCAGTCTGTGCATGAATAAAACCTATTTTGCAACACAGAGAAACATATCTGAAGGTGTTAGAAGTGTTTTGCATGATTTTTGAAGTTAGAGCCTGAAATGTCAGAAAACGGCGTTTCAGCACATAACAAACTCGGTTCAGGCAATGCAAGCTGAAACTCGGCCAAAAATTAAAATTGCAGTCTGTGCATGAATAAAACCTATTTTGCAACACAGAGAAACATATCTGAAGGTGTTAGAAGTGTTTTGCATGATTTTTGAAGTTAGAGCCTGAAATGTCAGAAAACAGCGTTTCAGCACTTAACAAACTTGGTTCTGGCAATGCAAGCTGAAACTCGGTCCAAAATTAAAATTGCAGTCTGTGCATGAATAAAACCTATTTTGCAACACAGAGAAACATATCTGAAGGTGTTAGAAGTGTTTTGCATGATTTTTGAAGTTAGAGCCTGAAATGTCAGAAAACGGCGTTTCAGCACATAACAAACTTGGTTCAGGCAATGCAAGCTGAAACTCGGCCAAAAATTAAAATTGCAGTCTGTGCATGAATAAAACCTATTTTGCAACACAGAGAAACATATCTAAAGGTGTTAGAAGTGTTTTGCATGATTTTTGAAGTTAGAGCCTGAAATGTCAGAAAACGGCGTTTCAGCACATAACAAACTTGGTTCAGGCAATGCAAGGTGAAACTCGGCCCAAAATTAAAATTGCAGTCTGTGCATGAATAAAACCTATTTTGCAACACAGAGAAACATATCTGAAGGTGTTAGAAGTGTTTTGCATGATTTTTGAAGTTAGTGCCTGAAATGTCAGAAAAAGGCATTTCAGCACATAACAAACTTGGTTCTGGCAATGCAAGCTGAAACTCGGCCAAAAATTAAAATTGCAGTCTGTGCATGAATAAAACCTATTTTGCAACACAGAGAAACATATCTGAAGGTGTTAGAAGTGTTTTGCATGATTTTTGAAGTTAGAGCCTGAAATGTCAGAAAACGGCGTTTCAGCACATAACAAACTCGGTTCAGGCAATGCAAGCTGAAACTCGGCCAAAAATTAAAATTGCAGTCTGTGCATGAATAAAACCTATTTTGCAACACAGAGAAACATATCTGAAGGTGTTAGAAGTGTTTTGCATGATTTTTGAAGTTAGAGCCTGAAATGTCAGAAAACAGCGTTTCAGCACTTAACAAACTTGGTTCTGGCAATGCAAGCTGAAACTCGGTCCAAAATTAAAATTGCAGTCTGTGCATGAATAAAACCTATTTTGCAACACAGAGAAACATATCTGAAGGTGTTAGAAGTGTTTTGCATGATTTTTGAAGTTAGAGCCTGAAATGTCAGAAAACGGCGTTTCAGCACATAACAAACTTGGTTCAGGCAATGCAAGCTGAAACTCGGCCAAAAATTAAAATTGCAGTCTGTGCATGAATAAAACCTATTTTGCAACACAGAGAAACATATCTAAAGGTGTTAGAAGTGTTTTGCATGATTTTTGAAGTTAGAGCCTGAAATGTCAGAAAACAGCGTTTCAGCACATAACAAACTTGGTTCTGGTAATGCAAGCTGAAACTCGGCCAAAAATTAAAATTGCAGTCTGTGCATGAATAAAACCTATTTTGCAACACAGAGAAACATATCTGAAGGTGTTAGAAGTGTTTTGCATGATTTTTGAAGTTAGAGCCTGAAATGTCAGAAAACGGCGTTTCAGCACATAACAAACTTGGTTCAGGCAATGCAAGGTGAAACTCGGCCCAAAATTAAAATTGCAGTCTGTGCATGGATAAAACCTATTTTGCAACACAGAGAAACATATCTGAAGCTGTTAGAAGTGTTTTGCATGATTTTTGAAGTTAGAGCCTGAAATGTCAGAAAACGCCGTTTCAGCACATAACAAACTTGGTTCAGGCAATGCAAGCTGAAACTCGGCCCAAAATTAAAATTGCAGTCTGTGCATGAATAAAACCTATTTTGCAACACAGTGAAACATATCTGAAGGTGTTAGAAGTGTTTTGCATGATTTTTGAAGTTAGAGCCTGAAATGTCAGAAAACAGCGTTTCAGCACTTAACAACCTTGGTTCTGGCAATGCAAGCTGAAACTCGGTCCAAAATTAAAATTGCAGTCTGTGCATGAATAAAACCTATTTTGCAACACAGAGAAACATATCTGAAGGTGTTAGAAGTGTTTTGCATGATTTTTGAAGTTAGAGCCTGAAATGTCAGAAAAAGGCGTTTCAGCACATAACAAACTTGGTTCTGGCAATGCAAGCTGAAACTCGGTCCAAAATAAAAATTGCAGTCTGTGCATGAATAAAACCTATTTTGCAACACAGAGAAACACATCTGAAGGTGTTAGAAGTGTTTTGCATGATTTTTGAAGTTAGAGCCTGAAATGTCAGAAAACGCCGTTTCAGCACATAACAAACTTGGTTCAGGCAATGCAAGCTGAAACTCGGCCCAAAATTAAAATTGCAGTCTGTGCATGAATAAAACCTATTTTGCAACACAGAGAAACATATCTGAAGGTGTTAGAAGTGTTTTGCATGATTTTTGAAGTTAGAGCCTGAAATGTCAGAAAACAGCGTTTCAGCACTTAACAAACTTGGTTCTGGCAATGCAAGCTGAAACTCGGTCCAAAATTAAAATTGCAGTCTGTGCATGAATAAAACCTATTTTGCAACACAGAGAAACATATCTGAAGGTGTTAGAAGTGTTTTGCATGATTTTTGAAGTTAGAGCCTGAAATGTCAGAAAACGGCGTTTCAGCACATAACAAACTTGGTTCAGGCAATGCAAGCTGAAACTCGGCCAAAAATTAAAATTGCAGTCTGTGCATGAATAAAACCTATTTTGCAACACAGAGAAACATATCTGAAGGTGTTAGAAGTGTTTTGCATGATTTTTGAAGTTAGCGCCTGAAATGTCAGAAAACAGCGTTTCAGCACATAACAAACTTGGTTCTGGTAATGCAAGCTGAAACTCGGCCCAAAATTAAAATTGCAGTCTGTGCATGAATAAAACCTATTTTGCAGCACAGAGAAACATATCTGAAGGTGTTAGAAGTGTTTTGCATGATTTTTGAAGTTAGAGCCTGAAATGTCAGAAAACGGCGTTTCAGCACATAACAAACTTGGTTCAGGCAATGCAAGGTGAAACTCGGCCCAAAATTAAAATTGCAGTCTGTGCATGAATAAAACCTATTTTGCAACACAGAGAAACATATCTGAAGGTGTTAGAAGTGTTTTGCATGATTTTTGAAGTTAGTGCCTGAAATGTCAGAAAAAGGCATTTCAGCACATAAAAAACTTGGTTCTGGCAATGCAAGCTGAAACTCGGCCAAAAATTAAAATTGCAGTCTGTGCATGAATAAAACCTATTTTGCAACACAGAGAAACATATCTGAAGGTGTTAGAAGTGTTTTGCATGATTTTTGAAGTTAGAGCCTGAAATGTCAGAAAACGGCGTTTCAGCACATAACAAACTCGGTTCAGGCAATGCAAGCTGAAACTCGGCCAAAAATTAAAATTGCAGTCTGTGCATGAATAAAACCTATTTTGCAACACAGAGAAACATATCTGAAGGTGTTAGAAGTGTTTTGCATGATTTTTGAAGTTAGAGCCTGAAATGTCAGAAAACAGCGTTTCAGCACTTAACAAACTTGGTTCTGGCAATGCAAGCTGAAACTCGGTCCAAAATTAAAATTGCAGTCTGTGCATGAATAAAACCTATTTTGCAACACAGAGAAACATATCTGAAGGTGTTAGAAGTGTTTTGCATGATTTTTGAAGTTAGAGCCTGAAATGTCAGAAAACGGCGTTTCAGCACATAACAAACTTGGTTCAGGCAATGCAAGCTGAAACTCGGCCAAAAATTAAAATTGCAGTCTGTGCATGAATAAAACCTATTTTGCAACACAGAGAAACATATCTAAAGGTGTTAGAAGTGTTTTGCATGATTTTTGAAGTTAGAGCCTGAAATGTCAGAAAACAGCGTTTCAGCACATAACAAACTTGGTTCTGGTAATGCAAGCTGAAACTCGGCCAAAAATTAAAATTGCAGTCTGTGCATGAATAAAACCTATTTTGCAACACAGAGAAACATATCTGAAGGTGTTAGAAGTGTTTTGCATGATTTTTGAAGTTAGAGCCTGAAATGTCAGAAAACGGCGTTTCAGCACATAACAAACTTGGTTCAGGCAATGCAAGGTGAAACTCGGCCCAAAATTAAAATTGCAGTCTGTGCATGGATAAAACCTATTTTGCAACACAGAGAAACATATCTGAAGCTGTTAGAAGTGTTTTGCATGATTTCTGAAGTTAGAGCCTGAAATGTCAGAAAACGCCGTTTCAGCACATAACAAACTTGGTTCAGGCAATGCAAGGTGAAACTCGGCCCAAAATTAAAATTGCAGTCTGTGCATGAATAAAACCTATTTTGCAACACAGAGAAACATATCTGAAGGTGTTAGAAGTGTTTTGCATGATTTTTGAAGTTAGTGCCTGAAATGTCAGAAAAAGGCATTTCAGCACATAACAAACTTGGTTCTGGCAATGCAAGCTGAAACTCGGCCAAAAATTAAAATTGCAGTCTGTGCATGAATAAAACCTATTTTGCAACACAGAGAAACATATCTGAAGGTGTTAGAAGTGTTTTGCATGATTTTTGAAGTTAGAGCCTGAAATGTCAGAAAACGGCGTTTCAGCACATAACAAACTCGGTTCAGGCAATGCAAGCTGAAACTCGGCCAAAAATTAAAATTGCAGTCTGTGCATGAATAAAACCTATTTTGCAACACAGAGAAACATATCTGAAGGTGTTAGAAGTGTTTTGCATGATTTTTGAAGTTAGAGCCTGAAATGTCAGAAAACAGCGTTTCAGCACTTAACAAACTTGGTTCTGGCAATGCAAGCTGAAACTCGGTCCAAAATTAAAATTGCAGTCTGTGCATGAATAAAACCTATTTTGCAACACAGAGAAACATATCTGAAGGTGTTAGAAGTGTTTTGCATGATTTTTGAAGTTAGAGCCTGAAATGTCAGAAAACGGCGTTTCAGCACATAACAAACTTGGTTCAGGCAATGCAAGCTGAAACTCGGCCAAAAATTAAAATTGCAGTCTGTGCATGAATAAAACCTATTTTGCAACACAGAGAAACATATCTAAAGGTGTTAGAAGTGTTTTGCATGATTTTTGAAGTTAGAGCCTGAAATGTCAGAAAACGGCGTTTCAGCACATAACAAACTTGGTTCAGGCAATGCAAGGTGAAACTCGGCCCAAAATTAAAATTGCAGTCTGTGCATGAATAAAACCTATTTTGCAACACAGAGAAACATATCTGAAGGTGTTAGAAGTGTTTTGCATGATTTTTGAAGTTAGTGCCTGAAATGTCAGAAAAAGGCATTTCAGCACATAACAAACTTGGTTCTGGCAATGCAAGCTGAAACTCGGCCAAAAATTAAAATTGCAGTCTGTGCATGAATAAAACCTATTTTGCAACACAGAGAAACATATCTGAAGGTGTTAGAAGTGTTTTGCATGATTTTTGAAGTTAGAGCCTGAAATGTCAGAAAACGGCGTTTCAGCACATAACAAACTCGGTTCAGGCAATGCAAGCTGAAACTCGGCCAAAAATTAAAATTGCAGTCTGTGCATGAATAAAACCTATTTTGCAACACAGAGAAACATATCTGAAGGTGTTAGAAGTGTTTTGCATGATTTTTGAAGTTAGAGCCTGAAATGTCAGAAAACAGCGTTTCAGCACTTAACAAACTTGGTTCTGGCAATGCAAGCTGAAACTCGGTCCAAAATTAAAATTGCAGTCTGTGCATGAATAAAACCTATTTTGCAACACAGAGAAACATATCTGAAGGTGTTAGAAGTGTTTTGCATGATTTTTGAAGTTAGAGCCTGAAATGTCAGAAAACGGCGTTTCAGCACATAACAAACTTGGTTCAGGCAATGCAAGGTGAAACTCGGCCCAAAATTAAAATTGCAGTCTGTGCATGGATAAAACCTATTTTGCAACACAGAGAAACATATCTGAAGCTGTTAGAAGTGTTTTGCATGATTTTTGAAGTTAGAGCCTGAAATGTCAGAAAACGCCGTTTCAGCACATAACAAACTTGGTTCAGGCAATGCAAGCTGAAACTCGGCCCAAAATTAAAATTGCAGTCTGTGCATGAATAAAACCTATTTTGCAACACAGAGAAACATATCTGAAGGTGTTAGAAGTGTTTTGCATGATTTTTGAAGTTAGAGCCTGAAATGTCAGAAAACAGCGTTTCAGCACTTAACAAACTTGGTTCTGGCAATGCAAGCTGAAACTCGGTCCAAAATTAAAATTGCAGTCTGTGCATGAATAAAACCTATTTTGCAACACAGAGAAACATATCTGAAGGTGTTAGAAGTGTTTTGCATGATTTTTGAAGTTAGAGCCTGAAATGTCAGAAAAAGGCGTTTCAGCACATAACAAACTTGGTTCTGGCAATGCAAGCTGAAACTCGGTCCAAAATAAAAATTGCAGTCTGTGCATGAATAAAACCTATTTTGCAACACAGAGAAACACATCTGAAGGTGTTAGAAGTGTTTTGCATGATTTTTGAAGTTAGAGCCTGAAATGTCAGAAAACGCCGTTTCAGCACATAACAAACTTGGTTCAGGCAATGCAAGCTGAAACTCGGCCCAAAATTAAAATTGCAGTCTGTGCATGAATAAAACCTATTTTGCAACACAGAGAAACATATCTGAAGGTGTTAGAAGTGTTTTGCATGATTTTTGAAGTTAGAGCCTGAAATGTCAGAAAACAGCGTTTCAGCACTTAACAAACTTGGTTCTGGCAATGCAAGCTGAAACTCGGTCCAAAATTAAAATTGCAGTCTGTGCATGAATAAAACCTATTTTGCAACACAGAGAAACATATCTGAAGGTGTTAGAAGTGTTTTGCATGATTTTTGAAGTTAGAGCCTGAAATGTCAGAAAACGGCGTTTCAGCACATAACAAACTTGGTTCAGGCAATGCAAGCTGAAACTCGGCCAAAAATTAAAATTGCAGTCTGTGCATGAATAAAACCTATTTTGCAACACAGAAAAACATATCTGAAGGTGTTAGAAGTGTTTTGCATGATTTTTGAAGTTAGAGCCTGAAATGTCAGAAAACAGCGTTTCAGCACATAACAAACTTGGTTCTGGTAATGCAAGCTGAAACTCGGCCCAAAATTAAAATTGCAGTCTGTGCATGAATAAAACCTATTTTGCAGCACAGAGAAACATATCTGAAGGTGTTAGAAGTGTTTTGCATGATTTTTGAAGTTAGAGCCTGAAATGTCAGAAAACGGCGTTTCAGCACATAACAAACTTGGTTCAGGCAATGCAAGGTGAAACTCGGCCCAAAATTAAAATTGCAGTCTGTGCATGAATAAAACCTATTTTGCAACACAGAGAAACATATCTGAAGGTGTTAGAAGTGTTTTGCATGATTTTTGAAGTTAGTGCCTGAAATGTCAGAAAAAGGCATTTCAGCACATAAAAAACTTGGTTCTGGCAATGCAAGCTGAAACTCGGCCAAAAATTAAAATTGCAGTCTGTGCATGAATAAAACCTATTTTGCAACACAGAGAAACATATCTGAAGGTGTTAGAAGTGTTTTGCATGATTTTTGAAGTTAGAGCCTGAAATGTCAGAAAACGGCGTTTCAGCACATAACAAACTCGGTTCAGGCAATGCAAGCTGAAACTCGGCCAAAAATTAAAATTGCAGTCTGTGCATGAATAAAACCTATTTTGCAACACAGAGAAACATATCTGAAGGTGTTAGAAGTGTTTTGCATGATTTTTGAAGTTAGAGCCTGAAATGTCAGAAAACAGCGTTTCAGCACTTAACAAACTTGGTTCTGGCAATGCAAGCTGAAACTCGGTCCAAAATTAAAATTGCAGTCTGTGCATGAATAAAACCTATTTTGCAACACAGAGAAACATATCTGAAGGTGTTAGAAGTGTTTTGCATGATTTTTGAAGTTAGAGCCTGAAATGTCAGAAAACGGCGTTTCAGCACATAACAAACTTGGTTCAGGCAATGCAAGCTGAAACTCGGCCAAAAATTAAAATTGCAGTCTGTGCATGAATAAAACCTATTTTGCAACACAGAGAAACATATCTAAAGGTGTTAGAAGTGTTTTGCATGATTTTTGAAGTTAGAGCCTGAAATGTCAGAAAACGGCGTTTCAGCACATAACAAACTTGGTTCAGGCAATGCAAGGTGAAACTCGGCCCAAAATTAAAATTGCAGTCTGTGCATGGATAAAACCTATTTTGCAACACAGAGAAACATATCTGAAGCTGTTAGAAGTGTTTTGCATGATTTCTGAAGTTAGAGCCTGAAATGACAGAAAACGCCGTTTCAGCACATAACAAACTTGGTTCAGGCAATGCAAGGTGAAACTCGGCCCAAAATTAAAATTGCAGTCTGTGCATGAATAAAACCTATTTTGCAACACAGAGAAACATATCTGAAGGTGTTAGAAGTGTTTTGCATGATTTTTGAAGTTAGTGCCTGAAATGTCAGAAAAAGGCATTTCAGCACATAACAAACTTGGTTCTGGCAATGCAAGCTGAAACTCGGCCAAAAATTAAAATTGCAGTCTGTGCATGAATAAAACCTATTTTGCAACACAGAGAAACATATCTGAAGGTGTTAGAAGTGTTTTGCATGATTTTTGAAGTTAGAGCCTGAAATGTCAGAAAACGGCGTTTCAGCACATAACAAACTCGGTTCAGGCAATGCAAGCTGAAACTCGGCCAAAAATTAAAATTGCAGTCTGTGCATGAATAAAACCTATTTTGCAACACAGAGAAACATATCTGAAGGTGTTAGAAGTGTTTTGCATGATTTTTGAAGTTAGAGCCTGAAATGTCAGAAAACAGCGTTTCAGCACTTAACAAACTTGGTTCTGGCAATGCAAGCTGAAACTCGGTCCAAAATTAAAATTGCAGTCTGTGCATGAATAAAACCTATTTTGCAACACAGAGAAACATATCTGAAGGTGTTAGAAGTGTTTTGCATGATTTTTGAAGTTAGAGCCTGAAATGTCAGAAAACGGCGTTTCAGCACATAACAAACTTGGTTCAGGCAATGCAAGCTGAAACTCGGCCAAAAATTAAAATTGCAGTCTGTGCATGAATAAAACCTATTTTGCAACACAGAGAAACATATCTAAAGGTGTTAGAAGTGTTTTGCATGATTTTTGAAGTTAGAGCCTGAAATGTCAGAAAACGGCGTTTCAGCACATAACAAACTCGGTTCAGGCAATGCAAGCTGAAACTCGGCCAAAAATTAAAATTGCAGTCTGTGCATGAATAAAACCTATTTTGCAACACAGAGAAACATATCTGAAGGTGTTAGAAGTGTTTTGCATGATTTTTGAAGTTAGAGCCTGAAATGTCAGAAAACAGCGTTTCAGCACTTAACAAACTTGGTTCTGGCAATGCAAGCTGAAACTCGGTCCAAAATTAAAATTGCAGTCTGTGCATGAATAAAACCTATTTTGCAACACAGAGAAACATATCTGAAGGTGTTAGAAGTGTTTTGCATGATTTTTGAAGTTAGAGCCTGAAATGTCAGAAAACGGCGTTTCAGCACATAACAAACTTGGTTCAGGCAATGCAAGCTGAAACTCGGCCAAAAATTAAAATTGCAGTCTGTGCATGAATAAAACCTATTTTGCAACACAGAGAAACATATCTAAAGGTGTTAGAAGTGTTTTGCATGATTTTTGAAGTTAGAGCCTGAAATGTCAGAAAACGGCGTTTCAGCACATAACAAACTTGGTTCAGGCAATGCAAGGTGAAACTCGGCCCAAAATTAAAATTGCAGTCTGTGCATGAATAAAACCTATTTTGCAACACAGAGAAACATATCTGAAGGTGTTAGAAGTGTTTTGCATGATTTTTGAAGTTAGTGCCTGAAATGTCAGAAAAAGGCATTTCAGCACATAACAAACTTGGTTCTGGCAATGCAAGCTGAAACTCGGCCAAAAATTAAAATTGCAGTCTGTGCATGAATAAAACCTATTTTGCAACACAGAGAAACATATCTGAAGGTGTTAGAAGTGTTTTGCATGATTTTTGAAGTTAGAGCCTGAAATGTCAGAAAACGGCGTTTCAGCACATAACAAACTCGGTTCAGGCAATGCAAGCTGAAACTCGGCCAAAAATTAAAATTGCAGTCTGTGCATGAATAAAACCTATTTTGCAACACAGAGAAACATATCTGAAGGTGTTAGAAGTGTTTTGCATGATTTTTGAAGTTAGAGCCTGAAATGTCAGAAAACAGCGTTTCAGCACTTAACAAACTTGGTTCTGGCAATGCAAGCTGAAACTCGGTCCAAAATTAAAATTGCAGTCTGTGCATGAATAAAACCTATTTTGCAACACAGAGAAACATATCTGAAGGTGTTAGAAGTGTTTTGCATGATTTTTGAAGTTAGAGCCTGAAATGTCAGAAAACGGCGTTTCAGCACATAACAAACTTGGTTCAGGCAATGCAAGCTGAAACTCGGCCAAAAATTAAAATTGCAGTCTGTGCATGAATAAAACCTATTTTGCAACACAGAGAAACATATCTAAAGGTGTTAGAAGTGTTTTGCATGATTTTTGAAGTTAGAGCCTGAAATGTCAGAAAACAGCGTTTCAGCACATAACAAACTTGGTTCTGGTAATGCAAGCTGAAACTCGGCCAAAAATTAAAATTGCAGTCTGTGCATGAATAAAACCTATTTTGCAACACAGAGAAACATATCTGAAGGTGTTAGAAGTGTTTTGCATGATTTTTGAAGTTAGAGCCTGAAATGTCAGAAAACGGCGTTTCAGCACATAACAAACTTGGTTCAGGCAATGCAAGGTGAAACTCGGCCCAAAATTAAAATTGCAGTCTGTGCATGGATAAAACCTATTTTGCAACACAGAGAAACATATCTGAAGCTGTTAGAAGTGTTTTGCATGATTTTTGAAGTTAGAGCCTGAAATGTCAGAAAACGCCGTTTCAGCACATAACAAACTTGGTTCAGGCAATGCAAGCTGAAACTCGGCCCAAAATTAAAATTGCAGTCTGTGCATGAATAAAACCTATTTTGCAAAACAGAGAAACATATCTGAAGGTGTTAGAAGTGTTTTGCATGATTTTTGAAGTTAGAGCCTGAAATGTCAGAAAACAGCGTTTCAGCACTTAACAAACTTGGTTCTGGCAATGCAAGCTGAAACTCGGTCCAAAATTAAAATTGCAGTCTGTGCATGAATAAAACCTATTTTGCAACACAGAGAAACATATCTGAAGGTGTTAGAAGTGTTTTGCATGATTTTTGAAGTTAGAGCCTGAAATGTCAGAAAAAGGCGTTTCAGCACATAACAAACTTGGTTCTGGCAATGCAAGCTGAAACTCGGTCCAAAATAAAAATTGCAGTCTGTGCATGAATAAAACCTATTTTGCAACACAGAGAAACACATCTGAAGGTGTTAGAAGTGTTTTGCATGATTTTTGAAGTTAGAGCCTGAAATGTCAGAAAACGCCGTTTCAGCACATAACAAACTTGGTTCAGGCAATGCAAGCTGAAACTCGGCCCAAAATTAAAATTGCAGTCTGTGCATGAATAAAACCTATTTTGCAACACAGAGAAACATATCTGAAGGTGTTAGAAGTGTTTTGCATGATTTTTGAAGTTAGAGCCTGAAATGTCAGAAAACGGCGTTTCAGCACATAACAAACTTGGTTCAGGCAATGCAAGGTGAAACTCGGCCCAAAATTAAAATTGCAGTCTGTGCATGGATAAAACCTATTTTGCAACACAGAGAAACATATCTGAAGCTGTTAGAAGTGTTTTGCATGATTTCTGAAGTTAGAGCCTGAAATGTCAGAAAACGCCGTTTCAGCACATAACAAACTTGGTTCAGGCAATGCAAGGTGAAACTCGGCCCAAAATTAAAATTGCAGTCTGTGCATGAATAAAACCTATTTTGCAACACAGAGAAACATATCTGAAGGTGTTAGAAGTGTTTTGCATGATTTTTGAAGTTAGTGCCTGAAATGTCAGAAAAAGGCATTTCAGCACATAACAAACTTGGTTCTGGCAATGCAAGCTGAAACTCGGCCAAAAATTAAAATTGCAGTCTGTGCATGAATAAAACCTATTTTGCAACACAGAGAAACATATCTGAAGGTGTTAGAAGTGTTTTGCATGATTTTTGAAGTTAGAGCCTGAAATGTCAGAAAACGGCGTTTCAGCACATAACAAACTCGGTTCAGGCAATGCAAGCTGAAACTCGGCCAAAAATTAAAATTGCAGTCTGTGCATGAATAAAACCTATTTTGCAACACAGAGAAACATATCTGAAGGTGTTAGAAGTGTTTTGCATGATTTTTGAAGTTAGAGCCTGAAATGTCAGAAAACAGCGTTTCAGCACTTAACAAACTTGGTTCTGGCAATGCAAGCTGAAACTCGGTCCAAAATTAAAATTGCAGTCTGTGCATGAATAAAACCTATTTTGCAACACAGAGAAACATATCTGAAGGTGTTAGAAGTGTTTTGCATGATTTTTGAAGTTAGAGCCTGAAATGTCAGAAAACGGCGTTTCAGCACATAACAAACTTGGTTCAGGCAATGCAAGCTGAAACTCGGCCAAAAATTAAAATTGCAGTCTGTGCATGAATAAAACCTATTTTGCAACACAGAGAAACATATCTAAAGGTGTTAGAAGTGTTTTGCATGATTTTTGAAGTTAGAGCCTGAAATGTCAGAAAACGGCGTTTCAGCACATAACAAACTTGGTTCAGGCAATGCAAGGTGAAACTCGGCCCAAAATTAAAATTGCAGTCTGTGCATGAATAAAACCTATTTTGCAACACAGAGAAAAACATATCTGAAGGTGTTAGAAGTGTTTTGCATGATTTTTGAAGTTAGTGCCTGAAATGTCAGAAAAAGGCATTTCAGCACATAACAAACTTGGTTCTGGCAATGCAAGCTGAAACTCGGCCAAAAATTAAAATTGCAGTCTGTGCATGAATAAAACCTATTTTGCAACACAGAGAAACATATCTGAAGGTGTTAGAAGTGTTTTGCATGATTTTTGAAGTTAGAGCCTGAAATGTCAGAAAACGGCGTTTCAGCACATAACAAACTCGGTTCAGGCAATGCAAGCTGAAACTCGGCCAAAAATTAAAATTGCAGTCTGTGCATGAATAAAACCTATTTTGCAACACAGAGAAACATATCTGAAGGTGTTAGAAGTGTTTTGCATGATTTTTGAAGTTAGAGCCTGAAATGTCAGAAAACGCCGTTTCAGCACATAACAAACTTGGTTCAGGCAATGCAAGCTGAAACTCGGCCCAAAATTAAAATTGCAGTCTGTGCATGAATAAAACCTATTTTGCAACACAGAGAAACATATCTGAAGGTGTTAGAAGTGTTTTGCATGATTTTTGAAGTTAGAGCCTGAAATGTCAGAAAACAGCGTTTCAGCACTTAACAAACTTGGTTCTGGCAATGCAAGCTGAAACTCTGTCCAAAATTAAAATTGCAGTCTGTGCATGAATAAAACCTATTTTGCAACACAGAGAAACATATCTGAAGGTGTTAGAAGTGTTTTGCATGATTTTTGAAGTTAGAGCCTGAAATGTCAGAAAAAGGCGTTTCAGCACATAACAAACTTGGTTCTGGCAATGCAAGCTGAAACTCGGTCCAAAATAAAAATTGCAGTCTGTGCATGAATAAAACCTATTTTGCAACACAGAGAAACACATCTGAAGGTGTTAGAAGTGTTTTGCATGATTTTTGAAGTTAGAGCCTGAAATGTCAGAAAACGCCGTTTCAGCACATAACAAACTTGGTTCAGGCAATGCAAGCTGAAACTCGGCCCAAAATTAAAATTGCAGTCTGTGCATGAATAAAACCTATTTTGCAACACAGAGAAACATATCTGAAGGTGTTAGAAGTGTTTTGCATGATTTTTGAAGTTAGAGCCTGAAATGTCAGAAAACAGCGTTTCAGCACTTAACAAACTTGGTTCTGGCAATGCAAGCTGAAACTCGGTCCAAAATTAAAATTGCAGTCTGTGCATGAATAAAACCTATTTTGCAACACAGAGAAACATATCTGAAGGTGTTAGAAGTGTTTTGCATGATTTTTGAAGTTAGAGCCTGAAATGTCAGAAAACGGCGTTTCAGCACATAACAAACTTGGTTCAGGCAATGCAAGCTGAAACTCGGCCAAAAATTAAAATTGCAGTCTGTGCATGAATAAAACCTATTTTGCAACACAGAGAAACATATCTGAAGGTGTTAGAAGTGTTTTGCATGATTTTTGAAGTTAGAGCCTGAAATGTCAGAAAACAGCGTTTCAGCACATAACAAACTTGGTTCTGGTAATGCAAGCTGAAACTCGGCCCAAAATTAAAATTGCAGTCTGTGCATGAATAAAACCTATTTTGCAGCACAGAGAAACATATCTGAAGGTGTTAGAAGTGTTTTGCATGATTTTTGAAGTTAGAGCCTGAAATGTCAGAAAACGGCGTTTCAGCACATAACAAACTTGGTTCAGGCAATGCAAGGTGAAACTCGGCCCAAAATTAAAATTGCAGTCTGTGCATGAATAAAACCTATTTTGCAACACAGAGAAACATATCTGAAGGTGTTAGAAGTGTTTTGCATGATTTTTGAAGTTAGTGCCTGAAATGTCAGAAAAAGGCATTTCAGCACATAAAAAACTTGGTTCTGGCAATGCAAGCTGAAACTCGGCCAAAAATTAAAATTGCAGTCTGTGCATGAATAAAACCTATTTTGCAACACAGAGAAACATATCTGAAGGTGTTAGAAGTGTTTTGCATGATTTTTGAAGTTAGAGCCTGAAATGTCAGAAAACGGCGTTTCAGCACATAACAAACTCGGTTCAGGCAATGCAAGCTGAAACTCGGCCAAAAATTAAAATTGCAGTCTGTGCATGAATAAAACCTATTTTGCAACACAGAGAAACATATCTGAAGGTGTTAGAAGTGTTTTGCATGATTTTTGAAGTTAGAGCCTGAAATGTCAGAAAACAGCGTTTCAGCACTTAACAAACTTGGTTCTGGCAATGCAAGCTGAAACTCGGTCCAAAATTAAAATTGCAGTCTGTGCATGAATAAAACCTATTTTGCAACACAGAGAAACATATCTGAAGGTGTTAGAAGTGTTTTGCATGATTTTTGAAGTTAGAGCCTGAAATGTCAGAAAACGGCGTTTCAGCACATAACAAACTTGGTTCAGGCAATGCAAGCTGAAACTCGGCCAAAAATTAAAATTGCAGTCTGTGCATGAATAAAACCTATTTTGCAACACAGAGAAACATATCTAAAGGTGTTAGAAGTGTTTTGCATGATTTTTGAAGTTAGAGCCTGAAATGTCAGAAAACGGCGTTTCAGCACATAACAAACTTGGTTCAGGCAATGCAAGGTGAAACTCGGCCCAAAATTAAAATTGCAGTCTGTGCATGGATAAAACCTATTTTGCAACACAGAGAAACATATCTGAAGCTGTTAGAAGTGTTTTGCATGATTTCTGAAGTTAGAGCCTGAAATGACAGAAAACGCCGTTTCAGCACATAACAAACTTGGTTCAGGCAATGCAAGGTGAAACTCGGCCCAAAATTAAAATTGCAGTCTGTGCATGAATAAAACCTATTTTGCAACACAGAGAAACATATCTGAAGGTGTTAGAAGTGTTTTGCATGATTTTTGAAGTTAGTGCCTGAAATGTCAGAAAAAGGCATTTCAGCACATAACAAACTTGGTTCTGGCAATGCAAGCTGAAACTCGGCCAAAAATTAAAATTGCAGTCTGTGCATGAATAAAACCTATTTTGCAACACAGAGAAACATATCTGAAGGTGTTAGAAGTGTTTTGCATGATTTTTGAAGTTAGAGCCTGAAATGTCAGAAAACGGCGTTTCAGCACATAACAAACTCGGTTCAGGCAATGCAAGCTGAAACTCGGCCAAAAATTAAAATTGCAGTCTGTGCATGAATAAAACCTATTTCGCAACACAGAGAAACATATCTGAAGGTGTTAGAAGTGTTTTGCATGATTTTTGAAGTTAGAGCCTGAAATGTCAGAAAACAGCGTTTCAGCACTTAACAAACTTGGTTCTGGCAATGCAAGCTGAAACTCGGTCCAAAATTAAAATTGCAGTCTGTGCATGAATAAAACCTATTTTGCAACACAGAGAAACATATCTGAAGGTGTTAGAAGTGTTTTGCATGATTTTTGAAGTTAGAGCCTGAAATGTCAGAAAACGGCGTTTCAGCACATAACAAACTTGGTTCAGGCAATGCAAGCTGAAACTCGGCCAAAAATTAAAATTGCAGTCTGTGCATGAATAAAACCTATTTTGCAACACAGAGAAACATATCTAAAGGTGTTAGAAGTGTTTTGCATGATTTTTGAAGTTAGAGCCTGAAATGTCAGAAAACGGCGTTTCAGCACATAACAAACTTGGTTCAGGCAATGCAAGGTGAAACTCGGCCCAAAATTAAAATTGCAGTCTGTGCATGAATAAAACCTATTTTGCAACACAGAGAAACATATCTGAAGGTGTTAGAAGTGTTTTGCATGATTTTTGAAGTTAGTGCCTGAAATGTCAGAAAAAGGCATTTCAGCACATAACAAACTTGGTTCTGGCAATGCAAGCTGAAACTCGGCCAAAAATTAAAATTGCAGTCTGTGCATGAATAAAACCTATTTTGCAACACAGAGAAACATATCTGAAGGTGTTAGAAGTGTTTTGCATGATTTTTGAAGTTAGAGCCTGAAATGTCAGAAAACGGCGTTTCAGCACATAACAAACTCGGTTCAGGCAATGCAAGCTGAAACTCGGCCAAAAATTAAAATTGCAGTCTGTGCATGAATAAAACCTATTTTGCAACACAGAGAAACATATCTGAAGGTGTTAGAAGTGTTTTGCATGATTTTTGAAGTTAGAGCCTGAAATGTCAGAAAACAGCGTTTCAGCACTTAACAAACTTGGTTCTGGCAATGCAAGCTGAAACTCGGTCCAAAATTAAAATTGCAGTCTGTGCATGAATAAAACCTATTTTGCAACACAGAGAAACATATCTGAAGGTGTTAGAAGTGTTTTGCATGATTTTTGAAGTTAGAGCCTGAAATGTCAGAAAACGGCGTTTCAGCACATAACAAACTTGGTTCAGGCAATGCAAGCTGAAACTCGGCCAAAAATTAAAATTGCAGTCTGTGCATGAATAAAACCTATTTTGCAACACAGAGAAACATATCTAAAGGTGTTAGAAGTGTTTTGCATGATTTTTGAAGTTAGAGCCTGAAATGTCAGAAAACGGCGTTTCAGCACATAACAAACTTGGTTCAGGCAATGCAAGGTGAAACTCGGCCCAAAATTAAAATTGCAGTCTGTGCATGAATAAAACCTATTTTGCAACACAGAGAAAAACATATCTGAAGGTGTTAGAAGTGTTTTGCATGATTTTTGAAGTTAGTGCCTGAAATGTCAGAAAAAGGCATTTCAGCACATAACAAACTTGGTTCTGGCAATGCAAGCTGAAACTCGGCCAAAAATTAAAATTGCAGTCTGTGCATGAATAAAACCTATTTTGCAACACAGAGAAACATATCTGAAGGTGTTAGAAGTGTTTTGCATGATTTTTGAAGTTAGAGCCTGAAATGTCAGAAAACGGCGTTTCAGCACATAACAAACTCGGTTCAGGCAATGCAAGCTGAAACTCGGCCAAAAATTAAAATTGCAGTCTGTGCATGAATAAAACCTATTTTGCAACACAGAGAAACATATCTGAAGGTGTTAGAAGTGTTTTGCATGATTTTTGAAGTTAGAGCCTTAAATGTCAGAAAACAGCGTTTCAGCACTTAACAAACTTGGTTCTGGCAATGCAAGCTGAAACTCGGTCCAAAATTAAAATTGCAGTCTGTGCATGAATAAAACCTATTTTGCAACACAGAGAAACATATCTGAAGGTGTTAGAAGTGTTTTGCATGATTTTTGAAGTTAGAGCCTGAAATGTCAGAAAACGGCGTTTCAGCACATAACAAACTTGGTTCAGGCAATGCAAGGTGAAACTCGGCCCAAAATTAAAATTGCAGTCTGTGCATGGATAAAACCTATTTTGCAACACAGAGAAACATATCTGAAGCTGTTAGAAGTGTTTTGCATGATTTTTGAAGTTAGAGCCTGAAATGTCAGAAAACGCCGTTTCAGCACATAACAAACTTGGTTCAGGCAATGCAAGCTGAAACTCGGCCCAAAATTAAAATTGCAGTCTGTGCATGAATAAAACCTATTTTGCAACACAGAGAAACATATCTGAAGGTGTTAGAAGTGTTTTGCATGATTTTTGAAGTTAGAGCCTGAAATGTCAGAAAACAGCGTTTCAGCACTTAACAAACTTGGTTCTGGCAATGCAAGCTGAAACTCTGTCCAAAATTAAAATTGCAGTCTGTGCATGAATAAAACCTATTTTGCAACACAGAGAAACATATCTGAAGGTGTTAGAAGTGTTTTGCATGATTTTTGAAGTTAGAGCCTGAAATGTCAGAAAAAGGCGTTTCAGCACATAACAAACTTGGTTCTGGCAATGCAAGCTGAAACTCGGTCCAAAATAAAAATTGCAGTCTGTGCATGAATAAAACCTATTTTGCAACACAGAGAAACACATCTGAAGGTGTTAGAAGTGTTTTGCATGATTTTTGAAGTTAGAGCCTGAAATGTCAGAAAACGCCGTTTCAGCACATAACAAACTTGGTTCAGGCAATGCAAGCTGAAACTCGGCCCAAAATTAAAATTGCAGTCTGTGCATGAATAAAACCTATTTTGCAACACAGAGAAACATATCTGAAGGTGTTAGAAGTGTTTTGCATGATTTTTGAAGTTAGAGCCTGAAATGTCAGAAAACAGCGTTTCAGCACTTAACAAACTTGGTTCTGGCAATGCAAGCTGAAACTCGGTCCAAAATTAAAATTGCAGTCTGTGAATGAATAAAACCTATTTTGCAACACAGAGAAACATATCTGAAGGTGTTAGAAGTGTTTTGCATGATTTTTGAAGTTAGAGCCTGAAATGTCAGAAAACGGCGTTTCAGCACATAACAAACTTGGTTCAGGCAATGCAAGCTGAAACTCGGCCAAAAATTAAAATTGCAGTCTGTGCATGAATAAAACCTATTTTGCAACACAGAGAAACATATCTGAAGGTGTTAGAAGTGTTTTGCATGATTTTTGAAGTTAGAGCCTGAAATGTCAGAAAACAGCGTTTCAGCACATAACAAACTTGGTTCTGGTAATGCAAGCTGAAACTCGGCCCAAAATTAAAATTGCAGTCTGTGCATGAATAAAACCTATTTTGCAGCACAGAGAAACATATCTGAAGGTGTTAGAAGTGTTTTGCATGATTTTTGAAGTTAGAGCCTGAAATGTCAGAAAACGGCGTTTCAGCACATAACAAACTTGGTTCAGGCAATGCAAGGTGAAACTCGGCCCAAAATTAAAATTGCAGTCTGTGCATGAATAAAACCTATTTTGCAACACAGAGAAACATATCTGAAGGTGTTAGAAGTGTTTTGCATGATTTTTGAAGTTAGTGCCTGAAATGTCAGAAAAAGGCATTTCAGCACATAAAAAACTTGGTTCTGGCAATGCAAGCTGAAACTCGGCCAAAAATTAAAATTGCAGTCTGTGCATGAATAAAACCTATTTTGCAACACAGAGAAACATATCTGAAGGTGTTAGAAGTGTTTTGCATGATTTTTGAAGTTAGAGCCTGAAATGTCAGAAAACGGCGTTTCAGCACATAACAAACTCGGTTCAGGCAATGCAAGCTGAAACTCGGCCAAAAATTAAAATTGCAGTCTGTGCATGAATAAAACCTATTTTGCAACACAGAGAAACATATCTGAAGGTGTTAGAAGTGTTTTGCATGATTTTTGAAGTTAGAGCCTGAAATGTCAGAAAACAGCGTTTCAGCACTTAACAAACTTGGTTCTGGCAATGCAAGCTGAAACTCGGTCCAAAATTAAAATTGCAGTCTGTGCATGAATAAAACCTATTTTGCAACACAGAGAAACATATCTGAAGGTGTTAGAAGTGTTTTGCATGATTTTTGAAGTTAGAGCCTGAAATGTCAGAAAACGGCGTTTCAGCACATAACAAACTTGGTTCAGGCAATGCAAGCTGAAACTCGGCCAAAAATTAAAATTGCAGTCTGTGCATGAATAAAACCTATTTTGCAACACAGAGAAACATATCTAAAGGTGTTAGAAGTGTTTTGCATGATTTTTGAAGTTAGAGCCTGAAATGTCAGAAAACGGCGTTTCAGCACATAACAAACTTGGTTCAGGCAATGCAAGGTGAAACTCGGCCCAAAATTAAAATTGCAGTCTGTGCATGGATAAAACCTATTTTGCAACACAGAGAAACATATCTGAAGCTGTTAGAAGTGTTTTGCATGATTTCTGAAGTTAGAGCCTGAAATGACAGAAAACGCCGTTTCAGCACATAACAAACTT
The DNA here is from genome assembly GCF_049309525.1 of Garra rufa. Lineage (NCBI taxonomy): Eukaryota > Metazoa > Chordata > Actinopteri > Cypriniformes > Cyprinidae > Garra > Garra rufa. Next base: position 12,146,158 of record NW_027394278.1, on the reverse strand, counting down.
GGTTCAGGCAATGCAAGGTGAAACTCGGCCCAAAATTAAAATTGCAGTCTGTGCATGAATAAAACCTATTTTGCAACACAGAGAAACATATCTGAAGGTGTTAGAAGTGTTTTGCATGATTTTTGAAGTTAGTGCCTGAAATGTCAGAAAAAGGCATTTCAGCACATAACAAACTTGGTTCTGGCAATGCAAGCTGAAACTCGGCCAAAAATTAAAATTGCAGTCTGTGCATGAATAAAACCTATTTTGCAACACAGAGAAACATATCTGAAGGTGTTAGAAGTGTTTTGCATGATTTTTGAAGTTAGAGCCTGAAATGTCAGAAAACGGCGTTTCAGCACATAACAAACTCGGTTCAGGCAATGCAAGCTGAAACTCGGCCAAAAATTAAAATTGCAGTCTGTGCATGAATAAAACCTATTTCGCAACACAGAGAAACATATCTGAAGGTGTTAGAAGTGTTTTGCATGATTTTTGAAGTTAGAGCCTGAAATGTCAGAAAACAGCGTTTCAGCACTTAACAAACTTGGTTCTGGCAATGCAAGCTGAAACTCGGTCCAAAATTAAAATTGCAGTCTGTGCATGAATAAAACCTATTTTGCAACACAGAGAAACATATCTGAAGGTGTTAGAAGTGTTTTGCATGATTTTTGAAGTTAGAGCCTGAAATGTCAGAAAACGGCGTTTCAGCACATAACAAACTTGGTTCAGGCAATGCAAGCTGAAACTCGGCCAAAAATTAAAATTGCAGTCTGTGCATGAATAAAACCTATTTTGCAACACAGAGAAACATATCTAAAGGTGTTAGAAGTGTTTTGCATGATTTTTGAAGTTAGAGCCTGAAATGTCAGAAAACGGCGTTTCAGCACATAACAAACTTGGTTCAGGCAATGCAAGGTGAAACTCGGCCCAAAATTAAAATTGCAGTCTGTGCATGAATAAAACCTATTTTGCAACACAGAGAAACATATCTGAAGGTGTTAGAAGTGTTTTGCATGATTTTTGAAGTTAGTGCCTGAAATGTCAGAAAAAGGCATTTCAGCACATAACAAACTTGGTTCTGGCAATGCAAGCTGAAACTCGGCCAAAAATTAAAATTGCAGTCTGTGCATGAATAAAACCTATTTTGCAACACAGAGAAACATATCTGAAGGTGTTAGAAGTGTTTTGCATGATTTTTGAAGTTAGAGCCTGAAATGTCAGAAAACGGCGTTTCAGCACATAACAAACTCGGTTCAGGCAATGCAAGCTGAAACTCGGCCAAAAATTAAAATTGCAGTCTGTGCATGAATAAAACCTATTTTGCAACACAGAGAAACATATCTGAAGGTGTTAGAAGTGTTTTGCATGATTTTTGAAGTTAGAGCCTGAAATGTCAGAAAACAGCGTTTCAGCACTTAACAAACTTGGTTCTGGCAATGCAAGCTGAAACTCGGTCCAAAATTAAAATTGCAGTCTGTGCATGAATAAAACCTATTTTGCAACACAGAGAAACATATCTGAAGGTGTTAGAAGTGTTTTGCATGATTTTTGAAGTTAGAGCCTGAAATGTCAGAAAACGGCGTTTCAGCACATAACAAACTTGGTTCAGGCAATGCAAGCTGAAACTCGGCCAAAAATTAAAATTGCAGTCTGTGCATGAATAAAACCTATTTTGCAACACAGAGAAACATATCTAAAGGTGTTAGAAGTGTTTTGCATGATTTTTGAAGTTAGAGCCTGAAATGTCAGAAAACAGCGTTTCAGCACATAACAAACTTGGTTCTGGTAATGCAAGCTGAAACTCGGCCAAAAATTAAAATTGCAGTCTGTGCATGAATAAAACCTATTTTGCAACACAGAGAAACATATCTGAAGGTGTTAGAAGTGTTTTGCATGATTTTTGAAGTTAGAGCCTGAAATGTCAGAAAACGGCGTTTCAGCACATAACAAACTTGGTTCAGGCAATGCAAGGTGAAACTCGGCCCAAAATTAAAATTGCAGTCTGTGCATGGATAAAACCTATTTTGCAACACAGAGAAACATATCTGAAGCTGTTAGAAGTGTTTTGCATGATTTTTGAAGTTAGAGCCTGAAATGTCAGAAAACGCCGTTTCAGCACATAACAAACTTGGTTCAGGCAATGCAAGCTGAAACTCGGCCCAAAATTAAAATTGCAGTCTGTGCATGAATAAAACCTATTTTGCAAAACAGAGAAACATATCTGAAGGTGTTAGAAGTGTTTTGCATGATTTTTGAAGTTAGAGCCTGAAATGTCAGAAAACAGCGTTTCAGCACTTAACAAACTTGGTTCTGGCAATGCAAGCTGAAACTCGGTCCAAAATTAAAATTGCAGTCTGTGCATGAATAAAACCTATTTTGCAACACAGAGAAACATATCTGAAGGTGTTAGAAGTGTTTTGCATGATTTTTGAAGTTAGAGCCTGAAATGTCAGAAAAAGGCGTTTCAGCACATAACAAACTTGGTTCTGGCAATGCAAGCTGAAACTCGGTCCAAAATAAAAATTGCAGTCTGTGCATGAATAAAACCTATTTTGCAACACAGAGAAACACATCTGAAGGTGTTAGAAGTGTTTTGCATGATTTTTGAAGTTAGAGCCTGAAATGTCAGAAAACGCCGTTTCAGCACATAACAAACTTGGTTCAGGCAATGCAAGCTGAAACTCGGCCCAAAATTAAAATTGCAGTCTGTGCATGAATAAAACCTATTTTGCAACACAGAGAAACATATCTGAAGGTGTTAGAAGTGTTTTGCATGATTTTTGAAGTTAGAGCCTGAAATGTCAGAAAACAGCGTTTCAGCACTTAACAAACTTGGTTCTGGCAATGCAAGCTGAAACTCGGTCCAAAATTAAAATTGCAGTCTGTGCATGAATAAAACCTATTTTGCAACACAGAGAAACATATCTGAAGGTGTTAGAAGTGTTTTGCATGATTTTTGAAGTTAGAGCCTGAAATGTCAGAAAACAGCGTTTCAGCACTTAACAAACTTGGTTCTGGCAATGCAAGCTGAAACTCGGTCCAAAATTAAAATTGCAGTCTGTGCATGAATAAAACCTATTTTGCAACACAGAGAAACATATCTGAAGGTGTTAGAAGTGTTTTGCATGATTTTTGAAGTTAGAGCCTGAAATGTCAGAAAACGGCGTTTCAGCACATAACAAACTTGGTTCAGGCAATGCAAGCTGAAACTCGGCCAAAAATTAAAATTGCAGTCTGTGCATGAATAAAACCTATTTTGCAACACAGAGAAACATATCTAAAGGTGTTAGAAGTGTTTTGCATGATTTTTGAAGTTAGAGCCTGAAATGTCAGAAAACAGCGTTTCAGCACATAACAAACTTGGTTCTGGTAATGCAAGCTGAAACTCGGCCAAAAATTAAAATTGCAGTCTGTGCATGAATAAAACCTATTTTGCAACACAGAGAAACATATCTGAAGGTGTTAGAAGTGTTTTGCATGATTTTTGAAGTTAGAGCCTGAAATGTCAGAAAACGGCGTTTCAGCACATAACAAACTTGGTTCAGGCAATGCAAGGTGAAACTCGGCCCAAAATTAAAATTGCAGTCTGTGCATGGATAAAACCTATTTTGCAACACAGAGAAACATATCTGAAGCTGTTAGAAGTGTTTTGCATGATTTTTGAAGTTAGAGCCTGAAATGTCAGAAAACGGCGTTTCAGCACTTAACAAACTTGGTTCTGGCAATGCAAGCTGAAACTCGGCCCAAAATTAAAATTGCAGTCTGTGCATGAATAAAACCTATTTTGCAACACAGAGAAACATATCTGAAGGTGTTAGAAGTGTTTTGCATGATTTTTGAAGTTAGAGCCTGAAATGTCAGAAAACAGCGTTTCAGCACTTAACAAACTTGGTTCTGGCAATGCAAGCTGAAACTCGGTCCAAAATTAAAATTGCAGTCTGTGCATGAATAAAACCTATTTTGCAACACAGAGAAACATATCTGAAGGTGTTTGAAGTGTTTTGCATGATTTTTGAAGTTAGAGCCTGAAATGTCAGAAAACGGCGTTTCAGCACATAACAAACTTGGTTCAGGCAATGCAAGCTGAAACTCGGCCAAAAATTAAAATTGCAGTCTGTGCATGAATAAAACCTATTTTGCAACACAGAGAAACATATCTAAAGGTGTTAGAAGTGTTTTGCATGATTTTTGAAGTTAGAGCCTGAAATGTCAGAAAACAGCGTTTCAGCACATAACAAACTTGGTTCTGGTAATGCAAGCTGAAACTCGGTCCAAAATTAAAATTGCAGTCTGTGCATGAATAAAACCTATTTTGCAACACAGAGAAACATATCTGAAGGTGTTAGAAGTGTTTTGCATGATTTTTGAAGTTAGAGCCCTGAAATGTCAGAAAACGGCGTTTCAGCACATAACAAACTTGGTTCAGGCAATGCAAGCTGAAACTCGGCCAAAAATTAAAATTGCAGTCTGTGCATGAATAAAACCTATTTTGCAACACAGAGAAACATATCTAAAGGTGTTAGAAGTGTTTTGCATGATTTTTGAAGTTAGAGCCTGAAATGTCAGAAAACAGCGTTTCAGCACATAACAAACTTGGTTCTGGTAATGCAAGCTGAAACTCGGCCAAAATTAAAATTGCAGTCTGTGCATGAATAAAACCTATTTTGCAACACAGAGAAACATATCTGAAGGTGTTAGAAGTGTTTTGCATGATTTTTGAAGTTAGAGCCTGAAATGTCAGAAAACGGCGTTTCAGCACATAACAAACTTGGTTCAGGCAATGCAAGGTGAAACTCGGCCCAAAATTAAAATTGCAGTCTGTGCATGGATAAAACCTATTTTGCAACACAGAGAAACATATCTGAAGCTGTTAGAAGTGTTTTGCATGATTTTTGAAGTTAGAGCCTGAAATGTCAGAAAACGGCGTTTCAGCACTTAACAAACTTGGTTCTGGCAATGCAAGCTGAAACTCGGCCCAAAATTAAAATTGCAGTCTGTGCATGAATAAAACCTATTTTGCAACACAGAGAAACATATCTGAAGGTGTTAGAAGTGTTTTGCATGATTTTTGAAGTTAGAGCCTGAAATGTCAGAAAACAGCGTTTCAGCACTTAACAAACTTGGTTCTGGCAATGCAAGCTGAAACTCGGTCCAAAATTAAAATTGCAGTCTGTGCATGAATAAAACCTATTTTGCAACACAGAGAAACATATCTGAAGGTGTTTGAAGTGTTTTGCATGATTTTTGAAGTTAGAGCCTGAAATGTCAGAAAACGGCGTTTCAGCACATAACAAACTTGGTTCAGGCAATGCAAGCTGAAACTCGGCCAAAAATTAAAATTGCAGTCTGTGCATGAATAAAACCTATTTTGCAACACAGAGAAACATATCTAAAGGTGTTAGAAGTGTTTTGCATGATTTTTGAAGTTAGAGCCTGAAATGTCAGAAAACAGCGTTTCAGCACATAACAAACTTGGTTCTGGTAATGCAAGCTGAAACTCGGCCCAAAATTAAAATTGCAGTCTGTGCATGAATAAAACCTATTTTGCAGCACAGAGAAACATATCTGAAGGTGTTAGAAGTGTTTTGCATGATTTTTGAAGTTAGAGCCTGAAATGTCAGAAAACGGCGTTTCAGCACATAACAAACTTGGTTCAGGCAATGCAAGGTGAAACTCGGCCCAAAATTAAAATTGCAGTCTGTGCATGAATAAAACCTATTTGGCAACACAGAGAAACATATCTGAAGGTGTTAGAAGTGTTTTGCATGATTTTTGAAGTTAGTGCCTGAAATGTCAGAAAAAGGCATTTCAGCACATAACAAACTTGGTTCTGGCAATGCAAGCTGAAACTCGGCCAAAAATTAAAATTGCAGTCTGTGCATGAATAAAACCTATTTTGCAAAACAGAGAAACATATCTGAAGGTGTTAGAAGTGTTTTGCATGATTTTTGAAGTTAGAGCCTGAAATGTCAGAAAACGGCGTTTCAGCACATAACAAACTCGGTTCAGGCAATGCAAGCTGAAACTCGGCCAAAAATTAAAATTGCAGTCTGTGCATGAATAAAACCTATTTTGCAACACAGAGAAACATATCTGAAGGTGTTAGAAGTGTTTTGCATGATTTTTGAAGTTAGAGCCTGAAATGTCAGAAAACAGCGTTTCAGCACTTAACAAACTTGGTTCTGGCAATGCAAGCTGAAACTCGGTCCAAAATTAAAATTGCAGTCTGTGCATGGATAAAACCTATTTTGCAACACAGAGAAACATATCTGAAGCTGTTAGAAGTGTTTTGCATGATTTTTGAAGTTAGAGCCTGAAATGTCAGAAAACGCCGTTTCAGCACATAACAAACTTGGTTCAGGCAATGCAAGCTGAAACTCGGCCCAAAATTAAAATTGCAGTCTGTGCATGAATAAAACCTATTTTGCAAAACAGAGAAACATATCTGAAGGTGTTAGAAGTGTTTTGCATGATTTTTGAAGTTAGAGCCTGAAATGTCAGAAAACAGCGTTTCAGCACTTAACAAACTTGGTTCTGGCAATGCAAGCTGAAACTCGGTCCAAAATTAAAATTGCAGTCTGTGCATGAATAAAACCTATTTTGCAACACAGAGAAACATATCTGAAGGTGTTAGAAGTGTTTTGCATGATTTTTGAAGTTAGAGCCTGAAATGTCAGAAAAAGGCGTTTCAGCACATAACAAACTTGGTTCTGGCAATGCAAGCTGAAACTCGGTCCAAAATAAAAATTGCAGTCTGTGCATGAATAAAACCTATTTTGCAACACAGAGAAACACATCTGAAGGTGTTAGAAGTGTTTTGCATGATTTTTGAAGTTAGAGCCTGAAATGTCAGAAAACGCCGTTTCAGCACATAACAAACTTGGTTCAGGCAATGCAAGCTGAAACTCGGCCCAAAATTAAAATTGCAGTCTGTGCATGAATAAAACCTATTTTGCAACACAGAGAAACATATCTGAAGGTGTTAGAAGTGTTTTGCATGATTTTTGAAGTTAGAGCCTGAAATGTCAGAAAACAGCGTTTCAGCACTTAACAAACTTGGTTCTGGCAATGCAAGCTGAAACTCGGTCCAAAATTAAAATTGCAGTCTGTGCATGAATAAAACCTATTTTGCAACACAGAGAAACATATCTGAAGGTGTTAGAAGTGTTTTGCATGATTTTTGAAGTTAGAGCCTGAAATGTCAGAAAACGGCGTTTCAGCACATAACAAACTTGGTTCAGGCAATGCAAGCTGAAACTCGGCCAAAAATTAAAATTGCAGTCTGTGCATGAATAAAACCTATTTTGCAACACAGAGAAACATATCTGAAGGTGTTAGAAGTGTTTTGCATGATTTTTGAAGTTAGAGCCTGAAATGTCAGAAAACAGCGTTTCAGCACATAACAAACTTGGTTCTGGTAATGCAAGCTGAAACTCGGCCCAAAATTAAAATTGCAGTCTGTGCATGAATAAAACCTATTTTGCAGCACAGAGAAACATATCTGAAGGTGTTAGAAGTGTTTTGCATGATTTTTGAAGTTAGAGCCTGAAATGTCAGAAAACGGCGTTTCAGTACATAACAAACTTGGTTCAGGCAATGCAAGGTGAAACTCGGCCCAAAATTAAAATTGCAGTCTGTGCATGAATAAAACCTATTTTGCAACACAGAGAAACATATCTGAAGGTGTTAGAAGTGTTTTGCATGATTTTTGAAGTTAGTGCCTGAAATGTCAGAAAAAGGCATTTCAGCACATAAAAAACTTGGTTCTGGCAATGCAAGCTGAAACTCGGCCAAAAATTAAAATTGCAGTCTGTGCATGAATAAAACCTATTTTGCAACACAGAGAAACATATCTGAAGGTGTTAGAAGTGTTTTGCATGATTTTTGAAGTTAGAGCCTGAAATGTCAGAAAACGGCGTTTCAGCACATAACAAACTCGGTTCAGGCAATGCAAGCTGAAACTCGGCCAAAAATTAAAATTGCAGTCTGTGCATGAATAAAACCTATTTTGCAACACAGAGAAACATATCTGAAGGTGTTAGAAGTGTTTTGCATGATTTTTGAAGTTAGAGACTGAAATGTCAGAAAACAGCGTTTCAGCACTTAACAAACTTGGTTCTGGCAATGCAAGCTGAAACTCGGTCCAAAATTAAAATTGCAGTCTGTGCATGAATAAAACCTATTTTGCAACACAGAGAAACATATCTGAAGGTGTTAGAAGTGTTTTGCATGATTTTTGAAGTTAGAGCCTGAAATGTCAGAAAACGGCGTTTCAGCACATAACAAACTTGGTTCAGGCAATGCAAGCTGAAACTCGGCCAAAAATTAAAATTGCAGTCTGTGCATGAATAAAACCTATTTTGCAACACAGAGAAACATATCTAAAGGTGTTAGAAGTGTTTTGCATGATTTTTGAAGTTAGAGCCTGAAATGTCAGAAAACAGCGTTTCAGCACATAACAAACTTGGTTCTGGTAATGCAAGCTGAAACTCGGCCAAAAATTAAAATTGCAGTCTGTGCATGAATAAAACCTATTTTGCAACACAGAGAAACATATCTGAAGGTGTTAGAAGTGTTTTGCATGATTTTTGAAGTTAGAGCCTGAAATGTCAGAAAACGGCGTTTCAGCACATAACAAACTTGGTTCAGGCAATGCAAGGTGAAACTCGGCCCAAAATTAAAATTGCAGTCTGTGCATGGATAAAACCTATTTTGCAACACAGAGAAACATATCTGAAGCTGTTAGAAGTGTTTTGCATGATTTTTGAAGTTAGAGCCTGAAATGTCAGAAAACGGCGTTTCAGCACTTAACAAACTTGGTTCTGGCAATGCAAGCTGAAACTCGGCCCAAAATTAAAATTGCAGTCTGTGCATGAATAAAACCTATTTTGCAACACAGAGAAACATATCTGAAGGTGTTAGAAGTGTTTTGCATGATTTTTGAAGTTAGAGCCTGAAATGTCAGAAAACAGCGTTTCAGCACTTAACAAACTTGGTTCTGGCAATGCAAGCTGAAACTCGGTCCAAAATTAAAATTGCAGTCTGTGCATGAATAAAACCTATTTTGCAACACAGAGAAACATATCTGAAGGTGTTTGAAGTGTTTTGCATGATTTTTGAAGTTAGAGCCTGAAATGTCAGAAAACGGCGTTTCAGCACATAACAAACTTGGTTCAGGCAATGCAAGCTGAAACTCGGCCAAAAATTAAAATTGCAGTCTGTGCATGAATAAAACCTATTTTGCAACACAGAGAAACATATCTAAAGGTGTTAGAAGTGTTTTGCATGATTTTTGAAGTTAGAGCCTGAAATGTCAGAAAACAGCGTTTCAGCACATAACAAACTTGGTTCTGGTAATGCAAGCTGAAACTCGGCCCAAAATTAAAATTGCAGTCTGTGCATGAATAAAACCTATTTTGCAGCACAGAGAAACATATCTGAAGGTGTTAGAAGTGTTTTGCATGATTTTTGAAGTTAGAGCCTGAAATGTCAGAAAACGGCGTTTCAGCACATAACAAACTTGGTTCAGGCAATGCAAGGTGAAACTCGGCCCAAAATTAAAATTGCAGTCTGTGCATGAATAAAACCTATTTTGCAACACAGAGAAACATATCTGAAGGTGTTAGAAGTGTTTTGCATGATTTTTGAAGTTAGTGCCTGAAATGTCAGAAAAAGGCATTTCAGCACATAAAAAACTTGGTTCTGGCAATGCAAGCTGAAACTCGGCCAAAAATTAAAATTGCAGTCTGTGCATGAATAAAACCTATTTTGCAACACAGAGAAACATATCTGAAGGTGTTAGAAGTGTTTTGCATGATTTTTGAAGTTAGAGCCTGAAATGTCAGAAAACGGCGTTTCAGCACATAACAAACTCGGTTCAGGCAATGCAAGCTGAAACTCGGCCAAAAATTAAAATTGCAGTCTGTGCATGAATAAAACCTATTTTGCAACACAGAGAAACATATCTGAAGGTGTTAGAAGTGTTTTGCATGATTTTTGAAGTTAGAGCCTGAAATGTCAGAAAACAGCGTTTCAGCACTTAACAAACTTGGTTCTGGCAATGCAAGCTGAAACTCGGTCCAAAATTAAAATTGCAGTCTGTGCATGAATAAAACCTATTTTGCAACACAGAGAAACATATCTGAAGGTGTTAGAAGTGTTTTGCATGATTTTTGAAGTTAGAGCCTGAAATGTCAGAAAACGGCGTTTCAGCACATAACAAACTTGGTTCAGGCAATGCAAGCTGAAACTCGGCCAAAAATTAAAATTGCAGTCTGTGCATGAATAAAACCTATTTTGCAACACAGAGAAACATATCTAAAGGTGTTAGAAGTGTTTTGCATGATTTTTGAAGTTAGAGCCTGAAATGTCAGAAAACGGCGTTTCAGCACATAACAAACTTGGTTCAGGCAATGCAAGGTGAAACTCGGCCCAAAATTAAAATTGCAGTCTGTGCATGGATAAAACCTATTTTGCAACACAGAGAAACATATCTGAAGCTGTTAGAAGTGTTTTGCATGATTTCTGAAGTTAGAGCCTGAAATGACAGAAAACGCCGTTTCAGCACATAACAAACTTGGTTCAGGCAATGCAAGGTGAAACTCGGCCCAAAATTAAAATTGCAGTCTGTGCATGAATAAAACCTATTTTGCAACACAGAGAAACATATCTGAAGGTGTTAGAAGTGTTTTGCATGATTTTTGAAGTTAGTGCCTGAAATGTCAGAAAAAGGCATTTCAGCACATAACAAACTTGGTTCTGGCAATGCAAGCTGAAACTCGGCCAAAAATTAAAATTGCAGTCTGTGCATGAATAAAACCTATTTTGCAACACAGAGAAACATATCTGAAGGTGTTAGAAGTGTTTTGCATGATTTTTGAAGTTAGAGCCTGAAATGTCAGAAAACGGCGTTTCAGCACATAACAAACTCGGTTCAGGCAATGCAAGCTGAAACTCGGCCAAAAATTAAAATTGCAGTCTGTGCATGAATAAAACCTATTTCGCAACACAGAGAAACATATCTGAAGGTGTTAGAAGTGTTTTGCATGATTTTTGAAGTTAGAGCCTGAAATGTCAGAAAACAGCGTTTCAGCACTTAACAAACTTGGTTCTGGCAATGCAAGCTGAAACTCGGTCCAAAATTAAAATTGCAGTCTGTGCATGAATAAAACCTATTTTGCAACACAGAGAAACATATCTGAAGGTGTTAGAAGTGTTTTGCATGATTTTTGAAGTTAGAGCCTGAAATGTCAGAAAACGGCGTTTCAGCACATAACAAACTTGGTTCAGGCAATGCAAGCTGAAACTCGGCCAAAAATTAAAATTGCAGTCTGTGCATGAATAAAACCTATTTTGCAACACAGAGAAACATATCTAAAGGTGTTAGAAGTGTTTTGCATGATTTTTGAAGTTAGAGCCTGAAATGTCAGAAAACGGCGTTTCAGCACATAACAAACTTGGTTCAGGCAATGCAAGGTGAAACTCGGCCCAAAATTAAAATTGCAGTCTGTGCATGAATAAAACCTATTTTGCAACACAGAGAAACATATCTGAAGGTGTTAGAAGTGTTTTGCATGATTTTTGAAGTTAGTGCCTGAAATGTCAGAAAAAGGCATTTCAGCACATAACAAACTTGGTTCTGGCAATGCAAGCTGAAACTCGGCCAAAAATTAAAATTGCAGTCTGTGCATGAATAAAACCTATTTTGCAACACAGAGAAACATATCTGAAGATGTTAGAAGTGTTTTGCATGATTTTTGAAGTTAGAGCCTGAAATGTCAGAAAACGGCGTTTCAGCACATAAAAAAACTCGGTTCAGGCAATGCAAGCTGAAACTCGGCCAAAAATTAAAATTGCAGTCTGTGCATGAATAAAACCTATTTTGCAACACAGAGAAACATATCTGAAGGTGTTAGAAGTGTTTTGCATGATTTTTGAAGTTAGAGCCTGAAATGTCAGAAAACAGCGTTTCAGCACTTAACAAACTTGGTTCTGGCAATGCAAGCTGAAACTCGGTCCAAAATTAAAATTGCAGTCTGTGCATGAATAAAACCTATTTTGCAACACAGAGAAACATATCTGAAGGTGTTAGAAGTGTTTTGCATGATTTTTGAAGTTAGAGCCTGAAATGTCAGAAAACGGCGTTTCAGCACATAACAAACTTGGTTCAGGCAATGCAAGCTGAAACTCGGCCAAAAATTAAAATTGCAGTCTGTGCATGAATAAAACCTATTTTGCAACACAGAGAAACATATCTAAAGGTGTTAGAAGTGTTTTGCATGATTTTTGAAGTTAGAGCCTGAAATGTCAGAAAACAGCGTTTCAGCACATAACAAACTTGGTTCTGGTAATGCAAGCTGAAACTCGGCCAAAAATTAAAATTGCAGTCTGTGCATGAATAAAACCTATTTTGCAACACAGAGAAACATATCTGAAGGTGTTAGAAGTGTTTTGCATGATTTTTGAAGTTAGAGCCTGAAATGTCAGAAAACGGCGTTTCAGCACATAACAAACTTGGTTCAGGCAATGCAAGGTGAAACTCGGCCCAAAATTAAAATTGCAGTCTGTGCATGGATAAAACCTATTTTGCAACACAGAGAAACATATCTGAAGCTGTTAGAAGTGTTTTGCATGATTTTTGAAGTTAGAGCCTGAAATGTCAGAAAACGCCGTTTCAGCACATAACAAACTTGGTTCAGGCAATGCAAGCTGAAACTCGGCCCAAAATTAAAATTGCAGTCTGTGCATGAATAAAACCTATTTTGCAAAACAGAGAAACATATCTGAAGGTGTTAGAAGTGTTTTGCATGATTTTTGAAGTTAGAGCCTGAAATGTCAGAAAACAGCGTTTCAGCACTTAACAAACTTGGTTCTGGCAATGCAAGCTGAAACTCGGTCCAAAATTAAAATTGCAGTCTGTGCATGAATAAAACCTATTTTGCAACACAGAGAAACATATCTGAAGGTGTTAGAAGTGTTTTGCATGATTTTTGAAGTTAGAGCCTGAAATGTCAGAAAAAGGCGTTTCAGCACATAACAAACTTGGTTCTGGCAATGCAAGCTGAAACTCGGTCCAAAATAAAAATTGCAGTCTGTGCATGAATAAAACCTATTTTGCAACACAGAGAAACACATCTGAAGGTGTTAGAAGTGTTTTGCATGATTTTTGAAGTTAGAGCCTGAAATGTCAGAAAACGCCGTTTCAGCACATAACAAACTTGGTTCAGGCAATGCAAGCTGAAACTCGGCCCAAAATTAAAATTGCAGTCTGTGCATGAATAAAACCTATTTTGCAACACAGAGAAACATATCTGAAGGTGTTAGAAGTGTTTTGCATGATTTTTGAAGTTAGAGCCTGAAATGTCAGAAAACAGCGTTTCAGCACTTAACAAACTTGGTTCTGGCAATGCAAGCTGAAACTCGGTCCAAAATTAAAATTGCAGTCTGTGCATGAATAAAACCTATTTTGCAACACAGAGAAACATATCTGAAGGTGTTAGAAGTGTTTTGCATGATTTTTGAAGTTAGAGCCTGAAATGTCAGAAAACGGCGTTTCAGCACATAACAAACTTGGTTCTGGCAATGCAAGCTGAAACTCGGCCAAAAATTAAAATTGCAGTCTGTGCATGAATAAAACCTATTTTGCAACACAGAGAAACATATCTGAAGGTGTTAGAAGTGTTTTGCATGATTTTTGAAGTTAGAGCCTGAAATGTCAGAAAACAGCGTTTCAGCACATAACAAACTTGGTTCTGGTAATGCAAGCTGAAACTCGGCCCAAAATTAAAATTGCAGTCTGTGCATGAATAAAACCTATTTTGCAGCACAGAGAAACATATCTGAAGGTGTTAGAAGTGTTTTGCATGATTTTTGAAGTTAGAGCCTGAAATGTCAGAAAACGGCGTTTCAGTACATAACAAACTTGGTTCAGGCAATGCAAGGTCAAACTCGGCCCAAAATTAAAATTGCAGTCTGTGCATGAATAAAACCTATTTTGCAACACAGAGAAACATATCTGAAGGTGTTAGAAGTGTTTTGCATGATTTTTGAAGTTAGTGCCTGAAATGTCAGAAAAAGGCATTTCAGCACATAAAAAACTTGGTTCTGGCAATGCAAGCTGAAACTCGGCCAAAAATTAAAATTGCAGTCTGTGCATGAATAAAACCTATTTTGCAACACAGAGAAACATATCTGAAGGTGTTAGAAGTGTTTTGCATGATTTTTGAAGTTAGAGCCTGAAATGTCAGAAAACGGCGTTTCAGCACATAACAAACTCGGTTCAGGCAATGCAAGCTGAAACTCGGCCAAAAATTAAAATTGCAGTCTGTGCATGAATAAAACCTATTTTGCAACACAGAGAAACATATCTGAAGGTGTTAGAAGTGTTTTGCATGATTTTTGAAGTTAGAGCCTGAAATGTCAGAAAACAGCGTTTCAGCACTTAACAAACTTGGTTCTGGCAATGCAAGCTGAAACTCGGTCCAAAATTAAAATTGCAGTCTGTGCATGAATAAAACCTATTTTGCAACACAGAGAAACATATCTGAAGGTGTTAGAAGTGTTTTGCATGATTTTTGAAGTTAGAGCCTGAAATGTCAGAAAACGGCGTTTCAGCACATAACAAACTTGGTTCAGGCAATGCAAGCTGAAACTCGGCCAAAAATTAAAATTGCAGTCTGTGCATGAATAAAACCTATTTTGCAACACAGAGAAACATATCTAAAGGTGTTAGAAGTGTTTTGCATGATTTTTGAAGTTAGAGCCTGAAATGTCAGAAAACAGCGTTTCAGCACATAACAAACTTGGTTCTGGTAATGCAAGCTGAAACTCGGCCAAAAATTAAAATTGCAGTCTGTGCATGAATAAAACCTATTTTGCAACACAGAGAAACATATCTGAAGGTGTTAGAAGTGTTTTGCATGATTTTTGAAGTTAGAGCCTGAAATGTCAGAAAACGGCGTTTCAGCACATAACAAACTTGGTTCAGGCAATGCAAGGTGAAACTCGGCCCAAAATTAAAATTGCAGTCTGTGCATGGATAAAACCTATTTTGCAACACAGAGAAACATATCTGAAGCTGTTAGAAGTGTTTTGCATGATTTTTGAAGTTAGAGCCTGAAATGTCAGAAAACGGCGTTTCAGCACTTAACAAACTTGGTTCTGGCAATGCAAGCTGAAACTCGGCCCAAAATTAAAATTGCAGTCTGTGCATGAATAAAACCTATTTTGCAACACAGAGAAACATATCTGAAGGTGTTAGAAGTGTTTTGCATGATTTTTGAAGTTAGAGCCTGAAATGTCAGAAAACAGCGTTTCAGCACTTAACAAACTTGGTTCTGGCAATGCAAGCTGAAACTCGGTCCAAAATTAAAATTGCAGTCTGTGCATGAATAAAACCTATTTTGCAACACAGAGAAACATATCTGAAGGTGTTTGAAGTGTTTTGCATGATTTTTGAAGTTAGAGCCTGAAATGTCAGAAAACGGCGTTTCAGCACATAACAAACTTGGTTCAGGCAATGCAAGCTGAAACTCGGCCAAAAATTAAAATTGCAGTCTGTGCATGAATAAAACCTATTTTGCAACACAGAGAAACATATCTAAAGGTGTTAGAAGTGTTTTGCATGATTTTTGAAGTTAGAGCCTGAAATGTCAGAAAACAGCGTTTCAGCACATAACAAACTTGGTTCTGGTAATGCAAGCTGAAACTCGGTCCAAAATTAAAATTGCAGTCTGTGCATGAATAAAACCTATTTTGCAACACAGAGAAACATATCTGAAGGTGTTAGAAGTGTTTTGCATGATTTTTGAAGTTAGAGCCTGAAATGTCAGAAAACGGCGTTTCAGCACATAACAAACTTGGTTCAGGCAATGCAAGCTGAAACTCGGCCAAAAATTAAAATTGCAGTCTGTGCATGAATAAAACCTATTTTGCAACACAGAGAAACATATCTAAAGGTGTTAGAAGTGTTTTGCATGATTTTTGAAGTTAGAGCCTGAAATGTCAGAAAACAGCGTTTCAGCACATAACAAACTTGGTTCTGGTAATGCAAGCTGAAACTCGGCCAAAAATTAAAATTGCAGTCTGTGCATGAATAAAACCTATTTTGCAACACAGAGAAACATATCTGAAGGTGTTAGAAGTGTTTTGCATGATTTTTGAAGTTAGAGCCTGAAATGTCAGAAAACGGCGTTTCAGCACATAACAAACTTGGTTCAGGCAATGCAAGGTGAAACTCGGCCCAAAATTAAAATTGCAGTCTGTGCATGGATAAAACCTATTTTGCAACACAGAGAAACATATCTGAAGCTGTTAGAAGTGTTTTGCATGATTTTTGAAGTTAGAGCCTGAAATGTCAGAAAACGGCGTTTCAGCACTTAACAAACTTGGTTCTGGCAATGCAAGCTGAAACTCGGCCCAAAATTAAAATTGCAGTCTGTGCATGAATAAAACCTATTTTGCAACACAGAGAAACATATCTGAAGGTGTTAGAAGTGTTTTGCATGATTTTTGAAGTTAGAGCCTGAAATGTCAGAAAACAGCGTTTCAGCACTTAACAAACTTGGTTCTGGCAATGCAAGCTGAAACTCGGTCCAAAATTAAAATTGCAGTCTGTGCATGAATAAAACCTATTTTGCAACACAGAGAAACATATCTGAAGGTGTTTGAAGTGTTTTGCATGATTTTTGAAGTTAGAGCCTGAAATGTCAGAAAACGGCGTTTCAGCACATAACAAACTTGGTTCAGGCAATGCAAGCTGAAACTCGGCCAAAAATTAAAATTGCAGTCTGTGCATGAATAAAACCTATTTTGCAACACAGAGAAACATATCTAAAGGTGTTAGAAGTGTTTTGCATGATTTTTGAAGTTAGAGCCTGAAATGTCAGAAAACAGCGTTTCAGCACATAACAAACTTGGTTCTGGTAATGCAAGCTGAAACTCGGCCCAAAATTAAAATTGCAGTCTGTGCATGAATAAAACCTATTTTGCAGCACAGAGAAACATATCTGAAGGTGTTAGAAGTGTTTTGCATGATTTTTGAAGTTAGAGCCTGAAATGTCAGAAAACGGCGTTTCAGCACATAACAAACTTGGTTCAGGCAATGCAAGGTGAAACTCGGCCCAAAATTAAAATTGCAGTCTGTGCATGAATAAAACCTATTTGGCAACACAGAGAAACATATCTGAAGGTGTTAGAAGTGTTTTGCATGATTTTTGAAGTTAGTGCCTGAAATGTCAGAAAAAGGCATTTCAGCACATAACAAACTTGGTTCTGGCAATGCAAGCTGAAACTCGGCCAAAAATTAAAATTGCAGTCTGTGCATGAATAAAACCTATTTTGCAAAACAGAGAAACATATCTGAAGGTGTTAGAAGTGTTTTGCATGATTTTTGAAGTTAGAGCCTGAAATGTCAGAAAACGGCGTTTCAGCACATAACAAACTCGGTTCAGGCAATGCAAGCTGAAACTCGGCCAAAAATTAAAATTGCAGTCTGTGCATGAATAAAACCTATTTTGCAACACAGAGAAACATATCTGAAGGTGTTAGAAGTGTTTTGCATGATTTTTGAAGTTAGAGCCTGAAATGTCAGAAAACAGCGTTTCAGCACTTAACAAACTTGGTTCTGGCAATGCAAGCTGAAACTCGGTCCAAAATTAAAATTGCAGTCTGTGCATGGATAAAACCTATTTTGCAACACAGAGAAACATATCTGAAGCTGTTAGAAGTGTTTTGCATGATTTTTGAAGTTAGAGCCTGAAATGTCAGAAAACGCCGTTTCAGCACATAACAAACTTGGTTCAGGCAATGCAAGCTGAAACTCGGCCCAAAATTAAAATTGCAGTCTGTGCATGAATAAAACCTATTTTGCAAAACAGAGAAACATATCTGAAGGTGTTAGAAGTGTTTTGCATGATTTTTGAAGTTAGAGCCTGAAATGTCAGAAAACAGCGTTTCAGCACTTAACAAACTTGGTTCTGGCAATGCAAGCTGAAACTCGGTCCAAAATTAAAATTGCAGTCTGTGCATGAATAAAACCTATTTTGCAACACAGAGAAACATATCTGAAGGTGTTAGAAGTGTTTTGCATGATTTTTGAAGTTAGAGCCTGAAATGTCAGAAAAAGGCGTTTCAGCACATAACAAACTTGGTTCTGGCAATGCAAGCTGAAACTCGGTCCAAAATAAAAATTGCAGTCTGTGCATGAATAAAACCTATTTTGCAACACAGAGAAACACATCTGAAGGTGTTAGAAGTGTTTTGCATGATTTTTGAAGTTAGAGCCTGAAATGTCAGAAAACGCCGTTTCAGCACATAACAAACTTGGTTCAGGCAATGCAAGCTGAAACTCGGCCCAAAATTAAAATTGCAGTCTGTGCATGAATAAAACCTATTTTGCAACACAGAGAAACATATCTGAAGGTGTTAGAAGTGTTTTGCATGATTTTTGAAGTTAGAGCCTGAAATGTCAGAAAACAGCGTTTCAGCACTTAACAAACTTGGTTCTGGCAATGCAAGCTGAAACTCGGTCCAAAATTAAAATTGCAGTCTGTGCATGAATAAAACCTATTTTGCAACACAGAGAAACATATCTGAAGGTGTTAGAAGTGTTTTGCATGATTTTTGAAGTTAGAGCCTGAAATGTCAGAAAACGGCGTTTCAGCACATAACAAACTTGGTTCAGGCAATGCAAGCTGAAACTCGGCCAAAAATTAAAATTGCAGTCTGTGCATGAATAAAACCTATTTTGCAACACAGAGAAACATATCTGAAGGTGTTAGAAGTGTTTTGCATGATTTTTGAAGTTAGAGCCTGAAATGTCAGAAAACAGCGTTTCAGCACATAACAAACTTGGTTCTGGTAATGCAAGC
This sequence comes from Garra rufa, assembly GCF_049309525.1. Lineage (NCBI taxonomy): Eukaryota > Metazoa > Chordata > Actinopteri > Cypriniformes > Cyprinidae > Garra > Garra rufa. The sequence goes on along the minus strand of NW_027394278.1, from coordinate 12,127,307 downwards.
TGAAACTCGGCCCAAAATTAAAATTGCAGTCTGTGCATGAATAAAACCTATTTTGCAGCACAGAGAAACATATCTGAAGGTGTTAGAAGTGTTTTGCATGATTTTTGAAGTTAGAGCCTGAAATGTCAGAAAACGGCGTTTCAGTACATAACAAACTTGGTTCAGGCAATGCAAGGTGAAACTCGGCCCAAAATTAAAATTGCAGTCTGTGCATGAATAAAACCTATTTTGCAACACAGAGAAACATATCTGAAGGTGTTAGAAGTGTTTTGCATGATTTTTGAAGTTAGTGCCTGAAATGTCAGAAAAAGGCATTTCAGCACATAAAAAACTTGGTTCTGGCAATGCAAGCTGAAACTCGGCCAAAAATTAAAATTGCAGTCTGTGCATGAATAAAACCTATTTTGCAACACAGAGAAACATATCTGAAGGTGTTAGAAGTGTTTTGCATGATTTTTGAAGTTAGAGCCTGAAATGTCAGAAAACGGCGTTTCAGCACATAACAAACTCGGTTCAGGCAATGCAAGCTGAAACTCGGCCAAAAATTAAAATTGCAGTCTGTGCATGAATAAAACCTATTTTGCAACACAGAGAAACATATCTGAAGGTGTTAGAAGTGTTTTGCATGATTTTTGAAGTTAGAGACTGAAATGTCAGAAAACAGCGTTTCAGCACTTAACAAACTTGGTTCTGGCAATGCAAGCTGAAACTCGGTCCAAAATTAAAATTGCAGTCTGTGCATGAATAAAACCTATTTTGCAACACAGAGAAACATATCTGAAGGTGTTAGAAGTGTTTTGCATGATTTTTGAAGTTAGAGCCTGAAATGTCAGAAAACGGCGTTTCAGCACATAACAAACTTGGTTCAGGCAATGCAAGCTGAAACTCGGCCAAAAATTAAAATTGCAGTCTGTGCATGAATAAAACCTATTTTGCAACACAGAGAAACATATCTAAAGGTGTTAGAAGTGTTTTGCATGATTTTTGAAGTTAGAGCCTGAAATGTCAGAAAACAGCGTTTCAGCACATAACAAACTTGGTTCTGGTAATGCAAGCTGAAACTCGGCCAAAAATTAAAATTGCAGTCTGTGCATGAATAAAACCTATTTTGCAACACAGAGAAACATATCTGAAGGTGTTAGAAGTGTTTTGCATGATTTTTGAAGTTAGAGCCTGAAATGTCAGAAAACGGCGTTTCAGCACATAACAAACTTGGTTCAGGCAATGCAAGGTGAAACTCGGCCCAAAATTAAAATTGCAGTCTGTGCATGGATAAAACCTATTTTGCAACACAGAGAAACATATCTGAAGCTGTTAGAAGTGTTTTGCATGATTTTTGAAGTTAGAGCCTGAAATGTCAGAAAACGGCGTTTCAGCACTTAACAAACTTGGTTCTGGCAATGCAAGCTGAAACTCGGCCCAAAATTAAAATTGCAGTCTGTGCATGAATAAAACCTATTTTGCAACACAGAGAAACATATCTGAAGGTGTTAGAAGTGTTTTGCATGATTTTTGAAGTTAGAGCCTGAAATGTCAGAAAACAGCGTTTCAGCACTTAACAAACTTGGTCTGGCAATGCAAGCTGAAACTCGGTCCAAAATTAAAATTGCAGTCTGTGCATGAATAAAACCTATTTTGCAACACAGAGAAACATATCTGAAGGTGTTTGAAGTGTTTTGCATGATTTTTGAAGTTAGAGCCTGAAATGTCAGAAAACGGCGTTTCAGCACATAACAAACTTGGTTCAGGCAATGCAAGCTGAAACTCGGCCAAAAATTAAAATTGCAGTCTGTGCATGAATAAAACCTATTTTGCAACACAGAGAAACATATCTAAAGGTGTTAGAAGTGTTTTGCATGATTTTTGAAGTTAGAGCCTGAAATGTCAGAAAACAGCGTTTCAGCACATAACAAACTTGGTTCTGGTAATGCAAGCTGAAACTCGGCCCAAAATTAAAATTGCAGTCTGTGCATGAATAAAACCTATTTTGCAGCACAGAGAAACATATCTGAAGGTGTTAGAAGTGTTTTGCATGATTTTTGAAGTTAGAGCCTGAAATGTCAGAAAACGGCGTTTCAGCACATAACAAACTTGGTTCAGGCAATGCAAGGTGAAACTCGGCCCAAAATTAAAATTGCAGTCTGTGCATGAATAAAACCTATTTGGCAACACAGAGAAACATATCTGAAGGTGTTAGAAGTGTTTTGCATGATTTTTGAAGTTAGTGCCTGAAATGTCAGAAAAAGGCATTTCAGCACATAACAAACTTGGTTCTGGCAATGCAAGCTGAAACTCGGCCAAAAATTAAAATTGCAGTCTGTGCATGAATAAAACCTATTTTGCAAAACAGAGAAACATATCTGAAGGTGTTAGAAGTGTTTTGCATGATTTTTGAAGTTAGAGCCTGAAATGTCAGAAAACGGCGTTTCAGCACATAACAAACTCGGTTCAGGCAATGCAAGCTGAAACTCGGCCAAAAATTAAAATTGCAGTCTGTGCATGAATAAAACCTATTTTGCAACACAGAGAAACATATCTGAAGGTGTTAGAAGTGTTTTGCATGATTTTTGAAGTTAGAGCCTGAAATGTCAGAAAACAGCGTTTCAGCACTTAACAAACTTGGTTCTGGCAATGCAAGCTGAAACTCGGTCCAAAATTAAAATTGCAGTCTGTGCATGAATAAAACCTATTTTGCAACACAGAGAAACATATCTGAAGGTGTTAGAAGTGTTTTGCATGATTTTTGAAGTTAGAGCCTGAAATGTCAGAAAACAGCGTTTCAGCACATAACAAACTTGGTTCTGGTAATGCAAGCTGAAACTCGGCCCAAAATTAAAATTGCAGTCTGTGCATGAATAAAACCTATTTTGCAGCACAGAGAAACATATCTGAAGGTGTTAGAAGTGTTTTGCATGATTTTTGAAGTTAGAGCCTGAAATATCAGAAAACGGCGTTTCAGCACATAACAAACTTGGTTCAGGCAATGCAAGCTGAAACTCGGCCCAAAATTAAAATTGCAGTCTGTGCATGAATAAAACCTATTTTGCATCACAGAGAAACATATCTGAAGGTGTTAGAAGTGTTTTGCATGATTTTTGAAGTTAGAGCCTGAAATGTCAGAAAACAGCGTTTCAGCACTTAACAAACTTGGTTCTGGCAATGCAAGCTGAAACTCGGTCCAAAATTAAAATTGCAGTCTGTGCATGAATAAAACCTATTTTGCAACACAGAGAAACATATCTGAAGGTGTTAGAAGTGTTTTGCATGATTTTTGAAGTTAGAGCCTGAAATGTCAGAAAACGGCGTTTCAGCACATAACAAACTTGGTTCAGGCAATGCAAGCTGAAACTCGGCCAAAAATTAAAATTGCAGTCTGTGCATGAATAAAACCTATTTTGCAACACAGAGAAACATATCTAAAGGTGTTAGAAGTGTTTTGCATGATTTTTGAAGTTAGAGCCTGAAATGTCAGAAAACGGCGTTTCAGCACATAACAAACTTGGTTCAGGCAATGCAAGCTGAAACTCGGCCAAAAATTAAAATTGCAGTCTGTGCATGAATAAAACCTATTTTGCAACACAGAGAAACATATCTAAAGGTGTTAGAAGTGTTTTGCATGATTTTTGAAGTTAGAGCCTGAAATGTCAGAAAACAGCGTTTCAGCACATAACAAACTTGGTTCTGGTAATGCAAGCTGAAACTCGGCCCAAAATTAAAATTGCAGTCTGTGCATGAATAAAACCTATTTTGCAGCACAGAGAAACATATCTGAAGGTGTTAGAAGTGTTTTGCATGATTTTTGAAGTTAGAGCCTGAAATGTCAGAAAACGGCGTTTCAGCACATAACAAACTTGGTTCAGGCAATGCAAGGTGAAACTCGGCCCAAAATTAAAATTGCAGTCTGTGCATGAATAAAACCTATTTGGCAACACAGAGAAACATATCTGAAGGTGTTAGAAGTGTTTTGCATGATTTTTGAAGTTAGTGCCTGAAATGTCAGAAAAAGGCATTTCAGCACATAACAAACTTGGTTCTGGCAATGCAAGCTGAAACTCGGCCAAAAATTAAAATTGCAGTCTGTGCATGAATAAAACCTATTTTGCAAAACAGAGAAACATATCTGAAGGTGTTAGAAGTGTTTTGCATGATTTTTGAAGTTAGAGCCTGAAATGTCAGAAAACGGCGTTTCAGCACATAACAAACTCGGTTCAGGCAATGCAAGCTGAAACTCGGCCAAAAATTAAAATTGCAGTCTGTGCATGAATAAAACCTATTTTGCAACACAGAGAAACATATCTGAAGGTGTTAGAAGTGTTTTGCATGATTTTTGAAGTTAGAGCCTGAAATGTCAGAAAACAGCGTTTCAGCACTTAACAAACTTGGTTCTGGCAATGCAAGCTGAAACTCGGTCCAAAATTAAAATTGCAGTCTGTGCATGAATAAAACCTATTTTGCAACACAGAGAAACATATCTGAAGGTGTTAGAAGTGTTTTGCATGATTTTTGAAGTTAGAGCCTGAAATGTCAGAAAACAGCGTTTCAGCACATAACAAACTTGGTTCTGGTAATGCAAGCTGAAACTCGGCCCAAAATTAAAATTGCAGTCTGTGCATGAATAAAACCTATTTTGCAGCACAGAGAAACATATCTGAAGGTGTTAGAAGTGTTTTGCATGATTTTTGAAGTTAGAGCCTGAAATATCAGAAAACGGCGTTTCAGCACATAACAAACTTGGTTCAGGCAATGCAAGCTGAAACTCGGCCCAAAATTAAAATTGCAGTCTGTGCATGAATAAAATCTATTTTGCATCACAGAGAAACATATCTGAAGGTGTTAGAAGTGTTTTGCATGATTTTTGAAGTTAGAGCCTGAAATGTCATAAAACAGCGTTTCAGCACTTAACAAACTTGGTTCTGGCAATGCAAGCTGAAACTCGGTCCAAAATTAAAATTGCAGTCTGTGCATGAATAAAACCTATTTTGCAACACAGAGAAACATATCTGAAGGTGTTAGAAGTGTTTTGCATGATTTTTGAAGTTAGAGCCTGAAATGTCAGAAAACGGCGTTTCAGCACATAACAAACTTGGTTCAGGCAATGCAAGCTGAAACTCGGCCAAAAATTAAAATTGCAGTCTGTGCATGAATAAAACCTATTTTGCAACACAGAGAAACATATCTAAAGGTGTTAGAAGTGTTTTGCATGATTTTTGAAGTTAGAGCCTGAAATGTCAGAAAACAGCGTTTCAGCACATAACAAACTTGGTTCTGGTAATGCAAGCTGAAACTCGGCCCAAAATTAAAATTGCAGTCTGTGCATGAATAAAACCTATTTTGCAGCACAGAGAAACATATCTGAAGGTGTTAGAAGTGTTTTGCATGATTTTTGAAGTTAGAGCCTGAAATGTCAGAAAACGGCGTTTCAGCACATAACAAACTTGGTTCAGGCAATGCAAGGTGAAACTCGGCCCAAAATTAAAATTGCAGTCTGTGCATGAATAAAACCTATTTTGCAACACAGAGAAACATATCTGAAGCTGTTAGAAGTGTTTTGCATGATTTTTGAAGTTAGAGCCTGAAATGTCAGAAAACGCCGTTTCAGCACATAACAAACTTGGTTCAGGCAATGCAAGCTGAAACTCGGCCCAAAATTAAAATTTCAGTCTGTGCATGAATAAAACCTATTTTGCAACACAGAGAAACATATCTGAAGGTGTTAGAAGTGTTTTGCATGATTTTTGAAGTCAGAGCCTGAAATGTCAGAAGACAGCGTTTCAGCACTTAACAAACTTGGTTCTGGCAATGCAAGCTGAAACTCGGTCCAAAATTAAAATTGCAGTCTGTGCATGAATAAAACCTATTTTGCAACACAGAGAAACATATCTGAAGGTGTTAGAAGTGTTTTGCATAATTTTTGAAGTTAGAGCCTGAAATGTCAGAAAAAGGCGTTTCAGCACATAACAAACTTGGTTCTGGCAATGCAAGCTGAAACTCGGTCCAAAATAAAAATTGCAGTCTGTGCATGAATAAAACCTATTTTGCAACACAGAGAAACACATCTGAAGGTGTTAGAAGTGTTTTGCATGATTTTTGAAGTTAGAGCCTGAAATGTCAGAAAACGGCGTTTCAGCACATAACAAACTTGGTTCAGGCAATGCAAGCTGAAACTCGGCCCAAAATTAAAATTGCAGTCTGTGCATGAATAAAACCTATTTTGCAACACAGAGAAACATATCTGAAGGTGTTAGAAGTGTTTTGCATGATTTTTGAAGTTAGAGCCTGAAATGTCAGAAAACAGCGTTTCAGCACTTAACAAACTTGGTTCTGGCAATGCAAGCTGAAACTCGGTCCAAAATTAAAATTGCAGTCTGTGCATGAATAAAACCTATTTTGCAACACAGAGAAACATATCTGAAGGTGTTAGAAGTGTTTTGCATGATTTTTGAAGTTAGAGCCTGAAATGTCAGAAAACGGCGTTTCAGCACATAACAAACTTGGTTCAGGCAATGCAAGGTGAAACTCGGCCCAAAATTAAAATTGCAGTCTGTGCATGAATAAAACCTATTTTGCAACACAGAGAAACATATCTGAAGCTGTTAGAAGTGTTTTGCATGATTTTTGAAGTTAGAGCCTGAAATGTCAGAAAACGCCGTTTCAGCACATAACAAACTTGGTTCAGGCAATGCAAGCTGAAACTCGGCCCAAAATTAAAATTGCAGTCTGTGCATGAATAAAACCTATTTTGCAACACAGAGAAACATATCTGAAGGTGTTAGAAGTGTTTTGCATGATTTTTGAAGTTAGAGACTGAAATGTCAGAAAACAGCGTTTCAGCACTTAACAAACTTGGTTCTGGCAATGCAAGCTGAAACTCGGTCCAAAATTAAAATTGCAGTCTGTGCATGAATAAAACCTATTTTGCAACACAGAGAAACATATCTGAAGGTGTTAGAAGTGTTTTGCATGATTTTTGAAGTTAGAGCCTGAAATGTCAGAAAACGGCGTTTCAGCACATAACAAACTTGGTTCTGGCAATGCAAGCTGAAACTCGGTCCAAAATAAAAATTGCAGTCTGTGCATGAATAAAACCTATTTTGCAACACAGAGAAACACATCTGAAGGTGTTAGAAGTGTTTTGCATGATTTTTGAAGTTAGAGCCTGAAATGTCAGAAAACGGCGTTTCAGCACATAACAAACTTGGTTCAGGCAATGCAAGCTGAAACTCGGCCCAAAATTAAAATTGCAGTCTGTGCATGAATAAAACCTATTTTGCAACACAGAGAAACATATCTGAAGGTGTTAGAAGTGTTTTGCATGATTTTTGAAGTTAGAGCCTGAAATGTCAGAAAACAGCGTTTCAGCACTTAACAAACTTGGTTCTGGCAATGCAAGCTGAAACTCGGTCCAAAATTAAAATTGCAGTCTGTGCATGAATAAAACCTATTTTGCAACACAGAGAAACATATCTGAAGGTGTTAGAAGTGTTTTGCATGATTTTTGAAGTTAGAGCCTGAAATGTCAGAAAACAGCGTTTCAGCACATAACAAACTTGGTTCTGGCAATGCAAGCTGAAACTCGGTCCAAAATAAAAATTGCAGTCTGTGCATGAATAAAACCTATTTTGCAACACAGAGAAGCATATCTGAAGGTGTTAGAAGTGTTTTGCATGATTTTTGAAGTTAGAGCCTGAAATGTCAGAAAACGGCGTTTCAGCACATAACAAACTTGGTTCAGGCAATGCAAGCTGAAACTCGGCCAAAAATTAAAATTGCAGTCTGTGCATGAATAAAACCTATTTTGCAACACAGAGAAACATATCTGAAGGTGTTAGAAGTGTTTTGCATGATTTTTGAAGTTAGAGCCTGAAATGTCAGAAAACAGCGTTTCAGCACATAACAAACTTGGTTCTGGCAATGCAAGCTGAAACTCGGCCCAAAATTAAAATTGCAGTCTGTGCATGAATAAAACCTATTTTGCAACACAGAGAAACATATCTGAAGGTGTTAGAAGTGTTTTGCATGATTTTTGAAGTTAGAGCCTGAAATGTCAGAAAACGGCGTTTCAGCACATAACAAACTTGGTTCAGGCAATGCAAGCTGAAACTCGGCCCAAAATTAAAATTGCAGTCTGTGCATGAATAAAACCTATTTTGCAACACAGAGAAACATATCTGAAGGTGTTAGAAGTGTTTTGCATGATTTTTGAAGTTAGAGCCTGAAATGTCAGAAAACAGCGTTTCAGCACTTAACAAACTTGGTTCTGGCAATGCAAGCTGAAACTCGGTCCAAAATTAAAATTGCAGTCTGTGCATGAATAAAACCTATTTTGCAACACAGAGAAACATATCTGAAGGTGTTAGAAGTGTTTTGCATGATTTTTGAAGTTAGAGCCTGAAATGTCAGAAAAAGGCGTTTCAGCACATAACAAACTTGGTTCTGGCAATGCAAGCTGCAACTCGGTCCAAAATAAAAATTGCAGTCTGTGCATGAATAAAACCTATTTTGCAACACAGAGAAACACATCTGAAGGTGTTAGAAGTGTTTTGTATGATTTTTGAAGTTAGAGCCTGAAATGTCAGAAAACGGCGTTTCAGCACATAACAAACTTGGTTCAGGCAATGCAAGCTGAAACTCGGCCCAAAATTAAAATTGCAGTCTGTGCATGAATAAAACCTATTTTGCAACACAGAGAAACATATCTGAAGGTGTTAGAAGTGTTTTGCATGATTTTTGAAGTTAGAGCCTGAAATGTCAGAAAACAGCGTTTCAGCACTTAACAAACTTGGTTCTGGCAATGCAAGCTGAAACTCGGTCCAAAATTAAAATTGCAGTCTGTGCATGAATAAAACCTATTTTGCAACACAGAGAAACATATCTGAAGGTGTTAGAAGTGTTTTGCATGATTTTTGAAGTTAGAGCCTGAAATGTCAGAAAACGGCGTTTCAGCACATAACAAACTTGGTTCTGGCAATGCAAGCTGAAACTCGGTCCAAAATAAAAATTGCAGTCTGTGCATGAATAAAACCTATTTTGCAACACAGAGAAGCATATCTGAAGGTGTTAGAAGTGTTTTGCATGATTTTTGAAGTTAGAGCCTGAAATGTCAGAAAACGGCGTTTCAGCACATAACAAACTTGGTTCAGGCAATGCAAGCTGAAACTCGGCCAAAAATTAAAATTGCAGTCTGTGCATGAATAAAACCTATTTTGCAACACAGAGAAACATATCTGAAGGTGTTAGAAGTGTTTTGCATGATTTTTGAAGTTAGAGCCTGAAATGTCAGAAAACAGCGTTTCAGCACATAACAAACTTGGTTCTGGCAATGCAAGCTGAAACTCGGCCCAAAATTAAAATTGCAGTCTGTGCATGAATAAAACCTATTTTGCAACACAGAGAAACATATCTGAAGGTGTTAGAAGTGTTTTGCATGATTTTTGAAGTTAGAGCCTGAAATGTCAGAAAACGGCGTTTCAGCACATAACAAACTTGGTTCAGGCAATGCAAGCTGAAACTCGGCCCAAAATTAAAATTGCAGTCTGTGCATGAATAAAACCTATTTTGCAACACAGAGAAACATATCTGAAGGTGTTAGAAGTGTTTTGCATGATTTTTGAAGTTAGAGCCTGAAATGTCAGAAAAAGGCGTTTCAGCACATAACAAACTTGGTTCTGGCAATGCAAGCTGCAACTCGGTCCAAAATAAAAATTGCAGTCTGTGCATGAATAAAACCTATTTTGCAACACAGAGAAACACATCTGAAGGTGTTAGAAGTGTTTTGTATGATTTTTGAAGTTAGAGCCTGAAATGTCAGAAAACGGCGTTTCAGCACATAACAAACTTGGTTCAGGCAATGCAAGCTGAAACTCGGCCCAAAATTAAAATTGCAGTCTGTGCATGAATAAAACCTATTTTGCAACACAGAGAAACATATCTGAAGGTGTTAGAAGTGTTTTGCATGATTTTTGAAGTTAGAGCCTGAAATGTCAGAAAAAGGCTTTTCAGCACATAACAAACTTGGTTCTGGCAATGCAAGCTGAAACTCGGTCCAAAATTAAAATTGCAGTCTGTGCATGAATAAAACCTATTTTGCAACACAGAGAAACATATCTGAAGGTGTTAGAAGTGTTTTGCATGATTTTTGAAGTTAGAGCCTGAAATGTCAGAAAACGGCGTTTCAGCACATAACAAACTTGGTTCTGGCAATGCAAGCTGAAACTCGGTCCAAAATAAAAATTGCAGTCTGTGCATGAATAAAACCTATTTTGCAACACAGAGAAACATATCTGAAGGTGTTAGAAGTGTTTTGCATGATTTTTGAAGTTAGAGCCTGAAATGTCAGAAAACAGCGTTTCAGCACTTAACAAACTTGGTTCTGGCAATGCAAGCTGAAACTCGGTCCAAAATTAAAATTGCAGTCTGTGCATGAATAAAACCTATTTTGCAACACAGAGAAACATATCTGAAGGTGTTAGAAGTGTTTTGCATGATTTTTGAAGTTAGAGCCTGAAATGTCAGAAAAAGGCGTTTCAGCACATAACAAACTTGGTTCTGGCAATGCAAGCTGAAACTCGGTCCAAAATAAAAATTGCAGTCTGTGCATGAATAAAACCTATTTTGCAACACAGAGAAACATATCTGAAGGTGTTAGAAGTGTTTTGCATGATTTTTGAAGTTAGAGCCTGAAATGTCAGAAAACAGCGTTTCAGCACATAACAAACTTGGTTCTGGCAATGCAAGCTGAAACTCGGTCCAAAATTAAAATTGCAGTCTGTGCATGAATAAAACCTATTTTGCAACACAGAGAAACATATCTGAAGGTGTTAGAAGTGTTTTGCATGATTTTTGAAGTTAGAGCCTGAAATGTCAGAAAACAGCGTTTCAGCACATAACAAACTTGGTTCAGGCAATGCAAGCTGAAACTCGGCCCAAAATTAAAATTGCAGTCTGTGCATGAATAAAACCTATTTTGCATCACAGAGAAACATATCTGAAGGTGTTAGAAGTGTTTTGCATGATTTTTGAAGTTAGAGCCTGAAATGTCAGAAAACAGCGTTTCAGCACTTAACAAACTTGGTTCTGGCAATGCAAGCTGAAACTCGGTCCAAAATTAAAATTGCAGTCTGTGCATGAATAAAACCTATTTTGCAACACAGAGAAACATATCTGAAGGTGTTAGAAGTGTTTTGCATGATTTTTGAAGTTAGAGCCTGAAATGTCAGAAAACGGCGTTTCAGCACATAACAAACTTGGTTCAGGCAATGCAAGCTGAAACTCGGCCCAAAATTAAAATTGCAGTCTGTGCATGAATAAAACCTATTTTGCAACACAGAGAAACATATCTGAAGGTGTTAGAAGTGTTTTGCATGATTTTTGAAGTTAGAGCCTGAAATGTCAGAAAACAGCGTTTCAGCACTTAACAAACTTGGTTCTGGCAATGCAAGCTGAAACTCGGTCCAAAATTAAAATTGCAGTCTGTGCATGAATAAAACCTATTTTGCAACACAGAGAAACATATCTGAAGGTGTTAGAAGTGTTTTGCATGATTTTTGAAGTTAGAGCCTGAAATGTCAGAAAAAGGCGTTTCAGCACATAACAAACTTGGTTCTGGCAATGCAAGCTGCAACTCGGTCCAAAATAAAAATTGCAGTCTGTGCATGAATAAAACCTATTTTGCAACACAGAGAAACACATCTGAAGGTGTTAGAAGTGTTTTGTATGATTTTTGAAGTTAGAGCCTGAAATGTCAGAAAACGGCGTTTCAGCACATAACAAACTTGGTTCAGGCAATGCAAGCTGAAACTCGGCCCAAAATTAAAATTGCAGTCTGTGCATGAATAAAACCTATTTTGCAACACAGAGAAACATATCTGAAGGTGTTAGAAGTGTTTTGCATGATTTTTGAAGTTAGAGCCTGAAATGTCAGAAAACAGCGTTTCAGCACTTAACAAACTTGGTTCTGGCAATGCAAGCTGAAACTCGGTCCAAAATTAAAATTGCAGTCTGTGCATGAATAAAACCTATTTTGCAACACAGAGAAACATATCTGAAGGTGTTAGAAGTGTTTTGCATGATTTTTGAAGTTAGAGCCTGAAATGTCAGAAAACGGCGTTTCAGCACATAACAAACTTGGTTCTGGCAATGCAAGCTGAAACTCGGTCCAAAATAAAAATTGCAGTCTGTGCATGAATAAAACCTATTTTGCAACACAGAGAAGCATATCTGAAGGTGTTAGAAGTGTTTTGCATGATTTTTGAAGTTAGAGCCTGAAATGTCAGAAAACGGCGTTTCAGCACATAACAAACTTGGTTCAGGCAATGCAAGCTGAAACTCGGCCAAAAATTAAAATTGCAGTCTGTGCATGAATAAAACCTATTTTGCAACACAGAGAAACATATCTGAAGGTGTTAGAAGTGTTTTGCATGATTTTTGAAGTTAGAGCCTGAAATGTCAGAAAACAGCGTTTCAGCACATAACAAACTTGGTTCTGGCAATGCAAGCTGAAACTCGGCCCAAAATTAAAATTGCAGTCTGTGCATGAATAAAACCTATTTTGCAACACAGAGAAACATATCTGAAGGTGTTAGAAGTGTTTTGCATGATTTTTGAAGTTAGAGCCTGAAATGTCAGAAAACGGCGTTTCAGCACATAACAAACTTGGTTCAGGCAATGCAAGCTGAAACTCGGCCCAAAATTAAAATTGCAGTCTGTGCATGAATAAAACCTATTTTGCAACACAGAGAAACATATCTGAAGGTGTTAGAAGTGTTTTGCATGATTTTTGAAGTTAGAGCCTGAAATGTCAGAAAAAGGCGTTTCAGCACATAACAAACTTGGTTCTGGCAATGCAAGCTGCAACTCGGTCCAAAATAAAAATTGCAGTCTGTGCATGAATAAAACCTATTTTGCAACACAGAGAAACACATCTGAAGGTGTTAGAAGTGTTTTGTATGATTTTTGAAGTTAGAGCCTGAAATGTCAGAAAACGGCGTTTCAGCACATAACAAACTTGGTTCAGGCAATGCAAGCTGAAACTCGGCCCAAAATTAAAATTGCAGTCTGTGCATGAATAAAACCTATTTTGCAACACAGAGAAACATATCTGAAGGTGTTAGAAGTGTTTTGCATGATTTTTGAAGTTAGAGCCTGAAATGTCAGAAAAAGGCTTTTCAGCACATAACAAACTTGGTTCTGGCAATGCAAGCTGAAACTCGGTCCAAAATTAAAATTGCAGTCTGTGCATGAATAAAACCTATTTTGCAACACAGAGAAACATATCTGAAGGTGTTAGAAGTGTTTTGCATGATTTTTGAAGTTAGAGCCTGAAATGTCAGAAAACGGCGTTTCAGCACATAACAAACTTGGTTCTGGCAATGCAAGCTGAAACTCGGTCCAAAATAAAAATTGCAGTCTGTGCATGAATAAAACCTATTTTGCAACACAGAGAAACATATCTGAAGGTGTTAGAAGTGTTTTGCATGATTTTTGAAGTTAGAGCCTGAAATGTCAGAAAACAGCGTTTCAGCACTTAACAAACTTGGTTCTGGCAATGCAAGCTGAAACTCGGTCCAAAATTAAAATTGCAGTCTGTGCATGAATAAAACCTATTTTGCAACACAGAGAAACATATCTGAAGGTGTTAGAAGTGTTTTGCATGATTTTTGAAGTTAGAGCCTGAAATGTCAGAAAAAGGCGTTTCAGCACATAACAAACTTGATTCTGGCAATGCAAGCTGAAACTCGGTCCAAAATAAAAATTGCAGTCTGTGCATGAATAAAACCTATTTTGCAACACAGAGAAACATATCTGAAGGTGTTAGAAGTGTTTTGCATGATTTTTGAAGTTAGAGCCTGAAATGTCAGAAAACGGCGTTTCAGCACATAACAAACTTGGTTCAGGCAATGCAAGCTGAAACTCGGCCCAAAACTAAAATTGCAGTCTGTGAATGAATAAAACCTATTTTGCAACACAGAGAAACATATCTGAAGGTGTTAGAAGTGTTTTGCATGATTTTTGAAGTTAGAGCCTGAAATGTCAGAAAACGGCGTTTCAGCACATAACAAACTTGGTTCAGGCAATGCAAGCTGAAACTCGGCCCAAAATTAAAATTGCAGTCTGTGCATGAATAAAACCTATTTTGCAACACAGAGAAACATATCTGAAGGTGTTAGAAGTGTTTTGCATGATTTTTGAAGTTAGAGCCTGAAATGTCAGAAAAAGGCTTTTCAGCACATAACAAACTTGGTTCTGGCAATGCAAGCTGAAACTCGGTCCAAAATTAAAATTGCAGTCTGTGCATGAATAAAACCTATTTTGCAACACAGAGAAACATATCTGAAGGTGTTAGAAGTGTTTTGCATGATTTTTGAAGTTAGAGCCTGAAATGTCAGAAAACAGCGTTTCAGCACTTAACAAACTTGGTTCTGGCAATGCAAGCTGAAACTCGGTCCAAAATTAAAATTGCAGTCTGTGCATGAATAAAACCTATTTTGCAACACACAGAAACATATCTGAAGGTGTTAGAAGTGTTTTGCATGATTTTTGAAGTTAGAGCCTGAAATGTCAGAAAACGGCGTTTCAGCACATAACAAACTTGGTTCAGGCAATGCAAGCTGAAACTCGGCCCAAAATTAAAATTGCAGTCTGTGCATGAATAAAACCTATTTTGCAGCACAGAGAAACATATCTGAAGGTGTTAGAAGTGTTTTGCATGATTTTTGAAGTTAGAGCCTGAAATGTCAGAAAAAGGCTTTTCAGCACATAACAAACTTGGTTCTGGCAATGCAAGCTGAAACTCGGTCCAAAATTAAAATTGCAGTCTGTGCATGAATAAAACCTATTTGGCAACACAGAGAAACATATCTGAAGGTGTTAGAAGTGTTTTGCATGATTTTTGAAGTTAGTGCCTGAAATGTCAGAAAAAGGCATTTCAGCACATAACAAACTTGGTTCTGGCAATGCAAGCTGAAACTCGGCCAAAAATTAAAATTGCAGTCTGTGCATGAATAAAACCTATTTTGCAACACAGAGAAACATATCTGAAGGTGTTAGAAGTGTTTTGCATGATTTTTGAAGTTAGAGCCTGAAATGTCAGAAAACGGCGTTTCAGCACATAACAAACTCGGTTCAGGCAATGCAAGCTGAAACTCGGCCAAAAATTAAAATTGCAGTCTGTGCATGAATAAAACCTATTTTGCAACACAGAGAAACATATCTGAAGGTGTTAGAAGTGTTTTGCATGATTTTTGAAGTTAGAGCCTGAAATGTCAGAAAACAGCGTTTCAGCACTTAGCAAA
This sequence comes from Garra rufa, assembly GCF_049309525.1. Lineage (NCBI taxonomy): Eukaryota > Metazoa > Chordata > Actinopteri > Cypriniformes > Cyprinidae > Garra > Garra rufa. Next base: position 12,112,017 of record NW_027394278.1, on the reverse strand, counting down.
CTTGGTTCTGGCAATGCAAGCTGAAACTCGGTCCAAAATTAAAATTGCAGTCTGTGCATGAATAAAACCTATTTTGCAACACAGAGAAACATATCTGAAGGTGTTAGAAGTGTTTTGCATGATTTTTGAAGTTAGAGCCTGAAATGTCAGAAAACAGCGTTTCAGCACATAACAAACTTGGTTCTGGTAATGCAAGCTGAAACTCGGCCCAAAATTAAAATTGCAGTCTGTGCATGAATAAAACCTATTTTGCAACACAGAGAAACATATCTGAAGGTGTTAGAAGTGTTTTGCATGATTTTTGAAGTTAGAGCCTGAAATGTCAGAAAACAGCGTTTCAGCACTTAACAAACTTGGTTCTGGCAATGCAAGCTGAAACTCGGTCCAAAATTAAAATTGCAGTCTGTGCATGAATAAAACCTATTTTGCAACACAGAGAAACATATCTGAAGGTGTTAGAAGTGTTTTGCATGATTTTTGAAGTTAGAGCCTGAAATGTCAGAAAACAGCGTTTCAGCACATAACAAACTTGGTTCTGGTAATGCAAGCTGAAACTCGGCCCAAAATTAAAATTGCAGTCTGTGCATGAATAAAACCTATTTTGCAGCACAGAGAAACATATCTGAAGGTGTTAGAAGTGTTTTGCATGATTTTTGAAGTTAGAGCCTGAAATATCAGAAAACGGCGTTTCAGCACATAACAAACTTGGTTCAGGCAATGCAAGCTGAAACTCGGCCCAAAATTAAAATTGCAGTCTGTGCATGAATAAAACCTATTTTGCATCACAGAGAAACATATCTGAAGGTGTTAGAAGTGTTTTGCATGATTTTTGAAGTTAGAGCCTGAAATGTCATAAAACAGCGTTTCAGCACTTAACAAACTTGGTTCTGGCAATGCAAGCTGAAACTCGGTCCAAAATTAAAATTGCAGTCTGTGCATGAATAAAACCTATTTTGCAACACAGAGAAACATATCTGAAGGTGTTAGAAGTGTTTTGCATGATTTTTGAAGTTAGAGCCTGAAATGTCAGAAAACGGCGTTTCAGCACATAACAAACTTGGTTCAGGCAATGCAAGCTGAAACTCGGCCAAAAATTAAAATTGCAGTCTGTGCATGAATAAAACCTATTTTGCAACACAGAGAAACATATCTAAAGGTGTTAGAAGTGTTTTGCATGATTTTTGAAGTTAGAGCCTGAAATGTCAGAAAACAGCGTTTCAGCACATAACAAACTTGGTTCTGGTAATGCAAGCTGAAACTCGGCCCAAAATTAAAATTGCAGTCTGTGCATGAATAAAACCTATTTTGCAGCACAGAGAAACATATCTGAAGGTGTTAGAAGTGTTTTGCATGATTTTTGAAGTTAGAGCCTGAAATGTCAGAAAACGGCGTTTCAGCACATAACAAACTTGGTTCAGGCAATGCAAGGTGAAACTCGGCCCAAAATTAAAATTGCAGTCTGTGCATGAATAAAACCTATTTTGCAACACAGAGAAACATATCTGAAGCTGTTAGAAGTGTTTTGCATGATTTTTGAAGTTAGAGCCTGAAATGTCAGAAAACGCCGTTTCAGCACATAACAAACTTGGTTCAGGCAATGCAAGCTGAAACTCGGCCCAAAATTAAAATTTCAGTCTGTGCATGAATAAAACCTATTTTGCAACACAGAGAAACATATCTGAAGGTGTTAGAAGTGTTTTGCATGATTTTTGAAGTCAGAGCCTGAAATGTCAGAAGACAGCGTTTCAGCACTTAACAAACTTGGTTCTGGCAATGCAAGCTGAAACTCGGTCCAAAATTAAAATTGCAGTCTGTGCATGAATAAAACCTATTTTGCAACACAGAGAAACATATCTGAAGGTGTTAGAAGTGTTTTGCATAATTTTTGAAGTTAGAGCCTGAAATGTCAGAAAAAGGCGTTTCAGCACATAACAAACTTGGTTCTGGCAATGCAAGCTGAAACTCGGTCCAAAATAAAAATTGCAGTCTGTGCATGAATAAAACCTATTTTGCAACACAGAGAAACACATCTGAAGGTGTTAGAAGTGTTTTGCATGATTTTTGAAGTTAGAGCCTGAAATGTCAGAAAACGGCGTTTCAGCACATAACAAACTTGGTTCAGGCAATGCAAGCTGAAACTCGGCCCAAAATTAAAATTGCAGTCTGTGCATGAATAAAACCTATTTTGCAACACAGAGAAACATATCTGAAGGTGTTAGAAGTGTTTTGCATGATTTTTGAAGTTAGAGCCTGAAATGTCAGAAAACAGCGTTTCAGCACTTAACAAACTTGGTTCTGGCAATGCAAGCTGAAACTCGGTCCAAAATTAAAATTGCAGTCTGTGCATGAATAAAACCTATTTTGCAACACAGAGAAACATATCTGAAGGTGTTAGAAGTGTTTTGCATGATTTTTGAAGTTAGAGCCTGAAATGTCAGAAAACGGCGTTTCAGCACATAACAAACTTGGTTCAGGCAATGCAAGGTGAAACTCGGCCCAAAATTAAAATTGCAGTCTGTGCATGAATAAAACCTATTTTGCAACACAGAGAAACATATCTGAAGCTGTTAGAAGTGTTTTGCATGATTTTTGAAGTTAGAGCCTGAAATGTCAGAAAACGCCGTTTCAGCACATAACAAACTTGGTTCAGGCAATGCAAGCTGAAACTCGGCCCAAAATTAAAATTGCAGTCTGTGCATGAATAAAACCTATTTTGCAACACAGAGAAACATATCTGAAGGTGTTAGAAGTGTTTTGCATGATTTTTGAAGTTAGAGACTGAAATGTCAGAAAACAGCGTTTCAGCACTTAACAAACTTGGTTCTGGCAATGCAAGCTGAAACTCGGTCCAAAATTAAAATTGCAGTCTGTGCATGAATAAAACCTATTTTGCAACACAGAGAAACATATCTGAAGGTGTTAGAAGTGTTTTGCATGATTTTTGAAGTTAGAGCCTGAAATGTCAGAAAAAGGCGTTTCAGCACATAACAAACTTGGTTCTGGCAATGCAAGCTGAAACTCGGTCCAAAATAAAAATTGCAGTCTGTGCATGAATAAAACCTATTTTGCAACACAGAGAAACACATCTGAAGGTGTTAGAAGTGTTTTGCATGATTTTTGAAGTTAGAGCCTGAAATGTCAGAAAACGGCGTTTCAGCACATAACAAACTTGGTTCAGGCAATGCAAGCTGAAACTCGGCCCAAAATTAAAATTGCAGTCTGTGCATGAATAAAACCTATTTTGCAACACAGAGAAACATATCTGAAGGTGTTAGAAGTGTTTTGCATGATTTTTGAAGTTAGAGCCTGAAATGTCAGAAAACAGCGTTTCAGCACTTAACAAACTTGGTTCTGGCAATGCAAGCTGAAACTCGGTCCAAAATTAAAATTGCAGTCTGTGCATGAATAAAACCTATTTTGCAACACAGAGAAACATATCTGAAGGTGTTAGAAGTGTTTTGCATGATTTTTGAAGTTAGAGCCTGAAATGTCAGAAAACAGCGTTTCAGCACATAACAAACTTGGTTCTGGCAATGCAAGCTGAAACTCGGTCCAAAATAAAAATTGCAGTCTGTGCATGAATAAAACCTATTTTGCAACACAGAGAAGCATATCTGAAGGTGTTAGAAGTGTTTTGCATGATTTTTGAAGTTAGAGCCTGAAATGTCAGAAAACGGCGTTTCAGCACATAACAAACTTGGTTCAGGCAATGCAAGCTGAAACTCGGCCAAAAATTAAAATTGCAGTCTGTGCATGAATAAAACCTATTTTGCAACACAGAGAAACATATCTGAAGGTGTTAGAAGTGTTTTGCATGATTTTTGAAGTTAGAGCCTGAAATGTCAGAAAACAGCGTTTCAGCACATAACAAACTTGGTTCTGGCAATGCAAGCTGAAACTCGGCCCAAAATTAAAATTGCAGTCTGTGCATGAATAAAACCTATTTTGCAACACAGAGAAACATATCTGAAGGTGTTAGAAGTGTTTTGCATGATTTTTGAAGTTAGAGCCTGAAATGTCAGAAAACGGCGTTTCAGCACATAACAAACTTGGTTCAGGCAATGCAAGCTGAAACTCGGCCCAAAATTAAAATTGCAGTCTGTGCATGAATAAAACCTATTTTGCAACACAGAGAAACATATCTGAAGGTGTTAGAAGTGTTTTGCATGATTTTTGAAGTTAGAGCCTGAAATGTCAGAAAACAGCGTTTCAGCACTTAACAAACTTGGTTCTGGCAATGCAAGCTGAAACTCGGTCCAAAATTAAAATTGCAGTCTGTGCATGAATAAAACCTATTTTGCAACACAGAGAAACATATCTGAAGGTGTTAGAAGTGTTTTGCATGATTTTTGAAGTTAGAGCCTGAAATGTCAGAAAACAGCGTTTCAGCACTTAACAAACTTGGTTCTGGCAATGCAAGCTGCAACTCGGTCCAAAATAAAAATTGCAGTCTGTGCATGAATAAAACCTATTTTGCAACACAGAGAAACATATCTGAAGGTGTTAGAAGTGTTTTGCATGATTTTTGAAGTTAGAGCCTGAAATGTCAGAAAACAGCGTTTCAGCACTTAACAAACTTGGTTCTGGCAATGCAAGCTGAAACTCGGTCCAAAATTAAAATTGCAGTCTGTGCATGAATAAAACCTATTTTGCAACACAGAGAAACATATCTGAAGGTGTTAGAAGTGTTTTGCATGATTTTTGAAGTTAGAGCCTGAAATGTCAGAAAAAGGCGTTTCAGCACATAACAAACTTGGTTCTGGCAATGCAAGCTGCAACTCGGTCCAAAATAAAAATTGCAGTCTGTGCATGAATAAAACCTATTTTGCAACACAGAGAAACACATCTGAAGGTGTTAGAAGTGTTTTGTATGATTTTTGAAGTTAGAGCCTGAAATGTCAGAAAACGGCGTTTCAGCACATAACAAACTTGGTTCAGGCAATGCAAGCTGAAACTCGGCCCAAAATTAAAATTGCAGTCTGTGCATGAATAAAACCTATTTTGCAACACAGAGAAACATATCTGAAGGTGTTAGAAGTGTTTTGCATGATTTTTGAAGTTAGAGCCTGAAATGTCAGAAAACAGCGTTTCAGCACTTAACAAACTTGGTTCTGGCAATGCAAGCTGAAACTCGGTCCAAAATTAAAATTGCAGTCTGTGCATGAATAAAACCTATTTTGCAACACAGAGAAACATATCTGAAGGTGTTAGAAGTGTTTTGCATGATTTTTGAAGTTAGAGCCTGAAATGTCAGAAAACGGCGTTTCAGCACATAACAAACTTGGTTCTGGCAATGCAAGCTGAAACTCGGTCCAAAATAAAAATTGCAGTCTGTGCATGAATAAAACCTATTTTGCAACACAGAGAAGCATATCTGAAGGTGTTAGAAGTGTTTTGCATGATTTTTGAAGTTAGAGCCTGAAATGTCAGAAAACGGCGTTTCAGCACATAACAAACTTGGTTCAGGCAATGCAAGCTGAAACTCGGCCAAAAATTAAAATTGCAGTCTGTGCATGAATAAAACCTATTTTGCAACACAGAGAAACATATCTGAAGGTGTTAGAAGTGTTTTGCATGATTTTTGAAGTTAGAGCCTGAAATGTCAGAAAACAGCGTTTCAGCACATAACAAACTTGGTTCTGGCAATGCAAGCTGAAACTCGGCCCAAAATTAAAATTGCAGTCTGTGCATGAATAAAACCTATTTTGCAACACAGAGAAACATATCTGAAGGTGTTAGAAGTGTTTTGCATGATTTTTGAAGTTAGAGCCTGAAATGTCAGAAAACGGCGTTTCAGCACATAACAAACTTGGTTCAGGCAATGCAAGCTGAAACTCGGCCCAAAATTAAAATTGCAGTCTGTGCATGAATAAAACCTATTTTGCAACACAGAGAAACATATCTGAAGGTGTTAGAAGTGTTTTGCATGATTTTTGAAGTTAGAGCCTGAAATGTCAGAAAAAGGCGTTTCAGCACATAACAAACTTGGTTCTGGCAATGCAAGCTGCAACTCGGTCCAAAATAAAAATTGCAGTCTGTGCATGAATAAAACCTATTTTGCAACACAGAGAAACACATCTGAAGGTGTTAGAAGTGTTTTGTATGATTTTTGAAGTTAGAGCCTGAAATGTCAGAAAACGGCGTTTCAGCACATAACAAACTTGGTTCAGGCAATGCAAGCTGAAACTCGGCCCAAAATTAAAATTGCAGTCTGTGCATGAATAAAACCTATTTTGCAACACAGAGAAACATATCTGAAGGTGTTAGAAGTGTTTTGCATGATTTTTGAAGTTAGAGCCTGAAATGTCAGAAAAAGGCTTTTCAGCACATAACAAACTTGGTTCTGGCAATGCAAGCTGAAACTCGGTCCAAAATTAAAATTGCAGTCTGTGCATGAATAAAACCTATTTTGCAACACAGAGAAACATATCTGAAGGTGTTAGAAGTGTTTTGCATGATTTTTGAAGTTAGAGCCTGAAATGTCAGAAAACGGCGTTTCAGCACATAACAAACTTGGTTCTGGCAATGCAAGCTGAAACTCGGTCCAAAATAAAAATTGCAGTCTGTGCATGAATAAAACCTATTTTGCAACACAGAGAAACATATCTGAAGGTGTTAGAAGTGTTTTGCATGATTTTTGAAGTTAGAGCCTGAAATGTCAGAAAACAGCGTTTCAGCACTTAACAAACTTGGTTCTGGCAATGCAAGCTGAAACTCGGTCCAAAATTAAAATTGCAGTCTGTGCATGAATAAAACCTATTTTGCAACACAGAGAAACATATCTGAAGGTGTTAGAAGTGTTTTGCATGATTTTTGAAGTTAGAGCCTGAAATGTCAGAAAAAGGCGTTTCAGCACATAACAAACTTGGTTCTGGCAATGCAAGCTGAAACTCGGTCCAAAATAAAAATTGCAGTCTGTGCATGAATAAAACCTATTTTGCAACACAGAGAAACATATCTGAAGGTGTTAGAAGTGTTTTGCATGATTTTTGAAGTTAGAGCCTGAAATGTCAGAAAACGGCGTTTCAGCACATAACAAACTTGGTTCAGGCAATGCAAGCTGAAACTCGGCCCAAAACTAAAATTGCAGTCTGTGAATGAATAAAACCTATTTTGCAACACAGAGAAACATATCTGAAGGTGTTAGAAGTGTTTTGCATGATTTTTGAAGTTAGAGCCTGAAATGTCAGAAAACGGCGTTTCAGCACATAACAAACTTGGTTCAGGCAATGCAAGCTGAAACTCGGCCCAAAATTAAAATTGCAGTCTGTGCATGAATAAAACCTATTTTGCAACACAGAGAAACATATCTGAAGGTGTTAGAAGTGTTTTGCATGATTTTTGAAGTTAGAGCCTGAAATGTCAGAAAAAGGCTTTTCAGCACATAACAAACTTGGTTCTGGCAATGCAAGCTGAAACTCGGTCCAAAATTAAAATTGCAGTCTGTGCATGAATAAAACCTATTTTGCAACACAGAGAAACATATCTGAAGGTGTTAGAAGTGTTTTGCATGATTTTTGAAGTTAGAGCCTGAAATGTCAGAAAACAGCGTTTCAGCACTTAACAAACTTGGTTCTGGCAATGCAAGCTGAAACTCGGTCCAAAATTAAAATTGCAGTCTGTGCATGAATAAAACCTATTTTGCAACACACAGAAACATATCTGAAGGTGTTAGAAGTGTTTTGCATGATTTTTGAAGTTAGAGCCTGAAATGTCAGAAAACGGCGTTTCAGCACATAACAAACTTGGTTCAGGCAATGCAAGCTGAAACTCGGCCCAAAATTAAAATTGCAGTCTGTGCATGAATAAAACCTATTTTGCAGCACAGAGAAACATATCTGAAGGTGTTAGAAGTGTTTTGCATGATTTTTGAAGTTAGAGCCTGAAATGTCAGAAAACGGCGTTTCAGCACATAACAAACTTGGTTCAGGCAATGCAAGGTGAAACTCGGCCCAAAATTAAAATTGCAGTATGTGCATGAATAAAACCTATTTTGCAACACAGAGAAACATATCTGAAGGTGTTAGAAGTGTTTTGCATGATTTTTGAAGTTAGAGCCTGAAATGTCAGAAAAAGGCTTTTCAGCACATAACAAACTTGGTTCTGGCAATGCAAGCTGAAACTCGGTCCAAAATTAAAATTGCAGTCTGTGCATGAATAAAACCTATTTGGCAACACAGAGAAACATATCTGAAGGTGTTAGAAGTGTTTTGCATGATTTTTGAAGTTAGTGCCTGAAATGTCAGAAAAAGGCATTTCAGCACATAACAAACTTGGTTCTGGCAATGCAAGCTGAAACTCGGCCAAAAATTAAAATTGCAGTCTGTGCATGAATAAAACCTATTTTGCAACACAGAGAAACATATCTGAAGGTGTTAGAAGTGTTTTGCATGATTTTTGAAGTTAGAGCCTGAAATGTCAGAAAACGGCGTTTCAGCACATAACAAACTCGGTTCAGGCAATGCAAGCTGAAACTCGGCCAAAAATTAAAATTGCAGTCTGTGCATGAATAAAACCTATTTTGCAACACAGAGAAACATATCTGAAGGTGTTAGAAGTGTTTTGCATGATTTTTGAAGTTAGAGCCTGAAATGTCAGAAAACAGCGTTTCAGCACTTAGCAAACTTGGTTCTGGCAATGCAAGCTGAAACTCGGTCCAAAATTAAAATTGCAGTCTGTGCATGAATAAAACCTATTTTGCAACACAGAGAAACATATCTGAAGGTGTTAGAAGTGTTTTGCATGATTTTTGAAGTTAGAGCCTGAAATGTCAGAAAACAGCGTTTCAGCACATAACAAACTTGGTTCTGGTAATGCAAGCTGAAACTCGGCCCAAAATTAAAATTGCAGTCTGTGCATGAATAAAACCTATTTTGCAGCACAGAGAAACATATCTGAAGGTGTTAGAAGTGTTTTGCATGATTTTTGAAGTTAGAGCCTGAAATATCAGAAAACGGCGTTTCAGCACATAACAAACTTGGTTCAGGCAATGCAAGCTGAAACTCGGCCCAAAATTAAAATTGCAGTCTGTGCATGAATAAAACCTATTTTGCATCACAGAGAAACATATCTGAAGGTGTTAGAAGTGTTTTGCATGATTTTTGAAGTTAGAGCCTGAAATGTCAGAAAACAGCGTTTCAGCACTTAACAAACTTGGTTCTGGCAATGCAAGCTGAAACTCGGTCCAAAATTAAAATTGCAGTCTGTGCATGAATAAAACCTATTTTGCAACACAGAGAAACATATCTGAAGGTGTTAGAAGTGTTTTGCATGATTTTTGAAGTTAGAGCCTGAAATGTCAGAAAACGGCGTTTCAGCACATAACAAACTTGGTTCAGGCAATGCAAGCTGAAACTCGGCCAAAAATTAAAATTGCAGTCTGTGCATGAATAAAACCTATTTTGCAACACAGAGAAACATATCTAAAGGTGTTAGAAGTGTTTTGCATGATTTTTGAAGTTAGAGCCTGAAATGTCAGAAAACAGCGTTTCAGCACATAACAAACTTGGTTCTGGTAATGCAAGCTGAAACTCGGCCCAAAATTAAAATTGCAGTCTGTGCATGAATAAAACCTATTTTGCAGCACAGAGAAACATATCTGAAGGTGTTAGAAGTGTTTTGCATGATTTTTGAAGTTAGAGCCTGAAATGTCAGAAAACGGCGTTTCAGCACATAACAAACTTGGTTCAGGCAATGCAAGGTGAAACTCGGCCCAAAATTAAAATTGCAGTCTGTGCATGAATAAAACCTATTTTGCAACACAGAGAAACATATCTGAAGCTGTTAGAAGTGTTTTGCATGATTTTTGAAGTTAGAGCCTGAAATGTCAGAAAACGGCGTTTCAGCACATAACAAACTTGGTTCAGGCAATGCAAGGTGAAACTCGGCCCAAAATTAAAAATGCAGTCTGTGCATGAATAAAACCTATTTTGTAACACAGAGAAACATATCTGAAGCTGTTAGAAGTGTTTTGCATGATTTTTGAAGTTAGAGCCTGAAATGTCAGAAAACGCCGTTTCAGCACATAACAAACTTGGTTCAGGCAATGCAAGCTGAAACTCGGCCCAAAATTAAAATTGCAGTCTGTGCATGAATAAAACCTATTTTGCAACACAGAGAAACATATCTGAAGGTGTTAGAAGTGTTTTGCATGATTTTTGAAGTTAGAGCCTGAAATGTCAGAAAACAGCGTTTCAGCACTTAACAAACTTGGTTCTGGCAATGCAAGCTGAAACTCGGTCCAAAATTAAAATTGCAGTCTGTGCATGAATAAAACCTATTTTGCAACACAGAGAAACATATCTGAAGGTGTTAGAAGTGTTTTGCATGATTTTTGAAGTTAGAGCCTGAAATGTCAGAAAAAGGCGTTTCAGCACATAACAAACTTGGTTCTGGCAATGCAAGCTGAAACTCGGTCCAAAATAAAAATTGCAGTCTGTGCATGAATAAAACCTATTTTGCAACACAGAGAAACACATCTGAAGGTGTTAGAAGTGTTTTGCATGATTTTTGAAGTTAGAGCCTGAAATGTCAGAAAACGGCGTTTCAGCACATAACAAACTTGGTTCAGGCAATGCAAGCTGAAACTCGGCCCAAAATTAAAATTGCAGTCTGTGCATGAATAAAACCTATTTTGCAACACAGAGAAACATATCTGAAGGTGTTAGAAGTGTTTTGCATGATTTTTGAAGTTAGAGCCTGAAATGTCAGAAAACAGCGTTTCAGCACTTAACAAACTTGGTTCTGGCAATGCAAGCTGAAACTCGGTCCAAAATTAAAATTGCAGTCTGTGCATGAATAAAACCTATTTTGCAACACAGAGAAACATATCTGAAGGTGTTAGAAGTGTTTTGCATGATTTTTGAAGTTAGAGCCTGAAATGTCAGAAAACGGCGTTTCAGCACATAACAAACTTGGTTCTGGCAATGCAAGCTGAAACTCGGTCCAAAATAAAAATTGCAGTCTGTGCATGAATAAAACCTATTTTGCAACACAGAGAAGCATATCTGAAGGTGTTAGAAGTGTTTTGCATGATTTTTGAAGTTAGAGCCTGAAATGTCAGAAAACGGCGTTTCAGCACATAACAAACTTGGTTCAGGCAATGCAAGCTGAAACTCGGCCAAAAATTAAAATTGCAGTCTGTGCATGAATAAAACCTATTTTGCAACACAGAGAAACATATCTGAAGGTGTTAGAAGTGTTTTGCATGATTTTTGAAGTTAGAGCCTGAAATGTCAGAAAACAGCGTTTCAGCACATAACAAACTTGGTTCTGGCAATGCAAGCTGAAACTCGGCCCAAAATTAAAATTGCAGTCTGTGCATGAATAAAACCTATTTTGCAACACAGAGAAACATATCTGAAGGTGTTAGAAGTGTTTTGCATGATTTTTGAAGTTAGAGCCTGAAATGTCAGAAAACGGCGTTTCAGCACATAACAAACTTGGTTCAGGCAATGCAAGCTGAAACTCGGCCCAAAATTAAAATTGCAGTCTGTGCATGAATAAAACCTATTTTGCAACACAGAGAAACATATCTGAAGGTGTTAGAAGTGTTTTGCATGATTTTTGAAGTTAGAGCCTGAAATGTCAGAAAACAGCGTTTCAGCACTTAACAAACTTGGTTCTGGCAATGCAAGCTGAAACTCGGTCCAAAATTAAAATTGCAGTCTGTGCATGAATAAAACCTATTTTGCAACACAGAGAAACATATCTGAAGGTGTTAGAAGTGTTTTGCATGATTTTTGAAGTTAGAGCCTGAAATGTCAGAAAAAGGCGTTTCAGCACATAACAAACTTGGTTCTGGCAATGCAAGCTGCAACTCGGTCCAAAATAAAAATTGCAGTCTGTGCATGAATAAAACCTATTTTGCAACACAGAGAAACACATCTGAAGGTGTTAGAAGTGTTTTGTATGATTTTTGAAGTTAGAGCCTGAAATGTCAGAAAACGGCGTTTCAGCACATAACAAACTTGGTTCAGGCAATGCAAGCTGAAACTCGGCCCAAAATTAAAATTGCAGTCTGTGCATGAATAAAACCTATTTTGCAACACAGAGAAACATATCTGAAGGTGTTAGAAGTGTTTTGCATGATTTTTGAAGTTAGAGCCTGAAATGTCAGAAAACAGCGTTTCAGCACTTAACAAACTTGGTTCTGGCAATGCAAGCTGAAACTCGGTCCAAAATTAAAATTGCAGTCTGTGCATGAATAAAACCTATTTTGCAACACAGAGAAACATATCTGAAGGTGTTAGAAGTGTTTTGCATGATTTTTGAAGTTAGAGCCTGAAATGTCAGAAAACGGCGTTTCAGCACATAACAAACTTGGTTCTGGCAATGCAAGCTGAAACTCGGTCCAAAATAAAAATTGCAGTCTGTGCATGAATAAAACCTATTTTGCAACACAGAGAAGCATATCTGAAGGTGTTAGAAGTGTTTTGCATGATTTTTGAAGTTAGAGCCTGAAATGTCAGAAAACGGCGTTTCAGCACATAACAAACTTGGTTCAGGCAATGCAAGCTGAAACTCGGCCAAAAATTAAAATTGCAGTCTGTGCATGAATAAAACCTATTTTGCAACACAGAGAAACATATCTGAAGGTGTTAGAAGTGTTTTGCATGATTTTTGAAGTTAGAGCCTGAAATGTCAGAAAACAGCGTTTCAGCACATAACAAACTTGGTTCTGGCAATGCAAGCTGAAACTCGGCCCAAAATTAAAATTGCAGTCTGTGCATGAATAAAACCTATTTTGCAACACAGAGAAACATATCTGAAGGTGTTAGAAGTGTTTTGCATGATTTTTGAAGTTAGAGCCTGAAATGTCAGAAAACGGCGTTTCAGCACATAACAAACTTGGTTCAGGCAATGCAAGCTGAAACTCGGCCCAAAATTAAAATTGCAGTCTGTGCATGAATAAAACCTATTTTGCAACACAGAGAAACATATCTGAAGGTGTTAGAAGTGTTTTGCATGATTTTTGAAGTTAGAGCCTGAAATGTCAGAAAAAGGCTTTTCAGCACATAACAAACTTGGTTCTGGCAATGCAAGCTGAAACTCGGTCCAAAATTAAAATTGCAGTCTGTGCATGAATAAAACCTATTTTGCAACACAGAGAAACATATCTGAAGGTGTTAGAAGTGTTTTGCATGATTTTTGAAGTTAGAGCCTGAAATGTCAGAAAAAGGCGTTTCAGCACATAACAAACTTGGTTCTGGCAATGCAAGCTGAAACTCGGTCCAAAATAAAAATTGCAGTCTGTGCATGAATAAAACCTATTTTGCAACACAGAGAAACACATCTGAAGGTGTTAGAAGTGTTTTGCATGATTTTTGAAGTTAGAGCCTGAAATGTCAGAAAACGCCGTTTCAGCACATAACAAACTTGGTTCAGGCAATGCAAGCTGAAACTCGGCCCAAAATTAAAATTGCAGTCTGTGCATGAATAAAACCTATTTTGCAACACAGAGAAACATATCTGAAGGTGTTAGAAGTGTTTTGCATGATTTTTGAAGTTAGAGCCTGAAATGTCAGAAAACAGCGTTTCAGCACTTAACAAACTTGGTTCTGGCAATGCAAGCTGAAACTCGGTCCAAAATTAAAATTGCAGTCTGTGCATGAATAAAACCTATTTTGCAACACAGAGAAACATATCTGAAGGTGTTAGAAGTGTTTTGCATGATTTTTGAAGTTAGAGCCTGAAATGTCAGAAAACGGCGTTTCAGCACATAACAAACTTGGTTCTGGCAATGCAAGCTGAAACTCGGTCCAAAATAAAAATTGCAGTCTGTGCATGAATAAAACCTATTTTGCAACACAGAGAAACATATCTGAAGGTGTTAGAAGTGTTTTGCATGATTTTTGAAGTTAGAGCCTGAAATGTCAGAAAACAGCGTTTCAGCACTTAACAAACTTGGTTCTGGCAATGCAAGCTGAAACTCGGTCCAAAATTAAAATTGCAGTCTGTGCATGAATAAAACCTATTTTGCAACACAGAGAAACATATCTGAAGGTGTTAGAAGTGTTTTGCATGATTTTTGAAGTTAGAGCCTGAAATTGTAGAAAAAGGCGTTTCAGCACATAACAAACTTGGTTCTGGCAATGCAAGCTGAAACTCGGTCCAAAATAAAAATTGCAGTCTGTGCATGAATAAAACCTATTTTGCAACACAGAGAAACATATCTGAAGGTGTTAGAAGTGTTTTGCATGATTTTTGAAGTTAGAGCCTGAAATGTCAGAAAACGGCGTTTCAGCACATAACAAACTTGGTTCAGGCAATGCAAGCTGAAACTCGGCCCAAAACTAAAATTGCAGTCTGTGAATGAATAAAACCTATTTTGCAACACAGAGAAACATATCTGAAGGTGTTAGAAGTGTTTTGCATGATTTTTGAAGTTAGAGCCTGAAATGTCAGAAAACGGCGTTTCAGCACATAACAAACTTGGTTCAGGCAATGCAAGCTGAAACTCGGCCCAAAATTAAAATTGCAGTCTGTGCATGAATAAAACCTATTTTGCAACACAGAGAAACATATCTGAAGGTGTTAGAAGTGTTTTGCATGATTTTTGAAGTTAGAGCCTGAAATGTCAGAAAAAGGCTTTTCAGCACATAACAAACTTGGTTCTGGCAATGCAAGCTGAAACTCGGTCCAAAATTAAAATTGCAGTCTGTGCATGAATAAAACCTATTTTGCAACACAGAGAAACATATCTGAAGGTGTTAGAAGTGTTTTGCATGATTTTTGAAGTTAGAGCCTGAAATGTCAGAAAACAGCGTTTCAGCACTTAACAAACTTGGTTCTGGCAATGCAAGCTGAAACTCGGTCCAAAATTAAAATTGCAGTCTGTGCATGAATAAAACCTATTTTGCAACACAGAGAAACATATCTGAAGGTGTTAGAAGTGTTTTGCATGATTTTTGAAGTTAGAGCCTGAAATGTCAGAAAACGGCGTTTCAGCACATAACAAACTTGGTTCAGGCAATGCAAGCTGAAACTCGGCCCAAAATTAAAATTGCAGTCTGTGCATGAATAAAACCTATTTTGCAGCACAGAGAAACATATCTGAAGGTGTTAGAAGTGTTTTGCATGATTTTTGAAGTTAGAGCCTGAAATGTCAGAAAACGGCGTTTCAGCACATAACAAACTTGGTTCAGGCAATGCAAGGTGAAACTCGGCCCAAAATTAAAATTGCAGTCTGTGCATGAATAAAACCTATTTTGCAACAGAGAAACATATCTGAAGGTGTTAGAAGTGTTTTGCATGATTTTTGAAGTTAGAGCCTGAAATGTCAGAAAAAGGCTTTTCAGCACATAACAAACTTGGTTCTGGCAATGCAAGCTGAAACTCGGTCCAAAATTAAAATTGCAGTCTGTGCATGAATAAAACCTATTTGGCAACACAGAGAAACATATCTGAAGGTGTTAGAAGTGTTTTGCATGATTTTTGAAGTTAGTGCCTGAAATGTCAGAAAAAGGCATTTCAGCACATAACAAACTTGGTTCTGGCAATGCAAGCTGAAACTCGGCCAAAAATTAAAATTGCAGTCTGTGCATGAATAAAACCTATTTTGCAACACAGAGAAACATATCTGAAGGTGTTAGAAGTGTTTTGCATGATTTTTGAAGTTAGAGCCTGAAATGTCAGAAAACGGCGTTTCAGCACATAACAAACTTGGTTCAGGCAATGCAAGCTGAAACTCGGCCAAAAATTAAAATTGCAGTCTGTGCATGAATAAAACCTATTTTGCAACACAGAGAAACATATCTGAAGGTGTTAGAAGTGTTTTGCATGATTTTTGAAGTTAGAGCCTGAAATGTCAGAAAACAGCGTTTCAGCACTTAACAAACTTGGTTCTGGCAATGCAAGCTGAAACTCGGTCCAAAATTAAAATTGCAGTCTGTGCATGAATAAAACCTATTTTGCAACACAGAGAAACATATCTGAAGGTGTTAGAAGTGTTTTGCATGATTTTTGAAGTTAGAGCCTGAAATGTCAGAAAACGGCGTTTCAGCACATAACAAACTTGGTTCTGGCAATGCAAGCTGAAACTCGGTCCAAAATAAAAATTGCAGTCTGTGCATGAATAAAACCTATTTTGCAACACAGAGAAGCATATCTGAAGGTGTTAGAAGTGTTTTGCATGATTTTTGAAGTTAGAGCCTGAAATGTCAGAAAACGGCGTTTCAGCACATAACAAACTTGGTTCAGGCAATGCAAGCTGAAACTCGGCCAAAAATTAAAATTGCAGTCTGTGCATGAATAAAACCTATTTTGCAACACAGAGAAACATATCTGAAGGTGTTAGAAGTGTTTTGCATGATTTTTGAAGTTAGAGCCTGAAATGTCAGAAAACAGCGTTTCAGCACATAACAAACTTGGTTCTGGCAATGCAAGCTGAAACTCGGCCCAAAATTAAAATTGCAGTCTGTGCATGAATAAAACCTATTTTGCAACACAGAGAAACATATCTGAAGGTGTTAGAAGTGTTTTGCATGATTTTTGAAGTTAGAGCCTGAAATGTCAGAAAACGGCGTTTCAGCACATAACAAACTTGGTTCAGGCAATGCAAGCTGAAACTCGGCCCAAAATTAAAATTGCAGTCTGTGCATGAATAAAACCTATTTTGCAACACAGAGAAACATATCTGAAGGTGTTAGAAGTGTTTTGCATGATTTTTGAAGTTAGAGCCTGAAATGTCAGAAAAAGGCTTTTCAGCACATAACAAACTTGGTTCTGGCAATGCAAGCTGAAACTCGGTCCAAAATTAAAATTGCAGTCTGTGCATGAATAAAACCTATTTTGCAACACAGAGAAACATATCTGAAGGTGTTAGAAGTGTTTTGCATGATTTTTGAAGTTAGAGCCTGAAATGTCAGAAAAAGGCGTTTCAGCACATAACAAACTTGGTTCTGGCAATGCAAGCTGAAACTCGGTCCAAAATAAAAATTGCAGTCTGTGCATGAATAAAACCTATTTTGCAACACAGAGAAACACATCTGAAGGTGTTAGAAGTGTTTTGCATGATTTTTGAAGTTAGAGCCTGAAATGTCAGAAAACGCCATTTCAGCACATAACAAACTTGGTTCAGGCAATGCAAGCTGAAACTCGGCCCAAAATTAAAATTGCAGTCTGTGCATGAATAAAACCTATTTTGCAACACAGAGAAACATATCTGAAGGTGTTAGAAGTGTTTTGCATGATTTTTGAAGTTAGAGCCTGAAATGTCAGAAAACAGCGTTTCAGCACTTAACAAACTTGGTTCTGGCAATGCAAGCTGAAACTCGGTCCAAAATTAAAATTGCAGTCTGTGCATGAATAAAACCTATTTTGCAACACAGAGAAACATATCTGAAGGTGTTAGAAGTGTTTTGCATGATTTTTGAAGTTAGAGCCTGAAATGTCAGAAAACGGCGTTTCAGCACATAACAAACTTGGTTCTGGCAATGCAAGCTGAAACTCGGTCCAAAATAAAAATTGCAGTCTGTGCATGAATAAAACCTATTTTGCAACACAGAGAAACATATCTGAAGGTGTTAGAAGTGTTTTGCATGATTTTTGAAGTTAGAGCCTGAAATGTCAGAAAACAGCGTTTCAGCACTTAACAAACTTGGTTCTGGCAATGCAAGCTGAAACTCGGTCCAAGATTAAAATTGCAGTCTGTGCATGAATAAAACCTATTTTGCAACACAGAGAAACATATCTGAAGGTGTTAGAAGTGTTTTGCATGATTTTTGAAGTTAGAGCCTGAAATGTCAGAAAAAGGCGTTTCAGCACATAACAAACTTGGTTCTGGCAATGCAAGCTGAAACTCGGTCCAAAATAAAAATTGCAGTCTGTGCATGAATAAAACCTATTTTGCAACACAGAGAAACATATCTGAAGGTGTTAGAAGTGTTTTGCATGATTTTTGAAGTTAGAGCCTGAAATGTCAGAAAACGGCGTTTCAGCACATAACAAACTTGGTTCAGGCAATGCAAGCTGAAACTCGGCCCAAAACTAAAATTGCAGTCTGTGAATGAATAAAACCTATTTTGCAACACAGAGAAACATATCTGAAGGTGTTAGAAGTGTTTTGCATGATTTTTGAAGTTAGAGCCTGAAATGTCAGAAAACGGCGTTTCAGCACATAACAAACTTGGTTCAGGCAATGCAAGCTGAAACTCGGCCCAAAATTAAAATTGCAGTCTGTGCATGAATAAAACCTATTTTGCAACACAGAGAAACATATCTGAAGGTGTTAGAAGTGTTTTGCATGATTTTTGAAGTTAGAGCCTGAAATGTCAGAAAAAGGCTTTTCAGCACATAACAAACTTGGTTCTGGCAATGCAAGCTGAAACTCGGTCCAAAATTAAAATTGCAGTCTGTGCATGAATAAAACCTATTTTGCAACACAGAGAAACATATCTGAAGGTGTTAGAAGTGTTTTGCATGATTTTTGAAGTTAGAGCCTGAAATGTCAGAAAACAGCGTTTCAGCACTTAACAAACTTGGTTCTGGCAATGCAAGCTGAAACTCGGTCCAAAATTAAAATTGCAGTCTGTGCATGAATAAAACCTATTTTGCAACACAGAGAAACATATCTGAAGGTGTTAGAAGTGTTTTGCATGATTTTTGAAGTTAGAGCCTGAAATGTCAGAAAACGGCGTTTCAGCACATAACAAACTTGGTTCAGGCAATGCAAGCTGAAACTCGGCCCAAAATTAAAATTGCAGTCTGTGCATGAATAAAACCTATTTTGCAGCACAGAGAAACATATCTGAAGGTGTTAGAAGTGTTTTGCATGATTTTTGAAGTTAGAGCCTGAAATGTCAGAAAACGGCGTTTCAGCACATAACAAACTTGGTTCAGGCAATGCAAGGTGAAACTCGGCCCAAAATTAAAATTGCAGTCTGTGCATGAATAAAACCTATTTTGCAACACAGAGAAACATATCTGAAGGTGTTAGAAGTGTTTTGCATGATTTTTGAAGTTAGAGCCTGAAATGTCAGAAAACAGCGTTTCAGCACATAACAAACTTGGTTCTGGTAATGCAAGCTGAAACTCGGCCCAAAATTAAAATTGCAGTCTGTGCATGAATAAAACCTATTTTGCAGCACAGAGAAACATATCTGAAGGTGTTAGAAGTGTTTTGCATGATTTTTGAAGTTAGAGCCTGAAATATCAGAAAACGGCGTTTCAGCACATAACAAACTTGGTTCAGGCAATGCAAGCTGAAACTCGGCCCAAAATTAAAATTGCAGTCTGTGCATGAATAAAACCTATTTTGCATCACAGAGAAACATATCTGAAGGTGTTAGAAGTGTTTTGCATGATTTTTGAAGTTAGAGCCTGAAATGTCAGAAAACAGCGTTTCAGCATTTAACAAACTTGGTTCTGGCAATGCAAGCTGAAACTCGGTCCAAAATTAAAATTGCAGTCTGTGCATGAATAAAACCTATTTTGCAACACAGAGAAACATATCTGAAGGTGTTAGAAGTGTTTTGCATGATTTTTGAAGTTAGAGCCTGAAATGTCAGAAAACGGCGTTTCAGCACATAACAAACTTGGTTCAGGCAATGCAAGCTGAAACTCGGCCAAAAATTAAAATTGCAGTCTGTGCATGAATAAAACCTATTTTGCAACACAGAGAAACATATCTAAAGGTGTTAGAAGTGTTTTGCATGATTTTTGAAGTTAGAGCCTGAAATGTCAGAAAACAGCGTTTCAGCACATAACAAACTTGGTTCTGGTAATGCAAGCTGAAACTCGGCCCAAAATTAAAATTGCAGTCTGTGCATGAATAAAACCTATTTTGCAGCACAGAGAAACATATCTGAAGGTGTTAGAAGTGTTTTGCATGATTTTTGAAGTTAGAGCCTGAAATGTCAGAAAACGGCGTTTCAGCACATAACAAACTTGGTTCAGGCAATGCAAGGTGAAACTCGGCCCAAAATTAAAATTGCAGTCTGTGCATGAATAAAACCTATTTTGCAACACAGAGAAACATATCTGAAGCTGTTAGAAGTGTTTTGCATGATTTTTGAAGTTAGAGCCTGAAATGTCAGAAAACGCCGTTTCAGCACATAACAAACTTGGTTCAGGCAATGCAAGCTGAAACTCGGCCCAAAATTAAAATTGCAGTCTGTGCATGAATAAAACCTATTTTGCAACACAGAGAAACATATCTGAAGGTGTTAGAAGTGTTTTGCATGATTTTTGAAGTTAGAGCCTGAAATGTCAGAAAACAGCGTTTCAGCACTTAACAAACTTGGTTCTGGCAATGCAAGCTGAAACTCGGTCCAAAATTAAAATTGCAGTCTGTGCATGAATAAAACCTATTTTGCAACACAGAGAAACATATCTGAAGGTGTTAGAAGTGTTTTGCATGATTTTTGAAGTTAGAGCCTGAAATGTCAGAAAAAGGCGTTTCAGCACATAACAAACTTGGTTCTGGCAATGCAAGCTGAAACTCGGTCCAAAATAAAAATTGCAGTCTGTGCATGAATAAAACCTATTTTGCAACACAGAGAAACACATCTGAAGGTGTTAGAAGTGTTTTGCATGATTTTTGAAGTTAGAGCCTGAAATGTCAGAAAACGGCGTTTCAGCACATAACAAACTTGGTTCAGGCAATGCAAGCTGAAACTCGGCCCAAAATTAAAATTGCAGTCTGTGCATGAATAAAACCTATTTTGCAACACAGAGAAACATATCTGAAGGTGTTAGAAGTGTTTTGCATGATTTTTGAAGTTAGAGCCTGAAATGTCAGAAAACAGCGTTTCAGCACTTAACAAACTTGGTTCTGGCAATGCAAGCTGAAACTCGGTCCAAAATTAAAATTGCAGTCTGTGCATGAATAAAACCTATTTTGCAACACAGAGAAACATATCTGAAGGTGTTAGAAGTGTTTTGCATGATTTTTGAAGTTAGAGCCTGAAATGTCAGAAAACGGCGTTTCAGCACATAACAAACTTGGTTCAGGCAATGCAAGCTGAAACTCGGCCAAAAATTAAAATTGCAGTCTGTGCATGAATAAAACCTATTTTGCAACACAGAGAAACATATCTAAAGGTGTTAGAAGTGTTTTGCATGATTTTTGAAGTTAGAGCCTGAAATGTCAGAAAACAGCGTTTCAGCACATAACAAACTTGGTTCTGGTAATGCAAGCTGAAACTCGGCCCAAAATTAAAATTGCAGTCTGTGCATGAATAAAACCTATTTTGCAGCACAGAGAAACATATCTGAAGGTGTTAGAAGTGTTTTGCATGATTTTTGAAGTTAGAGCCTGAAATGTCAGAAAACGGCGTTTCAGCACATAACAAACTTGGTTCAGGCAATGCAAGGTGAAACTCGGCCCAAAATTAAAATTGCAGTCTGTGCATGAATAAAACCTATTTTGCAACACAGAGAAACATATCTGAAGCTGTTAGAAGTGTTTTGCATGATTTTTGAAGTTAGAGCCTGAAATGTCAGAAAACGCCGTTTCAGCACATAACAAACTTGGTTCAGGCAATGCAAGCTGAAACTCGGCCCAAAATTAAAATTGCAGTCTGTGCATGAATAAAACCTATTTTGCAACACAGAGAAACATATCTGAAGGTGTTAGAAGTGTTTTGCATGATTTTTGAAGTTAGAGCCTGAAATGTCAGAAAACAGCGTTTCAGCACTTAACAAACTTGGTTCTGGCAATGCAAGCTGAAACTCGGTCCAAAATTAAAATTGCAGTCTGTGCATGAATAAAACCTATTTTGCAACACAGAGAAACATATCTGAAGGTGTTAGAAGTGTTTTGCATGATTTTTGAAGTTAGAGCCTGAAATGTCAGAAAAAGGCGTTTCAGCACATAACAAACTTGGTTCTGGCAATGCAAGCTGAAACTCGGTCCAAAATAAAAATTGCAGTCTGTGCATGAATAAAACCTATTTTGCAACACAGAGAAACACATCTGAAGGTGTTAGAAGTGTTTTGCATGATTTTTGAAGTTAGAGCCTGAAATGTCAGAAAACGGCGTTTCAGCACATAACAAACTTGGTTCAGGCAATGCAAGCTGAAACTCGGCCCAAAATTAAAATTGCAGTCTGTGCATGAATAAAACCTATTTTGCAACACAGAGAAACATATCTGAAGGTGTTAGAAGTGTTTTGCATGATTTTTGAAGTTAGAGCCTGAAATGTCAGAAAACAGCGTTTCAGCACTTAACAAACTTGGTTCTGGCAATGCAAGCTGAAACTCGGTCCAAAATTAAAATTGCAGTCTGTGCATGAATAAAACCTATTTTGCAACACAGAGAAACATATCTGAAGGTGTTAGAAGTGTTTTGCATGATTTTTGAAGTTAGAGCCTGAAATGTCAGAAAACGGCGTTTCAGCACATAACAAACTTGGTTCTGGCAATGCAAGCTGAAACTCGGTCCAAAATAAAAATTGCAGTCTGTGCATGAATAAAACCTTTTTTGCAACACAGAGAAGCATATCTGAAGGTGTTAGAAGTGTTTTGCATGATTTTTGAAGTTAGAGCCTGAAATGTCAGAAAACGGCGTTTCAGCACATAACAAACTTGGTTCAGGCAATGCAAGCTGAAACTCGGCCAAAAATTAAAATTGCAGTCTGTGCATGAATAAAACCTATTTTGCAACACAGAGAAACATATCTGAAGGTGTTAGAAGTGTTTTGCATGATTTTTGAAGTTAGAGCCTGAAATGTCAGAAAACAGCGTTTCAGCACATAACAAACTTGGTTCTGGCAATGCAAGCTGAAACTCGGCCCAAAATTAAAATTGCAGTCTGTGCATGAATAAAACCTATTTTGCAACACAGAGAAACATATCTGAAGGTGTTAGAAGTGTTTTGCATGATTTTTGAAGTTAGAGCCTGAAATGTCAGAAAACGGCGTTTCAGCACATAACAAACTTGGTTCAGGCAATGCAAGCTGAAACTCGGCCCAAAATTAAAATTGCAGTCTGTGCATGAATAAAACCTATTTTGCAACACAGAGAAACATATCTGAAGGTGTTAGAAGTGTTTTGCATGATTTTTGAAGTTAGAGCCTGAAATGTCAGAAAAAGGCGTTTCAGCACATAACAAACTTGGTTCTGGCAATGCAAGCTGCAACTCGGTCCAAAATAAAAATTGCAGTCTGTGCATGAATAAAACCTATTTTGCAACACAGAGAAACACATCTGAAGGTGTTAGAAGTGTTTTGTATGATTTTTGAAGTTAGAGCCTGAAATGTCAGAAAACGGCGTTTCAGCACATAACAAACTTGGTTCAGGCAATGCAAGCTGAAACTCGGCCCAAAATTAAAATTGCAGTCTGTGCATGAATAAAACCTATTTTGCAACACAGAGAAACATATCTGAAGGTGTTAGAAGTGTTTTGCATGATTTTTGAAGTTAGAGCCTGAAATGTCAGAAAACAGCGTTTCAGCACTTAACAAACTTGGTTCTGGCAATGCAAGCTGAAACTCGGTCCAAAATTAAAATTGCAGTCTGTGCATGAATAAAACCTATTTTGCAACACAGAGAAACATATCTGAAGGTGTTAGAAGTGTTTTGCATGATTTTTGAAGTTAGAGCCTGAAATGTCAGAAAACGGCGTTTCAGCACATAACAAACTTGGTTCTGGCAATGCAAGCTGAAACTCGGTCCAAAATAAAAATTGCAGTCTGTGCATGAATAAAACCTATTTTGCAACACAGAGAAGCATATCTGAAGGTGTTAGAAGTGTTTTGCATGATTTTTGAAGTTAGAGCCTGAAATGTCAGAAAACGGCGTTTCAGCACATAACAAACTTGGTTCAGGCAATGCAAGCTGAAACTCGGCCAAAAATTAAAATTGCAGTCTGTGCATGAATAAAACCTATTTTGCAACACAGAGAAACATATCTGAAGGTGTTAGAAGTGTTTTGCATGATTTTTGAAGTTAGAGCCTGAAATGTCAGAAAACAGCGTTTCAGCACATAACAAACTTGGTTCTGGCAATGCAAGCTGAAACTCGGCCCAAAATTAAAATTGCAGTCTGTGCATGAATAAAACCTATTTTGCAACACAGAGAAACATATCTGAAGGTGTTAGAAGTGTTTTGCATGATTTTTGAAGTTAGAGCCTGAAATGTCAGAAAACGGCGTTTCAGCACATAACAAACTTGGTTCAGGCAATGCAAGCTGAAACTCGGCCCAAAATTAAAATTGCAGTCTGTGCATGAATAAAACCTATTTTGCAACACAGAGAAACATATCTGAAGGTGTTAGAAGTGTTTTGCATGA
Source organism: Garra rufa (assembly GCF_049309525.1). Lineage (NCBI taxonomy): Eukaryota > Metazoa > Chordata > Actinopteri > Cypriniformes > Cyprinidae > Garra > Garra rufa. Next base: position 12,087,785 of record NW_027394278.1, on the reverse strand, counting down.
TTTTTGAAGTTAGAGCCTGAAATGTCAGAAAAAGGCGTTTCAGCACATAACAAACTTGGTTCTGGCAATGCAAGCTGCAACTCGGTCCAAAATAAAAATTGCAGTCTGTGCATGAATAAAACCTATTTTGCAACACAGAGAAACACATCTGAAGGTGTTAGAAGTGTTTTGTATGATTTTTGAAGTTAGAGCCTGAAATGTCAGAAAACGGCGTTTCAGCACATAACAAACTTGGTTCAGGCAATGCAAGCTGAAACTCGGCCCAAAATTAAAATTGCAGTCTGTGCATGAATAAAACCTATTTTGCAACACAGAGAAACATATCTGAAGGTGTTAGAAGTGTTTTGCATGATTTTTGAAGTTAGAGCCTGAAATGTCAGAAAACAGCGTTTCAGCACTTAACAAACTTGGTTCTGGCAATGCAAGCTGAAACTCGGTCCAAAATTAAAATTGCAGTCTGTGCATGAATAAAACCTATTTTGCAACACAGAGAAACATATCTGAAGGTGTTAGAAGTGTTTTGCATGATTTTTGAAGTTAGAGCCTGAAATGTCAGAAAACGGCGTTTCAGCACATAACAAACTTGGTTCTGGCAATGCAAGCTGAAACTCGGTCCAAAATAAAAATTGCAGTCTGTGCATGAATAAAACCTATTTTGCAACACAGAGAAGCATATCTGAAGGTGTTAGAAGTGTTTTGCATGATTTTTGAAGTTAGAGCCTGAAATGTCAGAAAACGGCGTTTCAGCACATAACAAACTTGGTTCAGGCAATGCAAGCTGAAACTCGGCCAAAAATTAAAATTGCAGTCTGTGCATGAATAAAACCTATTTTGCAACACAGAGAAACATATCTGAAGGTGTTAGAAGTGTTTTGCATGATTTTTGAAGTTAGAGCCTGAAATGTCAGAAAACAGCGTTTCAGCACTTAACAAACTTGGTTCTGGCAAAGCAAGCTGAAACTCGGTCCAAAATTAAAATTGCAGTCTGTGCATGAATAAAACCTATTTTGCAACACAGAGAAACATATCTGAAGGTGTTAGAAGTGTTTTGCATGATTTTTGAAGTTAGAGCCTGAAATGTCAGAAAAAGGCGTTTCAGCACATAACAAACTTGGTTCTGGCAATGCAAGCTGAAACTCGGTCCAAAATAAAAATTGCAGTCTGTGCATGAATAAAACCTATTTTGCAACACAGAGAAACATATCTGAAGGTGTTAGAAGTGTTTTGCATGATTTTTGAGGTTAGAGCCTGAAATGTCAGAAAACGGCGTTTCAGCACATAACAAACTTGGTTCAGGCAATGCAAGCTGAAACTCGGCCCAAAACTAAAATTGCAGTCTGTGAATGAATAAAACCTATTTTGCAACACAGAGAAACATATCTGAAGGTGTTAGAAGTGTTTTGCATGATTTTTGAAGTTAGAGCCTGAAATGTCAGAAAACGGCGTTTCAGCACATAACAAACTTGGTTCAGGCAATGCAAGCTGAAACTCGGCCAAAATTAAAATTGCAGTCTGTGCATGAATAAAACCTATTTTGCAACACAGAGAAACATATCTGAAGGTGTTAGAAGTGTTTTGCATGATTTTTGAAGTTAGAGCCTGAAATGTCAGAAAAAGGCTTTTCAGCACATAACAAACTTGGTTCTGGCAATGCAAGCTGAAACTCGGTCCAAAATTAAAATTGCAGTCTGTGCATGAATAAAACCTATTTTGCAACACAGAGAAACATATCTGAAGGTGTTAGAAGTGTTTTGCATGATTTTTGAAGTTAGAGCCTGAAATGTCAGAAAACGGCGTTTCAGCACATAACAAACTTGGTTCTGGCAATGCAAGCTGAAACTCGGCCCAAAATTAAAATTGCAGTCTGTGCATGAATAAAACCTATTTTGCAACACAGAGAAACATATCTGAAGGTGTTAGAAGTGTTTTGCATGATTTTTGAAGTTAGAGCCTGAAATGTCAGAAAACGGCGTTTCAGCACATAACAAACTTGGTTCAGGCAATGCAAGCTGAAACTCGGCCCAAAATTAAAATTGCAGTCTGTGCATGAATAAAACCTATTTTGCAACACAGAGAAACATATCTGAAGGTGTTAGAAGTGTTTTGCATGATTTTTGAAGTTAGAGCCTGAAATGTCAGAAAACGGCGTTTCAGCACATAACAAACTTGGTTCAGGCAATGCAAGCTGAAACTCGGCCCAAAATTAAAATTGCAGTCTGTGCATGAGTAAAACCTATTTTGCAACACAGAGAAACATATCTGAAGGTGTTAGAAGTGTTTTGCATGATTTTTGAAGTTAGAGCCTGAAATGTCAGAAAAAGGCTTTTCAGCACATAACAAACTTGGTTCTGGCAATGCAAGCTGAAACTCGGTCCAAAATTAAAATTGCAGTCTGTGCATGAATAAAACCTATTTTGCAACACAGAGAAACATATCTGAAGGTGTTAGAAGTGTTTTGCATGATTTTTGAAGTTAGAGCCTGAAATGTCAGAAAACAGCGTTTCAGCACTTAACAAACTTGGTTCTGGCAATGCAAGCTGAAACTCGGTCCAAAATTAAAATTGCAGTCTGTGCATGAATAAAACCTATTTTGCAACACAGAGAAACATATCTGAAGGTGTTAGAAGTGTTTTGCATGATTTTTGAAGTTAGAGCCTGAAATGTCAGAAAACGGCGTTTCAGCACATAACAAACTTGGTTCTGGCAATGCAAGCTGAAACTCGGTCCAAAATAAAAATTGCAGTCTGGGCATGAATAAAACCTATTTTGCAATACAGAGAAGCATATCTGAAGGTGTTAGAAGTGTTTTGCATGATTTTTGAAGTTAGAGCCTGAAATGTCAGAAAACGGCGTTTCAGCACATAACAAACTTGGTTCAGGCAATGCAAGCTGAAACTCGGCCAAAAATTAAAATTGCAGTCTGTGCATGAATAAAACCTATTTTGCAACACAGAGAAACATATCTGAAGGTGTTAGAAGTGTTTTGCATGATTTTTGAAGTTAGAGCCTGAAATGTCAGAAAACAGCGTTTCAGCACATAACAAACTTGGTTCTGGTAATGCAAGCTGAAACTCGGCCAAAAATTAAAATTGCAGTCTGTGCATGAATAAAACCTATTTTGCAACACAGAGAAACATATCTGAAGGTGTTAGAAGTGTTTTGCATGATTTTTGAAGTTAGAGCCTGAAATGTCAGAAAACGGCGTTTCAGCACATAACAAACTTGGTTCAGGCAATGCAAGCTGAAACTCGGCCCAAAATTAAAATTGCAGTCTGTGCATGAATAAAACCTATTTTGCAACACAGAGAAACATATCTGAAGGTGTTAGAAGTGTTTTGCATGATTTTTGAAGTTAGAGCCTGAAATGTCAGAAAACAGCGTTTCAGCACTTAACAAACTTGGTTCTGGCAATGCAAGCTGAAACTCGGTCCAAAATTAAAATTGCAGTCTGTGCATGAATAAAACCTATTTTGCAACACAGAGAAACATATCTGAAGGTGTTTGAAGTGTTTTGCATGATTTTTGAAGTTAGAGCCTGAAATGTCAGAAAACGGCGTTCCAGCACATAACAAACTTGGTTCAGGCAATGCAAGCTGAAACTCGGCCAAAAATTAAAATTGCAGTCTGTGCATGAATAAAACCTATTTTGCAACACAGAGAAACATATCTAAAGGTGTTAGAAGTGTTTTGCATGATTTTTGAAGTTAGAGCCTGAAATGTCAGAAAACAGCGTTTCAGCACATAACAAACTTGGTTCTGGTAATGCAAGCTGAAACTCGGCCCAAAATTAAAATTGCAGTCTGTGCATGAATAAAACCTATTTTGCAGCACAGAGAAACATATCTGAAGGTGTTAGAAGTGTTTTGCATGATTTTTGAAGTTAGAGCCTGAAATGTCAGAAAACGGCGTTTCAGCACATAACAAACTTGGTTCAGGCAATGCAAGGTGAAACTCGGCCCAAAATTAAAATTGCAGTCTGTGCATGAATAAAACCTATTTTGCAACACAGAGAAACATATCTGAAGGTGTTAGAAGTGTTTTGCATGATTTTTGAAGTTAGAGCCTGAAATGTCAGAAAAAGGCTTTTCAGCACATAACAAACTTGGTTCTGGCAATGCAAGCTGAAACTCGGTCCAAAATTAAAATTGCAGTCTGTGCATGAATAAAACCTATTTGACAACACAGAGAAACATATCTGAAGGTGTTAGAAGTGTTTTGCATGATTTTTGAAGTTAGAGCCTGAAATGTCAGAAAACAGCGTTTCAGCACTTAACAAACTTGGTTCTGGCAATGCAAGCTGAAACTCGGTCCAAAATTAAAATTGCAGTCTGTGCATGAATAAAACCTATTTTGCAACACAGAGAAACATATCTGAAGGTGTTAGAAGTGTTTTGCATGATTTTTGAAGTTAGAGCCTGAAATGTCAGAAAACGGCGTTTCAGCACATAACAAACTTGGTTCAGGCAATGCAAGGTGAAACTCGGCCCAAAATTAAAATTGCAGTCTGTGCATGAATAAAACCTATTTTGCAACACAGAGAAACATATCTGAAGGTGTTAGAAGTGTTTTGCATGATTTTTGAAGTTAGAGCCTGAAATGTCAGAAAAAGGCTTTTCAGCACATAACAAACTTGGTTCTGGTAATGCAAGCTGAAACTCGGCCCAAAATTAAAATTGCAGTCTGTGCATGAATAAAACCTATTTTGCAGCACAGAGAAACATATCTGAAGGTGTTAGAAGTGTTTTGCATGATTTTTGAAGTTAGAGCCTGAAATGTCAGAAAACGGCGTTTCAGCACATAACAAACTTGGTTCAGGCAATGCAAGGTGAAACTCGGCCCAAAATTAAAATTGCAGTCTGTGCATGAATAAAACCTATTTTGCAACACAGAGAAACATATCTGAAGGTGTTAGAAGTGTTTTGCATGATTTTTGAAGTTAGAGCCTGAAATGTCAGAAAAAGGCTTTTCAGCACATAACAAACTTGGTTCTGGCAATGCAAGCTGAAACTCGGTCCAAAATTAAAATTGCAGTCTGTGCATGAATAAAACCTATTTGGCAACACAGAGAAACATATCTGAAGGTGTTAGAAGTGTTTTGCATGATTTTTGAAGTTAGAGCCTGAAATGTCAGAAAACAGCGTTTCAGCACTTAACAAACTTGGTTCTGGCAATGCAAGCTGAAACTCGGTCCAAAATTAAAATTGCAGTCTGTGCATGAATAAAACCTATTTTGCAACACAGAGAAACATATCTGAAGGTGTTAGAAGTGTTTTGCATGATTTTTGAAGTTAGAGCCTGAAATGTCAGAAAACAGCGTTTCAGCACTTAACAAACTTGGTTCTGGCAATGCAAGCTGAAACTCGGTCTAAAATTAAAATTGCAGTCTGTGCATGAATAAAACCTATTTTGCAACACAGAGAAACATATCTGAAGGTGTTAGAAGTGTTTTGCATGATTTTTGAAGTTAGAGCCTGAAATGTCAGAAAACGGCGTTTCAGCACATAACAAACTTGGTTCAGGCAATGCAAGCTGAAACTCGGCCAAAAATTAAAATTGCAGTCTGTGCATGAATAAAACCTATTTTGCAACACAGAGAAACATATCTGAAGGTGTTAGAAGTGTTTTGCATGATTTTTGAAGTTAGAGCCTGAAATGTCAGAAAACAGCGTTTCAGCACATAACAAACTTGGTTCTGGTAATGCAAGCTGAAACTCGGCCCAAAATTAAAATTGCAGTCTGTGCATGAATAAAACCTATTTTGCAGCACAGAGAAACATATCTGAAGGTGTTAGAAGTGTTTTGCATGATTTTTGAAGTTAGAGCCTGAAATGTCAGAAAACGGCGTTTCAGCACATAACAAACTTGGTTCAGGCAATGCAAGGTGAAACTCGGCCCAAAATTAAAATTGCAGTCTGTGCATGAATAAAACCTATTTTGCAACACAGAGAAACATATCTGAAGGTGTTAGAAGTGTTTTGCATGATTTTTGAAGTTAGTGCCTGAAATGTCAGAAAAAGGCATTTCAGCACATAAAAAACTTGGTTATGGCAATGCAAGCTGAAACTCGGCCAAAAATTAAAATTGCAGTCTGTGCATGAATAAAACCTATTTTGCAACACAGAGAAACATATCTGAAGGTGTTAGAAGTGTTTTGCATGATTTTTGAAGTTAGAGCCTGAAATGTCAGAAAACGGCGTTTCAGCACATAACAAACTCGGTTCAGGCAATGCAAGCTGAAACTCGGCCAAAAATTAAAATTGCAGTCTGTGCATTGGTTCAGGCAATGCAAGCTGAAACTCGGCCCAAAATTAAAATTGCAGTCTGTGCATGAATAAAACCTATTTTGCATCACAGAGAAACATATCTGAAGGTGTTAGAAGTGTTTTGCATGATTTTTGAAGTTAGAGCCTGAAATGTCAGAAAACGGCGTTTCAGCACATAACAAACTTGGTTCAGGCAATGCAAGCTGAAACTCGGCCAAAAATTAAAATTGCAGTCTGTGCATGAATAAAACCTATTTTGCAACACAGAGAAACATATCTGAAGGTGTTAGAAGTGTTTTGCATGATTTTTGAAGTTAGAGCCTGAAATGTCAGAAAACGGCGTTTCAGCACATAACAAACTTGGTTCAGGCAATGCAAGCTGAAACTCGGCCCAAAATTAAAATTGCAGTCTGTGCATGAATAAAACCTATTTTGCAACACAGAGAAACATATCTGAAGGTGTTAGAAGTGTTAGAGCCTGAAATGTCAGAAAACAGCGTTTCAGCACTTAACAAACTTGGTTCTGGCAATGCAAGCTGAAACTCGGTCCAAAATTAAAATTGCAGTCTGTGCATGAATAAAACCTATTTTGCAACACAGAGAAACATATCTGAAGGTGTTAGAAGTGTTTTGCATGATTTTTGAAGTTAGAGCCTGAAATGTCAGAAAAAGGCGTTTCAGCACATAACAAACTTGGTTCTGGCAATGCAAGCTGAAACTCGGTCCAAAATAAAAATTGCAGTCTGTGCATGAATAAAACCTATTTTGCAACACAGAGAAACATATCTGAAGGTGTTAGAAGTGTTTTGCATGATTTTTGAAGTTAGAGCCTGAAATGTCAGAAAACGGCGTTTCAGCACATAACAAACTTGGTTCAGGCAATGCAAGCTGAAACTCGGCCCAAAACTAAAATTGCAGTCTGTGCATGAATAAAACCTATTTTGCAACACAGAGAAACATATCTGAAGGTGTTAGAAGTGTTTTGCATGATTTTTGAAGTTAGAGCCTGAAATATCAGAAAACAGCGTTTCAGCACTTAACAAACTTGGTTCTGGCAATGCAAGCTGAAACTCGGTCCAAAATTAAAATTGCAGTCTGTGCATGAATAAAACCTATTTTGCAACACAGAGAAACATATCTGAAGGTGTTAGAAGTGTTTTGCATGATTTTTGAAGTTAGAGCCTGAAATGTCAGAAAACAGCGTTTCAGCACTTAACAAACTTGGTTCTGGCAATGCAAGCTGAAACTCGGTCTAAAATTAAAATTGCAGTCTGTGCATGAATAAAACCTATTTTGCAACACAGAGAAACATATCTGAAGGTGTTAGAAGTGTTTTGCATGATTTTTGAAGTTAGAGCCTGAAATGTCAGAAAACGGCGTTTCAGCACATAACAAACTTGGTTCAGGCAATGCAAGCTGAAACTCGGCCCAAAATTAAAATTGCAGTCTGTGCATGAATAAAACCTATTTTGCAACACAGAGAAACATATCTGAAGGTGTTAGAAGTGTTTTGCATGATTTTTGAAGTTAGAGCCTGAAATGTCAGAAAACAGCGTTTCAGCACATAACAAACTTGGTTCTGGCAATGCAAGCTGAAACTCGGTCCAAAATTAAAATTGCAGTCTGTGCATGAATAAAACCTATTTTGCAACACAGAGAAACATATCTGAAGGTGTTTGAAGTGTTTTGCATGATTTTTGAAGTTAGAGCCTGAAATGTCAGAAAACGGCGTTCCAGCACATAACAAACTTGGTTCAGGCAATGCAAGCTGAAACTCGGCCAAAAATTAAAATTGCAGTCTGTGCATGAATAAAACCTATTTTGCAACACAGAGAAACATATCTAAAGGTGTTAGAAGTGTTTTGCATGATTTTTGAAGTTAGAGCCTGAAATGTCAGAAAACAGCGTTTCAGCACATAACAAACTTGGTTCTGGTAATGCAAGCTGAAACTCGGCCCAAAATTAAAATTGCAGTCTGTGCATGAATAAAACCTATTTTGCAGCACAGAGAAACATATCTGAAGGTGTTAGAAGTGTTTTGCATGATTTTTGAAGTTAGAGCCTGAAATGTCAGAAAACGGCGTTTCAGCACATAACAAACTTGGTTCAGGCAATGCAAGGTGAAACTCGGCCCAAAATTAAAATTGCAGTCTGTGCATGAATAAAACCTATTTTGCAACGCAGAGAAACATATCTGAAGGTGTTAGAAGTGTTTTGCATGATTTTTGAAGTTAGAGCCTGAAATGTCAGAAAAAGGCTTTTCAGCACATAACAAACTTGGTTCTGGCAATGCAAGCTGAAACTCGGTCCAAAATTAAAATTGCAGTCTGTGCATGAATAAAACCTATTTGACAACACAGAGAAACATATCTGAAGGTGTTAGAAGTGTTTTGCATGATTTTTGAAGTTAGAGCCTGAAATGTCAGAAAACAGCGTTTCAGCACTTAACAAACTTGGTTCTGGCAATGCAAGCTGAAACTCGGTCCAAAATTAAAATTGCAGTCTGTGCATGAATAAAACCTATTTTGCAACACAGAGAAACATATCTGAAGGTGTTAGAAGTGTTTTGCATGATTTTTGAAGTTAGAGCCTGAAATGTCAGAAAACGGCGTTTCAGCACATAACAAACTTGGTTCAGGCAATGCAAGGTGAAACTCGGCCCAAAATTAAAATTGCAGTCTGTGCATGAATAAAACCTGTTTTGCAACACAGAGAAACATATCTGAAGGTGTTAGAAGTGTTTTGCATGATTTTTGAAGTTAGAGCCTGAAATGTCAGAAAAAGGCTTTTCAGCACATAACAAACTTGGTTCTGGTAATGCAAGCTGAAACTCGGCCCAAAATTAAAATTGCAGTCTGTGCATGAATAAAACCTATTTTGCAGCACAGAGAAACATATCTGAAGGTGTTAGAAGTGTTTTGCATGATTTTTGAAGTTAGAGCCTGAAATGTCAGAAAACGGCGTTTCAGCACATAACAAACTTGGTTCAGGCAATGCAAGGTGAAACTCGGCCCAAAATTAAAATTGCAGTCTGTGCATGAATAAAACCTATTTTGCAACACAGAGAAACATATCTGAAGGTGTTAGAAGTGTTTTGCATGATTTTTGAAGTTAGAGCCTGAAATGTCAGAAAAAGGCTTTTCAGCACATAACAAACTTGGTTCTGGCAATGCAAGCTGAAACTCGGTCCAAAATTAAAATTGCAGTCTGTGCATGAATAAAACCTATTTGGCAACACAGAGAAACATATCTGAAGGTGTTAGAAGTGTTTTGCATGATTTTTGAAGTTAGAGCCTGAAATGTCAGAAAACAGCGTTTCAGCACTTAACAAACTTGGTTCTGGCAATGCAAGCTGAAACTCGGTCCAAAATTAAAATTGCAGTCTGTGCATGAATAAAACCTATTTTGCAACACAGAGAAACATATCTGAAGGTGTTAGAAGTGTTTTGCATGATTTTTGAAGTTAGAGCCTGAAATGTCAGAAAACAGCGTTTCAGCACTTAACAAACTTGGTTCTGGCAATGCAAGCTGAAACTCGGTCTAAAATTAAAATTGCAGTCTGTGCATGAATAAAACCTATTTTGCAACACAGAGAAACATATCTGAAGGTGTTAGAAGTGTTTTGCATGATTTTTGAAGTTAGAGCCTGAAATGTCAGAAAACGGCGTTTCAGCACATAACAAACTTGGTTCAGGCAATGCAAGCTGAAACTCGGCCAAAAATTAAAATTGCAGTCTGTGCATGAATAAAACCTATTTTGCAACACAGAGAAACATATCTGAAGGTGTTAGAAGTGTTTTGCATGATTTTTGAAGTTAGAGCCTGAAATGTCAGAAAACAGCGTTTCAGCACATAACAAACTTGGTTCTGGTAATGCAAGCTGAAACTCGGCCCAAAATTAAAATTGCAGTCTGTGCATGAATAAAACCTATTTTGCAGCACAGAGAAACATATCTGAAGGTGTTAGAAGTGTTTTGCATGATTTTTGAAGTTAGAGCCTGAAATGTCAGAAAACGGCGTTTCAGCACATAACAAACTTGGTTCAGGCAATGCAAGGTGAAACTCGGCCCAAAATTAAAATTGCAGTCTGTGCATGAATAAAACCTATTTTGCAACACAGAGAAACATATCTGAAGGTGTTAGAAGTGTTTTGCATGATTTTTGAAGTTAGTGCCTGAAATGTCAGAAAAAGGCATTTCAGCACATAAAAAACTTGATTCTGGCAATGCAAGCTGAAACTCGGCCAAAAATTAAAATTGCAGTCTGTGCATGAATAAAACCTATTTTGCAACACAGAGAAACATATCTGAAGGTGTTAGAAGTGTTTTGCATGATTTTTGAAGTTAGAGCCTGAAATGTCAGAAAACGGCGTTTCAGCACATAACAAACTCGGTTCAGGCAATGCAAGCTGAAACTCGGCCAAAAATTAAAATTGCAGTCTGTGCATTGGTTCAGGCAATGCAAGCTGAAACTCGGCCCAAAATTAAAATTGCAGTCTGTGCATGAATAAAACCTATTTTGCATCACAGAGAAACATATCTGAAGGTGTTAGAAGTGTTTTGCATGATTTTTGAAGTTAGAGCCTGAAATGTCAGAAAACGGCGTTTCAGCACATAACAAACTTGGTTCAGGCAATGCAAGCTGAAACTCGGCCAAAAATTAAAATTGCAGTCTGTGCATGAATAAAACCTATTTTGCAACACAGAGAAACATATCTGAAGGTGTTAGAAGTGTTTTGCATGATTTTTGAAGTTAGAGCCTGAAATGTCAGAAAACGGCGTTTCAGCACATAACAAACTTGGTTCAGGCAATGCAAGCTGAAACTCGGCCCAAAATTAAAATTGCAGTCTGTGCATGAATAAAACCTATTTTGCAACACAGAGAAACATATCTGAAGGTGTTAGAAGTGTTAGAGCCTGAAATGTCAGAAAACAGCGTTTCAGCACTTACAGATCTGGCCATTAAAAATGCGTCTATTTTCACGCGGCAGCCTGCAATTCGGCACGCGTGGGCACGCGTCCTGCCGCAGCGGCTTTTTTAGATTTTTTTACAACGTTGTTGCACTTCATATAATATCCACCAGGTGGCGCAAGGAACAACATTCTGTAACCAAACACCAAGGCCAGCTCTAGGGGGCGTTGGTCACAAATACCAGTACAATAGTTCAATGATTCCTCTTTCCTGAAATTATGGTTCAAACCAATAGCAAAAAGATAGCCTATTCATAAGCAGGTGCAGTTGTATTGTTATTTTGTTTTCTTTCTTTGTTTTCCTGACGAACATTTATTAGACTGCATCGGAAACAGAAATGTTAATTTCGGTTATTTTATTTCTCCAACCGACAACTGACGTAAACCGCTAAATTCGTTTTCAGGGATTAATTATACACAAGCAAGAAGCAGCATAAACATCAGAACCTCACGTGCAGAGCTTATGCACAGAGAAAAACCCAATAAACCTATATATAATAATAAATAAAATAGGCCCATAAGAAATATATGTTTTTCTTTTCTGAATGAATAATAATTTAACAAATTAATAAGTAGCAAGCCTATATGCAGAATTTTAGGCAATTTCTGTGATGCGCCCTTAAACCAGCATCTTGTTTCCATTTTTTTTTTTTTTTTACAAATAGCCTACGCGTTTTTTTTTCGTTTTTTTTTATTTTTATTGTGATTGTACACAAATAACAGAAATATGTAAAATATCATAGTTTTAAGCAATGCCGTACTCTTGAACGAGTATTGTAAGCTGTATCCACTTTATTAAGGGGAAAAAAATCAAGTGATCCTGACGGCGCCGCGGGCAGTTAAATTACTCGACCTCTCTCACCTTCAGAATAAAATACATTATATATTTCAGCGTTTTAAAGCAACATCAAATTAAGATATGCATGTTTAAGAGGTAGTTCCTCTTTTTCTTTTTCTAAGATACACAATTTTAGATACACTGACAATTAATTTGAGTAGAGACAGATAGAACTGGGAAGGATAAATATAAACTACAGTATTTTTGCGATTTTGGTGCTTAGAAATTTATTCTAAGCGGGCCGCGGGCGAATAATATAGTTAATATAGCGCGGAGCGGGTGGATGCGGAATAAAACCTCGTGGAAGCGGGACTGGAAAAGCACTTTGTTATATCCTATAGACTATTTAGATACTTCATCATCAAGCAAAAATTTATTCATAAGCAGGAGCAGTTTTATTATTATTTTCTTTTATTTTTTTCCTGTTGAACTTTTATTAGACTGCATTGAAAATAGAAATGTTAATTTCTGTTTTTTTTTTCCAAACGACAACCGACGCGTTTAGTTATTATTTACGACAAGATTGTGTTAAATTACATTTAAATTGAAACGTGGCTGTGACACATTAATAACAGTTAAATTCGTTTTGAGGGGTTAATTGTACACAAGCAAAACGCAGCATAAACATCAGAACATCACACGCAGATCTTATGCACAGAGAAAACCCAAAAAAGCTGTATGTAAAATAAATAAAAATGCCCATATGCGAAATATAAATTTCTTAATGCATAATAATTTAACAAAACGAAATAAAATAAAATTAATAAGTAGCAAGCCTATATGCAGAATTGTAGGCAATTTCTGTGACGCGCCCTTGAACCAGCATCTTGTTTACATTTTTTTTTTTTTTACAAATAGCATACACATCTGTTTTTTCGTTGTGATTGTACACAAATAACAGAAATATGTAAAATAGCATAGTTTTGAGCAATCCCTTACTCTTGAACGAGTATTGTAAGCTGTATCCACTTAATTAAAAGGGGAAAAAAACGTGATCCTGACGGCGCCGCATGCAGTTAAATAACTGGACCACTTTCACCTTCAGAATAAAATACATTATATATTTCAGCGTTTTAAAGCAACATCAAATTAAGATATGCATGTTTAAGAGGTAGTTCCTCTTTTTCTTTTTAGATACACAATTTTAGATACACTGACAATTAATTTGAGTAGAGAGGAATAGAAATGGAGAGGATAAATATAAACTACAGTTTTTATAGAGTTAAAAATTAATTTATTTATTTATTAGTATTATTACTATTATTTTGATTTGTTTTTGCGATTTTGGTGCTTAGAAATTTATTCTAAGCGGGCAGCGGGCGAATAATATAGTTAATATAGCGGGAGCGGGTGGATGCGGAATAAAACCTTGTGGAATCGGGACTGGAAAAGCACTTCATTGTTATATCCTGTAGACTATACTTCATCATCAAGCATGGGCGTCGGAAGCAAAATAAATGTGGGTGGGTCCTCCCCCAGAAAAATAAATTCTTTAGTATATGCCATTTTCTGTAGTCTGGTGCCTTTTATTTAATGTTTTTACACAATGCAAATACTCCATATTTACAAATATTACAAAAGACGGCTACACTGCAACGTTTTCAGTGGCGTAAGTGATAATACGAGTAACATATCGTTTTTGACGCGGGAGATCCGAGTTCGCATCCGCCTTTTGGTGAAATCATTTTCGAAATCGTCTCCCTCTTCATATCATATCGGAAAGGCATTTGTTTATTAGTTAATTAATGAAATAATTGAAAAGTTGAAACAAAGTATCAACTAGGGTTAGGTCACCTACCGTAAGTGTATCTGAGCACTATACTGTACTTTTAGGAGTGTTAATAATTAATTTTATTATTATTATTATTATTATTATTATTATTATTATTATTATTATTATTATTATTGTCTTTAGATTTGTTCTTACATTTTGATGCCGTACATTATTATGACGCACTGCCCATGCAGTTTTTTTTTCTTTTTTCTTAAAAACTAATTGAAGTGAAAGGGAAGAAACCCATGTAGATTTGGCCTAATGTCCATAAATACTATAGCCTAGTATTATATCCTAATATAGACAATAATTTAGACAAATAAACAGAAGGCTCACTTTTCAAAACAATAAAGCTTAGCCTATATGACTGACAACGAATACAACAATTGTTAAGTATCAAATCGACCAGACACCGAAACAGCTTCTTTCCTCAGGCAATCCATCTCATGAACACTTGATCGTGCAACATACAACACTATACATTCTTTATTCATTTTTCCGTTATTTATTTAAAGCACATACTTACTTCTATTCAAATGTCTTTGCTATTTTTGCACATTGTCTGTCTTGTATACCTCTATATTGTTATTTTTATAATATGTATCGTCTTGTCACTGTCATTCTGTAGCACTGTGGAGCTCTGTCACAAAAACAAATTCCTAGTATGTGCAAACATACCTGGCAATAAAGCTCATTCTGATTCTGATTGTGATTCTGATTCTGAAAAGTGCTCCAGTGAGTTATGCAATTTTTTTCCACCTTTTTTTCTTTTTCTTTTTTTTTAAGTGGAAAAGTAGTTCTTCTATTTCGGAGAAGTTCATTAAGTCTGTCTCTTAACAGCTTCCAGTCACGAACTGCGGGTTGAATCTCCGACCAACGATCAGTAAAAGTTTTTTTCGATTTACATCATTTTAGCCTGGAACTAGGCTTAAGTCTGTTCTGGGAAACCAAAGGGAAGTGTATTTTTTTTTTTTTTTTTTTTTCAGTTTTCTGAAAAGTAGCCGTTAATGAGGCATCAGAGTTAAGTGGCATGCAGTATAAAGAGCGAAATGTTTATGAATGGCAGAGTGGGGGTGGGGTGGGGTGTTGAATGCTGTCTGTTGCCTTGTTGTAATCAACATTTGGAGACTTGGGGGTGCTGGGGGCGGATTCCGACTGCATTCAGTTGCATTTCGAATTCAGCATTCAAATGCATGCCAGGGAGCTTTCCTCACACGCTCCACTTTTTTCAAAACATTAGTGTCCAACCTGACACGCGGGTCAGTGGATAAACAACCCGAACCCGACCGTTTTCAAATAACCCACCCGCAACTCGGACCGCAGAATAAAAAAAAAAAATATTGTACCCGACCCGCCTCCTGACCCGTATGTTTAATACTAAAGTGATTAAGCTGTGGAGATGCAGTCTGAAATATCCCGACATCAGAAATCCATTGGTGTACAAGCTAAAAAATAAAATTAAAATAAAACAATGTGTCCTGTTGTAAAGTCGTTGCCGTATTGTTGTGTATGAAGTTCAGATGTTATTATTTTAAGAAATATATATGTTTTAGGATTCTCCTTATTTTTGTTTTAGACATCCATCAATTACGGTGAATAAAAATAATTCCGCGCTGGTGGAAACAAGACTTTCGCTTCTACTTTTGAGACCTGTGTTCTGACGTTTTCCTAAAAAAAAAAAAATAAGAATTCAAAATTCAAAATTTATTGTCATAAAAACAGGTGAATATAATTCAAAAATGTTAAGTATTTGCTGATTAAAGAAAACATGAAGGATGCCGCTTAATATTTGGCTTTTACGTGAACTTTAAAGCATATCCCTCATTCCATTTGTTTTCTTTGTTTTGTAATCTTTATATTATTTTCGTGAAATGTATTTTTGCTCAACATGCATTTCTCGTGGCCACGAGTTTAATGAATAAACCAACCTGCGTGACATTAGTAACACATAATTATTTGAGTTATTTCGTTTTGAGTTAAGAAATTGTTTGCCTATATTAATTGTTATAGAAATTAATACAATATTAAATAATTATACCGGCGATGCTGTATATGCTAATGCTGTCTGTGCGCAATGTAGACAGCTTTCACAAGTGTTTACATGTATTACATGTTGGCCTACTTCAAATTAAATAGCCCTGCAAGAAACATTTCATGCATCTCACAATCTTGTCCATTGACTGACCTTCTTTTTTTCCCATTATATTTGTATTATTCGTTTGTATTCGTTATTTTTTCCTTCATTTTGATCTCGTTACATAACATTCTGAATGTAAATGATACTGTAAAGGTGCTATGACTGGGGTTTTTACTGGAATGCAGTTTAAAGGTTAAATTTAACATATATTGTATTTTATTAAGTCTAACTAATAGACAAATAACTGAAGAGTGAATCATTCACGTAGTTTCATTTGGAAATAATTTATCGTCACACAGTAAAATAGGCCTACATTCCTTCTCTTAACTAAAGAATTGAACATATAAAATATGAATTGAACATATTTTATTTTGTTTAGTCTAATTAACAGACTAGACTATATAAATATTAAACTGTTTTACTGAGAAATGAATCATTCACGTAGTTTCATTTGTAAATGAAAACATCATGTATCGTCACACACGGGGATAAATACAATCAAAAAGTCAAAACGAAATTGGCATAATTGTCAGGCGTTAAAAATAAATAGCCCTAACCAGGTATTGAAATAATAATAACCTATAATAAGAATAAATAATAAGTGATTTAGAGCTATCTACTTTTTTCTTTATTGTGAATCGCTTAACCTAAATAACTTTATATATGCTATTTGGCATATATTTAGCAAATATTGTGAACTACAATTATGCCAATAAAGTTTTGACTTTATGATTGTATTAATGCCCGTGTGTGACCATACGATTTACAAATGGAACGTGAATGATTCACTCGACAATGAAACACTATATAGGTTATAATTAGACTAAAAATGAATATATGCCATATAGTATAATCAAAGCTTTCATGGCATGTCAGCATTTATCATTTAGATTCGGAATGTTAAGAGATCGAAATTAAGGGGGACATACTGAATATAAACGAATAATACATTTATTACAGAAAAAAAGGATCAATTAATGGATAAGACTTAAGGATGCATAAAATGTTTCTTGCAGGGCTATTTAATTTGAAGTACTTATATGTAATAAATTCTTGATAAACTTTTGAATGCTGTCTACATCGCGCACAGACATTCGCATATACAGCATTGCGTATTGTTAATAAATAACTTAATATTGCATTAATTTCTATAACAATTAATAAAAACATTTCTTAACTCAAAATAAAAAATATTAATAAACCTATCTCTGATAATCCTGGGTTATGGTTACGCAGGTTTGTTTATGCATTAAACATAAGGATGTCGTTACCTCGACAAAATAATCTTGTGGCCATGACATAATATGACATTCCCAGGAATTAATATCTCGTGGCAATGACAAAAAGTAATATGACGTTCCTAGGAATTCATTTGTGTGGCCACGACAAACATAAGTGAACCGAAGGTGTCCCCTCCAGGTTACCGTACCTTTTAGTTTGCAGCAATGTTTTCAGCCTGCTCCAGTCCAGTGCGTTACATGACTGCCCCCTACTGATCATGTCTTTCCTATGTCATTGTATTTTCCGTGTTCCTTTGGAATACACCGGCGTCACGCGAGACCACTTTACTTCCCGCGCGCATTTTAAATGGCCAGATCTGTAACAAACTTGGTTCTGGCAATGCAAGCTGAAACTCGGTCCAAAATTAAAATTGCAGTCTGTGCATGAATAAAACCTATTTTGCAACACAGAGAAACATATCTGAAGGTGTTAGAAGTGTTTTGCATGATTTTTGAAGTTAGAGCCTGAAATGTCAGAAAAAGGCGTTTCAGCACATAACAAACTTGGTTCTGGCAATGCAAGCTGAAACTCGGTCCAAAATAAAAATTGCAGTCTGTGCATGAATAAAACCTATTTTGCAACACAGAGAAACATATCTGAAGGTGTTAGAAGTGTTTTGCATGATTTTTGAAGTTAGAGCCTGAAATGTCAGAAAACGGCGTTTCAGCACATAACAAACTTGGTTCAGGCAATGCAAGCTGAAACTCGGCCCAAAACTAAAATTGCAGTCTGTGCATGAATAAAACCTATTTTGCAACACAGAGAAACATATCTGAAGGTGTTAGAAGTGTTTTGCATGATTTTTGAAGTTAGAGCCTGAAATATCAGAAAACAGCGTTTCAGCACTTAACAAACTTGGTTCTGGCAATGCAAGCTGAAACTCGGTCCAAAATTAAAATTGCAGTCTGTGCATGAATAAAACCTATTTTGCAACACAGAGAAACATATCTGAAGGTGTTAGAAGTGTTTTGCATGATTTTTGAAGTTAGAGCCTGAAATGTCAGAAAACAGCGTTTCAGCACTTAACAAACTTGGTTCTGGCAATGCAAGCTGAAACTCGGTCTAAAATTAAAATTGCAGTCTGTGCATGAATAAAACCTATTTTGCAACACAGAGAAACATATCTGAAGGTGTTAGAAGTGTTTTGCATGATTTTTGAAGTTAGAGCCTGAAATGTCAGAAAACGGCGTTTCAGCACATAACAAACTTGGTTCAGGCAATGCAAGCTGAAACTCGGCCCAAAATTAAAATTGCAGTCTGTGCATGAATAAAACCTATTTTGCAACACAGAGAAACATATCTGAAGGTGTTAGAAGTGTTTTGCATGATTTTTGAAGTTAGAGCCTGAAATGTCAGAAAACAGCGTTTCAGCACATAACAAACTTGGTTCTGGTAATGCAAGCTGAAACTCGGCCCAAAATTAAAATTGCAGTCTGTGCATGAATAAAACCTATTTTGCAGCACAGAGAAACATATCTGAAGGTGTTAGAAGTGTTTTGCATGATTTTTGAAGTTAGAGCCTGAAATGTCAGAAAACGGCGTTTCAGCACATAACAAACTTGGTTCAGGCAATGCAAGGTGAAACTCGGCCCAAAATTAAAATTGCAGTCTGTGCATGAATAAAACCTATTTTGCAACACAGAGAAACATATCTGAAGGTGTTAGAAGTGTTTTGCATGATTTTTGAAGTTAGAGCCTGAAATGTCAGAAAAAGGCATTTCAGCACATAACAAACTTGGTTCTGGCAATGCAAGCTGAAACTCGGCCAAAAATTAAAATTGCAGTCTGTGCATGAATAAAACCTATTTTGCAACACAGAGAAACATATCTGAAGGTGTTAGAAGTGTTTTGCATGATTTTTGAAGTTAGAGCCTGAAATGTCAGAAAACGGCGTTTCAGCACATAACAAACTCGGTTCAGGCAATGCAAGCTGAAACTCGGCCAAAAATTAAAATTGCAGTCTGTGCATGAATAAAACCTATTTTGCAACACAGAGAAACATATCTGAAGGTGTTAGAAGTGTTTTGCATGATTTTTGAAGTTAGAGCCTGAAATGTCAGAAAACAGCGTTTCAGCACTTAACAAACTTGGTTCTGGCAATGCAAGCTGAAACTCGGTCCAAAATTAAAATTGCAGTCTGTGCATGAATAAAACCTATTTTGCAACACAGAGAAACATATCTGAAGGTGTTAGAAGTGTTTTGCATGATTTTTGAAGTTAGAGCCTGAAATGTCAGAAAACAGCGTTTCAGCACATAACAAACTTGGTTCTGGTAATGCAAGCTGAAACTCGGCCCAAAATTAAAATTGCAGTCTGTGCATGAATAAAACCTATTTTGCAGCACAGAGAAACATATCTGAAGGTGTTAGAAGTGTTTTGCATGATTTTTGAAGTTAGAGCCTGAAATATCAGAAAACGGCGTTTCAGCACATAACAAACTTGGTTCAGGCAATGCAAGCTGAAACTCGGCCCAAAATTAAAATTGCAGTCTGTGCATGAATAAAACCTATTTTGCATCACAGAGAAACATATCTGAAGGTGTTAGAAGTGTTTTGCATGATTTTTGAAGTTAGAGCCTGAAATGTCAGAAAACAGCGTTTCAGCACTTAACAAACTTGGTTCTGGCAATGCAAGCTGAAACTCGGTCCAAAATTAAAATTGCAGTCTGTGCATGAATAAAACCTATTTTGCAACACAGAGAAACATATCTGAAGGTGTTAGAAGTGTTTTGCATGATTTTTGAAGTTAGAGCCTGAAATGTCAGAAAACAGCGTTTCAGCACTTAACAAACTTGGTTCAGGCAATGCAAGCTGAAACTCGGCCAAAAATTAAAATTGCAGTCTGTGCATGAATAAAACCTATTTTGCAACACAGAGAAACATATCTGAAGGTGTTAGAAGTGTTTTGCATGATTTTTGAAGTTAGAGCCTGAAATGTCAGAAAACAGCGTTTCAGCACTTAACAAACTTGGTTCTGGCAATGCAAGCTGAAACTCGGTCCAAAATTAAAATTGCAGTCTGTGCATGAATAAAACCTATTTTGCAACACAGAGAAACATATCTGAAGGTGTTAGAAGTGTTTTGCATGATTTTTGAAGTTAGAGCCTGAAATGTCAGAAAACAGCGTTTCAGCACATAACAAACTTGGTTCTGGTAATGCAAGCTGAAACTCGGCCCAAAATTAAAATTGCAGTCTGTGCATGAATAAAACCTATTTTGCAGCACAGAGAAACATATCTGAAGGTGTTAGAAGTGTTTTGCATGATTTTTGAAGTTAGAGCCTGAAATATCAGAAAACGGCGTTTCAGCACATAACAAACTTGGTTCAGGCAATGCAAGCTGAAACTCGGCCCAAAATTAAAATTGCAGTCTGTGCATGAATAAAACCTATTTTGCATCACAGAGAAACATATCTGAAGGTGTTAGAAGTGTTTTGCATGATTTTTGAAGTTAGAGCCTGAAATGTCAGAAAACAGCGTTTCAGCACTTAACAAACTTGGTTCTGGCAATGCAAGCTGAAACTCGGTCCAAAATTAAAATTGCAGTCTGTGCATGAATAAAACCTATTTTGCAACACAGAGAAACATATCTGAAGGTGTTAGAAGTGTTTTGCATGATTTTGAAGTTAGAGCCTGAAATGTCAGAAAACAGCGTTTCAGCACTTAACAAACTTGGTTCAGGCAATGCAAGCTGAAACTCGGCCAAAAATTAAAATTGCAGTCTGTGCATGAATAAAACCTATTTTGCAACACAGAGAAACATATCTGAAGGTGTTAGAAGTGTTTTGCATGATTTTTGAAGTTAGAGCCTGAAATGTCAGAAAACAGCGTTTCAGCACATAACAAACTTGGTTCTGGTAATGCAAGCTGAAACTCGGCCCAAAATTAAAATTGCAGTCTGTGCATGAATAAAACCTAGTTTGCAACACAGAGAAACATATCTGAAGGTGTTAGAAGTGTTTTGCATGATTTTTGAAGTTAGAGCCTGAAATGTCAGAAAACGGCGTTTCAGCACATAACAAACTTGGTTCAGGCAATGCAAGCTGAAACTCGGCCCAAAATTAAAATTGCAGTCTGTGCATGAATAAAACCTATTTTGCAACACAGAGAAACATATCTGAAGGTGTTAGAAGTGTTTTGCATGATTTTTGAAGTTAGAGCCTGAAATGTCAGAAAACAGCGTTTCAGCACTTAACAAACTTGGTTCTGGCAATGCAAGCTGAAACTCGGTCCAAAATTAAAATTGCAGTCTGTGCATGAATAAAACCTATTTTGCAACACAGAGAAACATATCTGAAGGTGTTAGAAGTGTTTTGCATGATTTTTGAAGTTAGAGCCTGAAATGTCAGAAAACAGCGTTTCAGCACATAACAAACTTGGTTCTGGTAATGCAAGCTGAAACTCGGCCCAAAATTAAAATTGCAGTCTGTGCATGAATAAAACCTATTTTGCAGCACAGAGAAACATATCTGAAGGTGTTAGAAGTGTTTTGCATGATTTTTGAAGTTAGAGCCTGAAATATCAGAAAACGGCGTTTCAGCACATAACAAACTTGGTTCAGGCAATGCAAGCTGAAACTCGGCCCAAAATTAAAATTGCAGTCTGTGCATGAATAAAACCTATTTTGCATCACAGAGAAACATATCTGAAGGTGTTAGAAGTGTTTTGCATGATTTTTGAAGTTAGAGCCTGAAATGTCAGAAAACAGCGTTTCAGCACTTAACAAACTTGGTTCTGGCAATGCAAGCTGAAACTCGGTCCAAAATTAAAATTGCAGTCTGTGCATGAATAAAACCTATTTTGCAACACAGAGAAACATATCTGAAGGTGTTAGAAGTGTTTTGCATGATTTTTGAAGTTAGAGCCTGAAATGTCAGAAAACAGCGTTTCAGCACTTAACAAACTTGGTTCAGGCAATGCAAGCTGAAACTCGGCCAAAAATTAAAATTGCAGTCTGTGCATGAATAAAACCTATTTTGCAACACAGAGAAACATATCTGAAGGTGTTAGAAGTGTTTTGCATGATTTTTGAAGTTAGAGCCTGAAATGTCAGAAAACAGCGTTTCAACACATAACAAACTTGGTTCTGGTAATGCAAGCTGAAACTCGGCCCAAAATTAAAATTGCAGTCTGTGCATGAATAAAACCTATTTTGCAACACAGAGAAACATATCTGAAGGTGTTAGAAGTGTTTTGCATGATTTTTGAAGTTAGAGCCTGAAATGTCAGAAAACGGCGTTTCAGCACATAACAAACTTGGTTCAGGCAATGCAAGCTGAAACTCGGCCCAAAATTAAAATTGCAGTCTGTGCATGAATAAAACCTATTTTGCAACACAGAGAAACATATCTGAAGGTGTTAGAAGTGTTTTGCATGATTTTTGAAGTTAGAGCCTGAAATGTCAGAAAACAGCGTTTCAGCACTTAACAAACTTGGTTCTGGCAATGCAAGCTGAAACTCGGTCCAAAATTAAAATTGCAGTCTGTGCATGAATAAAACCTATTTTGCAACACAGAGAAACATATCTGAAGGTGTTAGAAGTGTTTTGCATGATTTTTGAAGTTAGAGCCTGAAATGTCAGAAAACAGCGTTTCAGCACATAACAAACTTGGTTCTGGTAATGCAAGCTGAAACTCGGCCCAAAATTAAAATTGCAGTCTGTGCATGAATAAAACCTATTTTGCAGCACAGAGAAACATATCTGAAGGTGTTAGAAGTGTTTTGCATGATTTTTGAAGTTAGAGCCTGAAATATCAGAAAACGGCGTTTCAGCACATAACAAACTTGGTTCAGGCAATGCAAGCTGAAACTCGGCCCAAAATTAAAATTGCAGTCTGTGCATGAATAAAACCTATTTTGCATCACAGAGAAACATATCTGAAGGTGTTAGAAGTGTTTTGCATGATTTTTGAAGTTAGAGCCTGAAATGTCAGAAAACGGCGTTTCAGCACATAACAAACTTGGTTCAGGCAATGCAAGCTGAAACTCGGCCAAAAATTAAAATTGCAGTCTGTGCATGAATAAAACCTATTTTGCAACACAGAGAAACATATCTGAAGGTGTTAGAAGTGTTTTGCATGATTTTTGAAGTTAGAGCCTGAAATGTCAGAAAACGGCGTTTCAGCACATAACAAACTTGGTTCAGGCAATGCAAGCTGAAACTCGGCCCAAAATTAAAATTGCAGTCTGTGCATGAATAAAACCTATTTTGCAACACAGAGAAACATATCTGAAGGTGTTAGAAGTGTTTTGCATGATTTTTGAAGTTAGAGCCTGAAATGTCAGAAAACAGCGTTTCAGCACTTAACAAACTTGGTTCTGGCAATGCAAGCTGAAACTCGGTCCAAAATTAAAATTGCAGTCTGTGCATGAATAAAACCTATTTTGCAACACAGAGAAACATATCTGAAGGTGTTAGAAGTGTTTTGCATGATTTTTGAAGTTAGAGCCTGAAATGTCAGAAAACAGCGTTTCAGCACTTAACAAACTTGGTTCTGGCAATGCAAGCTGAAACTCGGTCTAAAATTAAAATTGCAGTCTGTGCATGAATAAAACCTATTTTGCAACACAGAGAAACATATCTGAAGGTGTTAGAAGTGTTTTGCATGATTTTTGAAGTTAGAGCCTGAAATGTCAGAAAACGGCGTTTCAGCACATAACAAACTTGGTTCAGGCAATGCAAGCTGAAACTCGGCCCAAAATTAAAATTGCAGTCTGTGCATGAATAAAACCTATTTTGCAGCACAGAGAAACATATCTGAAGGTGTTAGAAGTGTTTTGCATGATTTTTGAAGTTAGAGCCTGAAATGTCAGAAAACGGCGTTTCAGCACATAACAAACTTGGTTCAGGCAATGCAAGGTGAAACTCGGCCCAAAATTAAAATTGCAGTCTGTGCATGAATAAAACCTATTTTGCAACACAGAGAAACATATCTGAAGGTGTTAGAAGTGTTTTGCATGATTTTTGAAGTTAGAGCCTGAAATGTCAGAAAAAGGCATTTCAGCACATAACAAACTTGGTTCTGGCAATGCAAGCTGAAACTCGGCCAAAAATTAAAATTGCAGTCTGTGCATGAATAAAACCTATTTTGCAACACAGAGAAACATATCTGAAGGTGTTAGAAGTGTTTTGCATGATTTTTGAAGTTAGAGCCTGAAATGTCAGAAAACGGCGTTTCAGCACATAACAAACTCGGTTCAGGCAATGCAAGCTGAAACTCGGCCAAAAATTAAAATTGCAGTCTGTGCATGAATAAAACCTATTTTGCAACACAGAGAAACATATCTGAAGGTGTTAGAAGTGTTTTGCATGATTTTTGAAGTTAGAGCCTGAAATGTCAGAAAACAGCGTTTCAGCACTTAACAAACTTGGTTCTGGCAATGCAAGCTGAAACTCGGTCCAAAATTAAAATTGCAGTCTGTGCATGAATAAAACCTATTTTGCAACACAGAGAAACATATCTGAAGGTGTTAGAAGTGTTTTGCATGATTTTTGAAGTTAGAGCCTGAAATGTCAGAAAACAGCGTTTCAGCACATAACAAACTTGGTTCTGGTAATGCAAGCTGAAACTCGGCCCAAAATTAAAATTGCAGTCTGTGCATGAATAAAACCTATTTTGCAGCACAGAGAAACATATCTGAAGGTGTTAGAAGTGTTTTGCATGATTTTTGAAGTTAGAGCCTGAAATATCAGAAAACGGCGTTTCAGCACATAACAAACTTGGTTCAGGCAATGCAAGCTGAAACTCGGCCCAAAATTAAAATTGCAGTCTGTGCATGAATAAAACCTATTTTGCATCACAGAGAAACATATCTGAAGGTGTTAGAAGTGTTTTGCATGATTTTTGAAGTTAGAGCCTGAAATGTCAGAAAACAGCGTTTCAGCACTTAACAAACTTGGTTCTGGCAATGCAAGCTGAAACTCGGTCCAAAATTAAAATTGCAGTCTGTGCATGAATAAAACCTATTTTGCAACACAGAGAAACATATCTGAAGGTGTTAGAAGTGTTTTGCATGATTTTTGAAGTTAGAGCCTGAAATGTCAGAAAACAGCGTTTCAGCACTTAACAAACTTGGTTCAGGCAATGCAAGCTGAAACTCGGCCAAAAATTAAAATTGCAGTCTGTGCATGAATAAAACCTATTTTGCAACACAGAGAAACATATCTGAAGGTGTTAGAAGTGTTTTGCATGATTTTTGAAGTTAGAGCCTGAAATGTCAGAAAACAGCGTTTCAGCACTTAACAAACTTGGTTCTGGCAATGCAAGCTGAAACTCGGTCCAAAATTAAAATTGCAGTCTGTGCATGAATAAAACCTATTTTGCAACACAGAGAAACATATCTGAAGGTGTTAGAAGTGTTTTGCATGATTTTTGAAGTTAGAGCCTGAAATGTCAGAAAACAGCGTTTCAGCACATAACAAACTTGGTTCTGGTAATGCAAGCTGAAACTCGGCCCAAAATTAAAATTGCAGCCTGTGCATGAATAAAACCTATTTTGCAGCACAGAGAAACATATCTGAAGGTGTTAGAAGTGTTTTGCATGATTTTTGAAGTTAGAGCCTGAAATATCAGAAAACGGCGTTTCAGCACATAACAAACTTGGTTCAGGCAATGCAAGCTGAAACTCGGCCCAAAATTAAAATTGCAGTCTGTGCATGAATAAAACCTATTTTGCATCACAGAGAAACATATCTGAAGGTGTTAGAAGTGTTTTGCATGATTTTTGAAGTTAGAGCCTGAAATGTCAGAAAACGGCGTTTCAGCACATAACAAACTTGGTTCAGGCAATGCAAGCTGAAACTCGGCCAAAAATTAAAATTGCAGTCTGTGCATGAATAAAACCTATTTTGCAACACAGAGAAACATATCTGAAGGTGTTAGAAGTGTTTTGCATGATTTTTGAAGTTAGAGCCTGAAATGTCAGAAAACGGCGTTTCAGCACATAACAAACTTGGTTCAGGCAATGCAAGCTGAAACTCGGCCCAAAATTAAAATTGCAGTCTGTGCATGAATAAAACCTATTTTGCAACACAGAGAAACATATCTGAAGGTGTTAGAAGTGTTTTGCATGATTTTTGAAGTTAGAGCCTGAAATGTCAGAAAACAGCGTTTCAGCACTTAACAAACTTGGTTCTGGCAATGCAAGCTGAAACTCGGTCCAAAATTAAAATTGCAGTCTGTGCATGAATAAAACCTATTTTGCAACACAGAGAAACATATCTGAAGGTGTTAGAAGTGTTTTGCATGATTTTTGAAGTTAGAGCCTGAAATGTCAGAAAAAGGCGTTTCAGCACATAACAAACTTGGTTCTGGCAATGCAAGCTGAAACTCGGTCCAAAATAAAAATTGCAGTCTGTGCATGAATAAAACCTATTTTGCAACACAGAGAAACATATCTGAAGGTGTTAGAAGTGTTTTGCATGATTTTTGAAGTTAGAGCCTGAAATGTCAGAAAACGGCGTTTCAGCACATAACAAACTTGGTTCAGGCAATGCAAGCTGAAACTCGGCCCAAAACTAAAATTGCAGTCTGTGCATGAATAAAACCTATTTTGCAACACAGAGAAACATATCTGAAGGTGTTAGAAGTGTTTTGCATGATTTTTGAAGTTAGAGCCTGAAATGTCAGAAAACAGCGTTTCAGCACTTAACAAACTTGGTTCTGGCAATGCAAGCTGAAACTCGGTCCAAAATTAAAATTGCAGTCTGTGCATGAATAAAACCTATTTTGCAACACAGAGAAACATATCTGAAGGTGTTAGAAGTGTTTTGCATGATTTTTGAAGTTAGAGCCTGAAATGTCAGAAAACAGCGTTTCAGCACTTAACAAACTTGGTTCTGGCAATGCAAGCTGAAACTCGGCCCAAAATTAAAATTGCAGTCTGTGCATGAATAAAACCTATTTTGCAACACAGAGAAACATATCTGAAGGTGTTAGAAGTGTTTTGCATGATTTTTGAAGTTAGAGCCTGAAATGTCAGAAAACGGCGTTTCAGCACATAACAAACTTGGTTCAGGCAATGCAAGCTGAAACTCGGCCCAAAATTAAAATTGCAGTCTGTGCATGAATAAAACCTATTTTGCAACACAGAGAAACATATCTGAAGGTGTTAGAAGTGTTTTGCATGATTTTTGAAGTTAGAGCCTGAAATGTCAGAAAACGGCGTTTCAGCACATAACAAACTCGGTTCAGGCAATGCAAGCTGAAACTTGGCCAAAAATTAAAATTGCAGTGTGTGCATGAATAAAACCTATTTTGCAACACAGAGAAACATATCTGAAGGTGTTAGAAGTGTTTTGCATGATTTTTGAAGTTAGAGCCTGAAATGTCAGAAAACAGCGTTTCAGCACATAACAAACTTGGTTCTGGTAATGCAAGCTGAAACTCGGCCCAAAATTAAAATTGCAGTCTGTGCATGAATAAAACCTATTTTGCAGCACAGAGAAACATATCTGAAGGTGTTAGAAGTGCTTTGCATGATTTTTGAAGTTAGAGCCTGAAATGTCAGAAAACGGCGTTTCAGCACATAACAAACTTGGTTCAGGCAATGCAAGCTGAAACTCGGCCCAAAATTAAAATTGCAGTCTGTGCATGAATAAAACCTATTTTGCAACACAGAGAAACATATCTGAAGGTGTTAGAAGTGTTTTGCATGATTTTTGAAGTTAGAGCCTGAAATGTCAGAAAACAGCGTTTCAGCACTTAACAAACTTGGTTCTGGCAATGCAAGCTGAAACTCGGTCTAAAATTAAAATTGCAGTCTGTGCATGAATAAAACCTATTTTGCAGCACAGAGAAACATATCTGAAGGTGTTAGAAGTGTTTTGCATGATTTTTGAAGTTAGAGCCTGAAATGTCAGAAATCGGCATTTCAGCACATAACAAACTTGGTTCAGGCAATGCAAGGTGAAACTCGGCCCAAAATTAAAATTGCAGTCTGTGCATGAATAAAACCTATTTTGCAACACAGAGAAACATATCTGAAGGTGTTAGAAGTGTTTTGCATGATTTTTGAAGTTAGAGCCTGAAATGTCAGAAAAAGACTTTTCAGCACATAACAAACTTGGTTCTGGCAATGCAAGCTGAAACTCGGCCAAAAATTAAAATTGCAGTCTGTGCATGAATAAAATCTATTTTGCAACACAGAGAAACATATCTGAAGGTGTTAGAAGTGTTTTGCATGATTTTTGAAGTTAGAGCCTGAAATGTCAGAAAACAGCGTTTCAGCACATAACAAACTTGGTTCAGGCAATGCAAGCTGAAACTCGGCCCAAAATTAAAATTGCAGTCTGTGCATGAATAAAACCTATTTTGCATCACAGAGAAACATATCTGAAGGTGTTAGAAGTGTTTTGCATGATTTTTGAAGTTAGAGCCTGAAATGTCAGAAAACAGCGTTTCAGCACTTAACAAACTTGGTTCTGGCAATGCAAGCTGAAACTCGGTCCAAAATTAAAATTGCAGTCTGTGCATGAATAAAACCTATTTTGCAACACAGAGAAACATATCTGAAGGTGTTAGAAGTGTTTTGCATGATTTTTGAAGTTAGAGCCTGAAATGTCAGAAAACAGCGTTTCAGCACTTAACAAACTTGGTTCTGGCAATGCAAGCTGAAACTCGGTCTAAAATTAAAATTGCAGTCTGTGCATGAATAAAACCTATTTTGCAACACAGAGAAACATATCTGAAGGTGTTAGAAGTGTTTTGCATGATTTTTGAAGGTAGAGCCTGAAATGTCAGAAAAAGGCGTTTCAGCACATAACAAACTTGATTCTGGCAATGCAAGCTGAAACTCGGTCCAAAATAAAAATTGCAGTCTGTGCATGAATAAAACCTATTTTGCAACACAGAGAAGCATATCTGAAGGTGTTAGAAGTGTTTTGCATGATTTTTGAAGTTAGAGCCTGAAATGTCAGAAAACGGCGTTTCAGCACATAACAAACTTGGTTCAGGCAATGCAAGCTGAAACTCGGCCAAAAATTAAAATTGCAGTCTGTGCATGAATAAAACCTATTTTGCAACACAGAGAAACATATCTGAAGGTGTTAGAAGTGTTTTGCATGATTTTTGAAGTTAGAGCCTGAAATGTCAGAAAACGGCGTTTCAGCACATAACAAACTTGGTTCAGGCAATGCAAGCTGAAACTCGGCCCAAAATTAAAATTGCAGTCTGTGCATGAATAAAACCTATTTTGCAGCACAGAGAAACATATCTGAAGGTGTTAGAAGTGTTTTGCATGATTTTTGAAGTTAGAGCCTGAAATGTCAGAAAACGGCGTTTCAGCACATAACAAACTTGGTTCAGGCAATGCAAGGTGAAACTCGGCCCAAAATTAAAATTGCAGTCTGTGCATGAATAAAACCTATTTTGCAACACAGAGAAACATATCTGAAGGTGTTAGAAGTGTTTTGCATGATTTTTGAAGTTAGAGCCTGAAATGTCAGAAAAAGGCATTTCAGCACATAACAAACTTGGTTCTGGCAATGCAAGCTGAAACTCGGCCAAAAATTAAAATTGCAGTCTGTGCATGAATAAAACCTATTTTGCAACACAGAGAAACATATCTGAAGGTGTTAGAAGTGTTTTGCATGATTTTTGAAGTTAGAGCCTGAAATGTCAGAAAACGGCGTTTCAGCACATAACAAACTCGGTTCAGGCAATGCAAGCTGAAACTCGGCCAAAAATTAAAATTGCAGTCTGTGCATGAATAAAACCTATTTTGCAACACAGAGAAACATATCTGAAGGTGTTAGAAGTGTTTTGCATGATTTTTGAAGTTAGAGCCTGAAATGTCAGAAAACAGCGTTTCAGCACTTAACAAACTTGGTTCTGGCAATGCAAGCTGAAACTCGGTCCAAAATTAAAATTGCAGTCTGTGCATGAATAAAACCTATTTTGCAACACAGAGAAACATATCTGAAGGTGTTAGAAGTGTTTTGCATGATTTTTGAAGTTAGAGCCTGAAATGTCAGAAAACAGCGTTTCAGCACATAACAAACTTGGTTCTGGTAATGCAAGCTGAAACTCGGCCCAAAATTAAAATTGCAGTCTGTGCATGAATAAAACCTATTTTGCAGCACAGAGAAACATATCTGAAGGTGTTAGAAGTGTTTTGCATGATTTTTGAAGTTAGAGCCTGAAATATCAGAAAACGGCGTTTCAGCACATAACAAACTTGGTTCAGGCAATGCAAGCTGAAACTCGGCCCAAAATTAAAATTGCAGTCTGTGCATGAATAAAACCTATTTTGCATCACAGAGAAACATATCTGAAGGTGTTAGAAGTGTTTTGCATGATTTTTGAAGTTAGAGCCTGAAATGTCAGAAAACAGCGTTTCAGCACTTAACAAACTTGGTTCTGGCAATGCAAGCTGAAACTCGGTCCAAAATTAAAATTGCAGTCTGTGCATGAATAAAACCTATTTTGCAACACAGAGAAACATATCTGAAGGTGTTAGAAGTGTTTTGCATGATTTTTGAAGTTAGAGCCTGAAATGTCAGAAAACAGCGTTTCAGCACTTAACAAACTTGGTTCAGGCAATGCAAGCTGAAACTCGGCCAAAAATTAAAATTGCAGTCTGTGCATGAATAAAACCTATTTTGCAACACAGAGAAACATATCTGAAGGTGTTAGAAGTGTTTTGCATGATTTTTGAAGTTAGAGCCTGAAATGTCAGAAAACAGCGTTTCAGCACTTAACAAACTTGGTTCTGGCAATGCAAGCTGAAACTCGGTCCAAAATTAAAATTGCAGTCTGTGCATGAATAAAACCTATTTTGCAACACAGAGAAACATATCTGAAGGTGTTAGAAGTGTTTTGCATGATTTTTGAAGTTAGAGCCTGAAATGTCAGAAAACAGCGTTTCAGCACATAACAAACTTGGTTCTGGTAATGCAAGCTGAAACTCGGCCCAAAATTAAAATTGCAGCCTGTGCATGAATAAAACCTATTTTGCAGCACAGAGAAACATATCTGAAGGTGTTAGAAGTGTTTTGCATGATTTTTGAAGTTAGAGCCTGAAATATCAGAAAACGGCGTTTCAGCACATAACAAACTTGGTTCAGGCAATGCAAGCTGAAACTCGGCCCAAAATTAAAATTGCAGTCTGTGCATGAATAAAACCTATTTTGCATCACAGAGAAACATATCTGAAGGTGTTAGAAGTGTTTTGCATGATTTTTGAAGTTAGAGCCTGAAATGTCAGAAAACGGCGTTTCAGCACATAACAAACTTGGTTCAGGCAATGCAAGCTGAAACTCGGCCAAAAATTAAAATTGCAGTCTGTGCATGAATAAAACCTATTTTGCAACACAGAGAAACATATCTGAAGGTGTTAGAAGTGTTTTGCATGATTTTTGAAGTTAGAGCCTGAAATGTCAGAAAACGGCGTTTCAGCACATAACAAACTTGGTTCAGGCAATGCAAGCTGAAACTCGGCCCAAAATTAAAATTGCAGTCTGTGCATGAATAAAACCTATTTTGCAACACAGAGAAACATATCTGAAGGTGTTAGAAGTGTTTTGCATGATTTTTGAAGTTAGAGCCTGAAATGTCAGAAAACAGCGTTTCAGCACTTAACAAACTTGGTTCTGGCAATGCAAGCTGAAACTCGGTCCAAAATTAAAATTGCAGTCTGTGCATGAATAAAACCTATTTTGCAACACAGAGAAACATATCTGAAGGTGTTAGAAGTGTTTTGCATGATTTTTGAAGTTAGAGCCTGAAATGTCAGAAAAAGGCGTTTCAGCACATAACAAACTTGGTTCTGGCAATGCAAGCTGAAACTCGGTCCAAAATAAAAATTGCAGTCTGTGCATGAATAAAACCTATTTTGCAACACAGAGAAACATATCTGAAGGTGTTAGAAGTGTTTTGCATGATTTTTGAAGTTAGAGCCTGAAATGTCAGAAAACGGCGTTTCAGCACATAACAAACTTGGTTCAGGCAATGCAAGCTGAAACTCGGCCCAAAACTAAAATTGCAGTCTGTGCATGAATAAAACCTATTTTGCAACACAGAGAAACATATCTGAAGGTGTTAGAAGTGTTTTGCATGATTTTTGAAGTTAGAGCCTGAAATGTCAGAAAACAGCGTTTCAGCACTTAACAAACTTGGTTCTGGCAATGCAAGCTGAAACTCGGTCCAAAATTAAAATTGCAGTCTGTGCATGAATAAAACCTATTTTGCAACACAGAGAAACATATCTGAAGGTGTTAGAAGTGTTTTGCATGATTTTTGAAGTTAGAGCCTGAAATGTCAGAAAACGGCGTTTCAGCACATAACAAACTTGGTTCAGGCAATGCAAGCTGAAACTCGGCCCAAAATTAAAATTGCAGTCTGTGCATGAATAAAACCTATTTTGCAACACAGAGAAACATATCTGAAGGTGTTAGAAGTGTTTTGCATGATTTTTGAAGTTAGAGCCTGAAATGTCAGAAAACGGCGTTTCAGCACATAACAAACTCGGTTCAGGCAATGCAAGCTGAAACTTGGCCAAAAATTAAAATTGCAGTCTGTGCATGAATAAAACCTATTTTGCAACACAGAGAAACATATCTGAAGGTGTTAGAAGTGTTTTGCATGATTTTTGAAGTTAGAGCCTGAAATGTCAGAAAACAGCGTTTCAGCACATAACAAACTTGGTTCTGGTAATGCAAGCTGAAACTCGGCCCAAAATTAAAATTGCAGTCTGTGCATGAATAAAACCTATTTTGCAGCACAGAGAAACATATCTGAAGGTGTTAGAAGTGCTTTGCATGATTTTTGAAGTTAGAGCCTGAAATGTCAGAAAACGGCGTTTCAGCACATAACAAACTTGGTTCAGGCAATGCAAGCTGAAACTCGGCCCAAAATTAAAATTGCAGTCTGTGCATGAATAAAACCTATTTTGCAACACAGAGAAACATATCTGAAGGTGTTAGAAGTGTTTTGCATGATTTTTGAAGTTAGAGCCTGAAATGTCAGAAAACAGCGTTTCAGCACTTAACAAACTTGGTTCTGGCAATGCAAGCTGAAACTCGGTCTAAAATTAAAATTGCAGTCTGTGCATGAATAAAACCTATTTTGCAGCACAGAGAAACATATCTGAAGGTGTTAGAAGTGTTTTGCATGATTTTTGAAGTTAGAGCCTGAAATGTCAGAAATCGGCATTTCAGCACATAACAAACTTGGTTCAGGCAATGCAAGGTGAAACTCGGCCCAAAATTAAAATTGCAGTCTGTGCATGAATAAAACCTATTTTGCAACACAGAGAAACATATCTGAAGGTGTTAGAAGTGTTTTGCATGATTTTTGAAGTTAGAGCCTGAAATGTCAGAAAAAGACTTTTCAGCACATAACAAACTTGGTTCTGGCAATGCAAGCTGAAACTCGGCCAAAAATTAAAATTGCAGTCTGTGCATGAATAAAATCTATTTTGCAACACAGAGAAACATATCTGAAGGTGTTAGAAGTGTTTTGCATGATTTTTGAAGTTAGAGCCTGAAATGTCAGAAAACAGCGTTTCAGCACATAACAAACTTGGTTCAGGCAATGCAAGCTGAAACTCGGCCCAAAATTAAAATTGCAGTCTGTGCATGAATAAAACCTATTTTGCATCACAGAGAAACATATCTGAAGGTGTTAGAAGTGTTTTGCATGATTTTTGAAGTTAGAGCCTGAAATGTCAGAAAACAGCGTTTCAGCACTTAACAAACTTGGTTCTGGCAATGCAAGCTGAAACTCGGTCCAAAATTAAAATTGCAGTCTGTGCATGAATAAAACCTATTTTGCAACACAGAGAAACATATCTGAAGGTGTTAGAAGTGTTTTGCATGATTTTTGAAGTTAGAGCCTGAAATGTCAGAAAACAGCGTTTCAGCACTTAACAAACTTGGTTCTGGCAATGCAAGCTGAAACTCGGTCTAAAATTAAAATTGCAGTCTGTGCATGAATAAAACCTATTTTGCAACACAGAGAAACATATCTGAAGGTGTTAGAAGTGTTTTGCATGATTTTTGAAGGTAGAGCCTGAAATGTCAGAAAAAGGCGTTTCAGCACATAACAAACTTGATTCTGGCAATGCAAGCTGAAACTCGGTCCAAAATAAAAATTGCAGTCTGTGCATGAATAAAACCTATTTTGCAACACAGAGAAGCATATCTGAAGGTGTTAGAAGTGTTTTGCATGATTTTTGAAGTTAGAGCCTGAAATGTCAGAAAACGGCGTTTCAGCACATAACAAACTTGGTTCAGGCAATGCAAGCTGAAACTCGGCCAAAAATTAAAATTGCAGTCTGTGCATGAATAAAACCTATTTTGCAACACAGAGAAACATATCTGAAGGTGTTAGAAGTGTTTTGCATGATTTTTGAAGTTAGAGCCTGAAATGTCAGAAAACAGCGTTTCAGCACATAACAAACTTGGTTCTGGCAATGCAAGCTGAAACTCGGCCCAAAATTAAAATTGCAGTCTGTGCATGAATAAAACCTATTTTGCAACACAGAGAAACATATCTGAAGGTGTTAGAAGTGTTTTGCATGATTTTTGAAGTTAGAGCCTGAAATGTCAGAAAACGGCGTTTCAGCACATAACAAACTTGGTTCAGGCAATGCAAGCTGAAACTCGGCCCAAAATTAAAATTGCAGTCTGTGCATGAATAAAACCTATTTTGCAACACAGAGAAACATATCTGAAGGTGTTAGAAGTGTTTTGCATGATTTTTGAAGTTAGAGCCTGAAATGTCAGAAAACAGCGTTTCAGCACTTAACAAACTTGGTTCTGGCAATGCAAGCTGAAACTCGGTCCAAAATTAAAATTGCAGTCTGTGCATGAATAAAACCTATTTTGCAACACAGAGAAACATATCTGAAGGTGTTAGAAGTGTTTTGCATGATTTTTGAAGTTAGAGCCTGAAATGTCAGAAAAAGGCGTTTCAGCACATAACAAACTTGGTTCTGGCAATGCAAGCTGAAACTCGGTCCAAAATAAAAATTGCAGTCTGTGCATGAATAAAACCTATTTTGCAACACAGAGAAACACATCTGAAGGTGTTAGAAGTGTTTTGCATGATTTTTGAAGTTAGAGCCTGAAATGTCAGAAAACGGCGTTTCAGCACATAACAAACTTGGTTCAGGCAATGCAAGCTGAAACTCGGCCCAAAATTAAAATTGCAGTCTGTGCATGAATAAAACCTATTTTGCAACACAGAGAAACATATCTGAAGGTGTTAGAAGTGTTTTGCATGATTTTTGAAGTTAGAGCCTGAAATGTCAGAAAACAGCGTTTCAGCACTTAACAAACTTGGTTCTGGCAATGCAAGCTGAAACTCGGCCAAAAATTAAAATTGCAGTCTGTGCATGAATAAAATCTATTTTGCAACACAGAGAAACATATCTGAAGGTGTTAGAAGTGTTTTGCATGATTTTTGAAGTTAGAGCCTGAAATGTCAGAAAACAGCGTTTCAGCACATAACAAACTTGGTTCAGGCAATGCAAGCTGAAACTCGGCCCAAAATTAAAATTGCAGTCTGTGCATGAATAAAACCTATTTTGCATCACAGAGAAACATATCTGAAGGTGTTAGAAGTGTTTTGCATGATTTTTGAAGTTAGAGCCTGAAATGTCAGAAAACAGCGTTTCAGCACTTAACAAACTTGGTTCTGGCAATGCAAGCTGAAACTCGGTCCAAAATTAAAATTGCAGTCTGTGCATGAATAAAACCTATTTTGCAACACAGAGAAACATATCTGAAGGTGTTAGAAGTGTTTTGCATGATTTTTGAAGTTAGAGCCTGAAATGTCAGAAAACAGCGTTTCAGCACTTAACAAACTTGGTTCTGGCAATGCAAGCTGAAACTCGGTCTAAAATTAAAATTGCAGTCTGTGCATGAATAAAACCTATTTTGCAACACAGAGAAACATATCTGAAGGTGTTAGAAGTGTTTTGCATGATTTTTGAAGGTAGAGCCTGAAATGTCAGAAAAAGGCGTTTCAGCACATAACAAACTTGATTCTGGCAATGCAAGCTGAAACTCGGTCCAAAATAAAAATTGCAGTCTGTGCATGAATAAAACCTATTTTGCAACACAGAGAAGCATATCTGAAGGTGTTAGAAGTGTTTTGCATGATTTTTGAAGTTAGAGCCTGAAATGTCAGAAAACGGCGTTTCAGCACATAACAAACTTGGTTCAGGCAATGCAAGCTGAAACTCGGCCAAAAATTAAAATTGCAGTCTGTGCATGAATAAAACCTATTTTGCAACACAGAGAAACATATCTGAAGGTGTTAGAAGTGTTTTGCATGATTTTTGAAGTTAGAGCCTGAAATGTCAGAAAACAGCGTTTCAGCACATAACAAACTTGGTTCTGGCAATGCAAGCTGAAACTCGGCCCAAAATTAAAATTGCAGTCTGTGCATGAATAAAACCTATTTTGCAACACAGAGAAACATATCTGAAGGTGTTAGAAGTGTTTTGCATGATTTTTGAAGTTAGAGCCTGAAATGTCAGAAAACGGCGTTTCAGCACATAACAAACTTGGTTCAGGCAATGCAAGCTGAAACTCGGCCCAAAATTAAAATTGCAGTCTGTGCATGAATAAAACCTATTTTGCAACACAGAGAAACATATCTGAAGGTGTTAGAAGTGTTTTGCATGATTTTTGAAGTTAGAGCCTGAAATGTCAGAAAACAGCGTTTCAGCACTTAACAAACTTGGTTCTGGCAATGCAAGCTGAAACTCGGTCCAAAATTAAAATTGCAGTCTGTGCATGAATAAAACCTATTTTGCAACACAGAGAAACATATCTGAAGGTGTTAGAAGTGTTTTGCATGATTTTTGAAGTTAGAGCCTGAAATGTCAGAAAAAGGCGTTTCAGCACATAACAAACTTGGTTCTGGCAATGCAAGCTGAAACTCGGTCCAAAATAAAAATTGCAGTCTGTGCATGAATAAAACCTATTTTGCAACACAGAGAAACACATCTGAAGGTGTTAGAAGTGTTTTGCATGATTTTTGAAGTTAGAGCCTGAAATGTCAGAAAACGGCGTTTCAGCACATAACAAACTTGGTTCAGGCAATGCAAGCTGAAACTCGGCCCAAAATTAAAATTGCAGTCTGTGCATGAATAAAACCTATTTTGCAACACAGAGAAACATATCTGAAGGTGTTAGAAGTGTTTTGCATGTTTTTTGAAGTTAGAGCCTGAAATGTCAGAAAACAGCGTTTCAGCACTTAACAAACTTGGTTCTGGCAATGCAAGCTGAAACTCGGTCCAAAATTAAAATTGCAGTCTGTGCATGAATAAAACCTATTTTGCAACACAGAGAAACATATCTGAAGGTGTTAGAAGTGTTTTGCATGATTTTTGAAGTTAGAGCCTGAAATGTCAGAAAACGGCGTTTCAGCACATAACAAACTTGGTTCTGGCAATGCAAGCTGAAACTCGGTCCAAAATAAAAATTGCAGTCTGTGCATGAATAAAACCTATTTTGCAACACAGAGAAGCATATCTGAAGGTGTTAGAAGTGTTTTGCATGATTTTTGAAGTTAGAGCCTGAAATGTCAGAAAACAGCGTTTCAGCACTTAACAAACTTGGTTCTGGCAATGCAAGCTGAAACTCGGTCCAAAATTAAAATTGCAGTCTGTGCATGAATAAAACCTATTTTGCAACACAGAGAAACATATCTGAAGGTGTTTGAAGTGTTTTGCATGATTTTTGAAGTTAGAGCCTGAAATGTCAGAAAACGGCGTTTCAGCACATAACAAACTTGGTTCAGGCAATGCAAGCTGAAACTCGGCCAAAAATTAAAATTGCAGTCTGTGCATGAATAAAACCTATTTTGCAACACAGAGAAACATATCTAAAGGTGTTAGAAGTGTTTTGCATGATTTTTGAAGTTAGAGCCTGAAATGTCAGAAAACAGCGTTTCAGCACATAACAAACTTGGTTCTGGTAATGCAAGCTGAAACTCGGCCCAAAATTAAAATTGCAGTCTGTGCATGAATAAAACCTATTTTGCAGCACAGAGAAACATATCTGAAGGTGTTAGAAGTGTTTTGCATGATTTTTGAAGTTAGAGCCTGAAATGTCAGAAAACAGCGTTTCAGCACTTAAAAAACTTGGTTCTGGTAATGCAAGCTGAAACTCGGTACAAAATTAAAATTGCAGTCTGTGCATGAATAAAACCTATTTTGCAACACAGAGAAACATATCTGAAGGTGTTAGAAGTGTTTTGCATGATTTTTGAAGTTAGAGCCTGAAATGTCAGAAAACGGCGTTTCAGCACATAACAAACTCGGTTCAGGCAATGCAAGCTGAAACTCGGCCAAAAATTAAAATTGCAGTCTGTGCATGAATAAAACCTATTTTGCAACACAGAGAAACATATCTGAAGGTGTTAGAAGTGTTTTGCATGATTTTTGAAGTTAGAGCCTGAAATGTCAGAAAACAGCGTTTCAGCACTTAACAAACTTGGTTCTGGCAATGCAAGCTGAAACTCGGCCCAAAATTAAAATTGCAGTCTGTGCATGAATAAAACCTATTTTGCAGCACAGAGAAACATATCTGAAGGTGTTAGAAGTGTTTTGCATGATTTTTGAAGTTAGAGCCTGAAATGTCAGAAAAAGGCGTTTCAGCACATAACAAACTTGGTTCTGGCAATGCAAGCTGAAACTCGGTCCAAAATAAAAATTGCAGTCTGTGCATGAATAAAACCTATTTTGCAACACAGAGAAACATATCTGAAGGTGTTAGAAGTGTTTTGCATGATTTTTGAAGTTAGAGCCTGAAATGTCAGAAAACAGCCTTTCAGCGCAGAACAAACTTGGTTCAGGCAATGCAAGCTGAAACTCGGTATAAAATTAAAATTGCAGTCTGTGCATGAATAAAACCTATTTTGCAACACAGAGAAACATATCTGAAGGTGTTAGAAGTGTTTTGCATGATTTTTGAAGTTAGAGCCTGAAATGTCAGAAAACAGCGTTTCAGCACTTAACAAAATTGGTTCTGGCAATGCAAGCTGAAACTCGGTCCAAAATTAAAATTGCAGTCTGTGCATGAATAAAACCTATTTTGCAACACAGAGAAACACATCTGAAGGTGTTAGAAGTGTTTTGCATGATTTTTGAAGTTAGAGCCTGAAATGTCAGAAAACGGCGTTTCAGCACATAACAAACTTGGTTCAGGCAATGCAAGCTGAAACTCGGCCCAAAATTAAAATTGCAGTCTGTGCATGAATAAAACCTATTTTGCAACACAGAGAAACATATCTGAAGGTGTTAGAAGTGTTTTGCATGATTTTTGAAGTTAGAGCCTGAAATGTCAGAAAACAGCGTTTCAGCACTTAACAAACTTGGTTCTGGCAATGCAAGCTGAAACTCGGCCAAAAATTAAAATTGCAGTCTGTGCATGAATAAAATCTATTTTGCAACACAGAGAAACATATCTGAAGGTGTTAGAAGTGTTTTGCATGATTTTTGAAGTTAGAGCCTGAAATGTCAGAAAACAGCGTTTCAGCACATAACAAACTTGGTTCAGGCAATGCAAGCTGAAACTCGGCCCAAAATTAAAATTGCAGTCTGTGCATGAATAAAACCTATTTTGCATCACAGAGAAACATATCTGAAGGTGTTAGAAGTGTTTTGCATGATTTTTGAAGTTAGAGCCTGAAATGTCAGAAAACAGCGTTTCAGCACTTAACAAACTTGGTTCTGGCAATGCAAGCTGAAACTCGGTCCAAAATTAAAATTGCAGTCTGTGCATGAATAAAACCTATTTTGCAACACAGAGAAACATATCTGAAGGTGTTAGAAGTGTTTTGCATGATTTTTGAAGTTAGAGCCTGAAATGTCAGAAAACAGCGTTTCAGCACTTAACAAACTTGGTTCTGGCAATGCAAGCTGAAACTCGGTCTAAAATTAAAATTGCAGTCTGTGCATGAATAAAACCTATTTTGCAACACAGAGAAACATATCTGAAGGTGTTAGAAGTGTTTTGCATGATTTTTGAAGGTAGAGCCTGAAATGTCAGAAAAAGGCGTTTCAGCACATAACAAACTTGATTCTGGCAATGCAAGCTGAAACTCGGTCCAAAATAAAAATTGCAGTCTGTGCATGAATAAAACCTATTTTGCAACACAGAGAAGCATATCTGAAGGTGTTAGAAGTGTTTTGCATGATTTTTGAAGTTAGAGCCTGAAATGTCAGAAAACGGCGTTTCAGCACATAACAAACTTGGTTCAGGCAATGCAAGCTGAAACTCGGCCAAAAATTAAAATTGCAGTCTGTGCATGAATAAAACCTATTTTGCAACACAGAGAAACATATCTGAAGGTGTTAGAAGTGTTTTGCATGATTTTTGAAGTTAGAGCCTGAAATGTCAGAAAACAGCGTTTCAGCACATAACAAACTTGGTTCTGGCAATGCAAGCTGAAACTCGGCCCAAAATTAAAATTGCAGTCTGTGCATGAATAAAACCTATTTTGCAACACAGAGAAACATATCTGAAGGTGTTAGAAGTGTTTTGCATGATTTTTGAAGTTAGAGCCTGAAATGTCAGAAAACGGCGTTTCAGCACATAACAAACTTGGTTCAGGCAATGCAAGCTGAAACTCGGCCCAAAATTAAAATTGCAGTCTGTGCATGAATAAAACCTATTTTGCAACACAGAGAAACATATCTGAAGGTGTTAGAAGTGTTTTGCATGATTTTTGAA
Source organism: Garra rufa (assembly GCF_049309525.1). Classification (NCBI taxonomy): domain Eukaryota; kingdom Metazoa; phylum Chordata; class Actinopteri; order Cypriniformes; family Cyprinidae; genus Garra; species Garra rufa. The sequence continues at coordinate 12,046,835 of NW_027394278.1, read as the reverse complement.
GTTAGAGCCTGAAATGTCAGAAAACAGCGTTTCAGCACTTAACAAACTTGGTTCTGGCAATGCAAGCTGAAACTCGGTCCAAAATTAAAATTGCAGTCTGTGCATGAATAAAACCTATTTTGCAACACAGAGAAACATATCTGAAGGTGTTAGAAGTGTTTTGCATGATTTTTGAAGTTAGAGCCTGAAATGTCAGAAAAAGGCGTTTCAGCACATAACAAACTTGGTTCTGGCAATGCAAGCTGAAACTCGGTCCAAAATAAAAATTGCAGTCTGTGCATGAATAAAACCTATTTTGCAACACAGAGAAACACATCTGAAGGTGTTAGAAGTGTTTTGCATGATTTTTGAAGTTAGAGCCTGAAATGTCAGAAAACGGCGTTTCAGCACATAACAAACTTGGTTCAGGCAATGCAAGCTGAAACTCGGCCCAAAATTAAAATTGCAGTCTGTGCATGAATAAAACCTATTTTGCAACACAGAGAAACATATCTGAAGGTGTTAGAAGTGTTTTGCATGATTTTTGAAGTTAGAGCCTGAAATGTCAGAAAACAGCGTTTCAGCACTTAACAAACTTGGTTCTGGCAATGCAAGCTGAAACTCGGTCCAAAATTAAAATTGCAGTCTGTGCATGAATAAAACCTATTTTGCAACACAGAGAAACATATCTGAAGGTGTTAGAAGTGTTTTGCATGATTTTTGAAGTTAGAGCCTGAAATGTCAGAAAACGGCGTTTCAGCACATAACAAACTTGGTTCTGGCAATGCAAGCTGAAACTCGGTCCAAAATAAAAATTGCAGTCTGTGCATGAATAAAACCTATTTTGCAACACAGAGAAGCATATCTGAAGGTGTTAGAAGTGTTTTGCATGATTTTTGAAGTTAGAGCCTGAAATGTCAGAAAACAGCGTTTCAGCACTTAACAAACTTGGTTCTGGCAATGCAAGCTGAAACTCGGTCCAAAATTAAAATTGCAGTCTGTGCATGAATAAAACCTATTTTGCAACACAGAGAAACATATCTGAAGGTGTTTGAAGTGTTTTGCATGATTTTTGAAGTTAGAGCCTGAAATGTCAGAAAACGGCGTTTCAGCACATAACAAACTTGGTTCAGGCAATGCAAGCTGAAACTCGGCCAAAAATTAAAATTGCAGTCTGTGCATGAATAAAACCTATTTTGCAACACAGAGAAACATATCTAAAGGTGTTAGAAGTGTTTTGCATGATTTTTGAAGTTAGAGCCTGAAATGTCAGAAAACAGCGTTTCAGCACATAACAAACTTGGTTCTGGTAATGCAAGCTGAAACTCGGCCCAAAATTAAAATTGCAGTCTGTGCATGAATAAAACCTATTTTGCAGCACAGAGAAACATATCTGAAGGTGTTAGAAGTGTTTTGCATGATTTTTGAAGTTAGAGCCTGAAATGTCAGAAAACAGCGTTTCAGCACTTAAAAAACTTGGTTCTGGTAATGCAAGCTGAAACTCGGTACAAAATTAAAATTGCAGTCTGTGCATGAATAAAACCTATTTTGCAACACAGAGAAACATATCTGAAGGTGTTAGAAGTGTTTTGCATGATTTTTGAAGTTAGAGCCTGAAATGTCAGAAAACGGCGTTTCAGCACATAACAAACTCGGTTCAGGCAATGCAAGCTGAAACTCGGCCAAAAATTAAAATTGCAGTCTGTGCATGAATAAAACCTATTTTGCAACACAGAGAAACATATCTGAAGGTGTTAGAAGTGTTTTGCATGATTTTTGAAGTTAGAGCCTGAAATGTCAGAAAACAGCGTTTCAGCACTTAACAAACTTGGTTCTGGCAATGCAAGCTGAAACTCGGCCCAAAATTAAAATTGCAGTCTGTGCATGAATAAAACCTATTTTGCAGCACAGAGAAACATATCTGAAGGTGTTAGAAGTGTTTTGCATGATTTTTGAAGTTAGAGCCTGAAATGTCAGAAAAAGGCGTTTCAGCACATAACAAACTTGGTTCTGGCAATGCAAGCTGAAACTCGGTCCAAAATAAAAATTGCAGTCTGTGCATGAATAAAACCTATTTTGCAACACAGAGAAACATATCTGAAGGTGTTAGAAGTGTTTTGCATGATTTTTGAAGTTAGAGCCTGAAATGTCAGAAAACAGCCTTTCAGCGCAGAACAAACTTGGTTCAGGCAATGCAAGCTGAAACTCGGTATAAAATTAAAATTGCAGTCTGTGCATGAATAAAACCTATTTTGCAACACAGAGAAACATATCTGAAGGTGTTAGAAGTGTTTTGCATGATTTTTGAAGTTAGAGCCTGAAATGTCAGAAAACAGCGTTTCAGCACTTAACAAAATTGGTTCTGGCAATGCAAGCTGAAACTCGGTCCAAAATTAAAATTGCAGTCTGTGCATGAATAAAACCTATTTTGCAACACAGAGAAACACATCTGAAGGTGTTAGAAGTGTTTTGCATGATTTTTGAAGTTAGAGCCTGAAATGTCAGAAAACGGCGTTTCAGCACATAACAAACTTGGTTCAGGCAATGCAAGCTGAAACTCGGCCCAAAATTAAAATTGCAGTCTGTGCATGAATAAAACCTATTTTGCAACACAGAGAAACATATCTGAAGGTGTTAGAAGTGTTTTGCATGATTTTTGAAGTTAGAGCCTGAAATGTCAGAAAACAGCGTTTCAGCACTTAACAAACTTGGTTCTGGCAATGCAAGCTGAAACTCGGCCAAAAATTAAAATTGCAGTCTGTGCATGAATAAAATCTATTTTGCAACACAGAGAAACATATCTGAAGGTGTTAGAAGTGTTTTGCATGATTTTTGAAGTTAGAGCCTGAAATGTCAGAAAACAGCGTTTCAGCACATAACAAACTTGGTTCAGGCAATGCAAGCTGAAACTCGGCCCAAAATTAAAATTGCAGTCTGTGCATGAATAAAACCTATTTTGCATCACAGAGAAACATATCTGAAGGTGTTAGAAGTGTTTTGCATGATTTTTGAAGTTAGAGCCTGAAATGTCAGAAAACAGCGTTTCAGCACTTAACAAACTTGGTTCTGGCAATGCAAGCTGAAACTCGGTCCAAAATTAAAATTGCAGTCTGTGCATGAATAAAACCTATTTTGCAACACAGAGAAACATATCTGAAGGTGTTAGAAGTGTTTTGCATGATTTTTGAAGTTAGAGCCTGAAATGTCAGAAAACAGCGTTTCAGCACTTAACAAACTTGGTTCTGGCAATGCAAGCTGAAACTCGGTCTAAAATTAAAATTGCAGTCTGTGCATGAATAAAACCTATTTTGCAACACAGAGAAACATATCTGAAGGTGTTAGAAGTGTTTTGCATGATTTTTAAAGGTAGATCCTGAAATGTTAGAAAAAGGCGTTTCAGCACATAACAAACTTGATTCTGGCAATGCAAGCTGAAACTCGGTCCAAAATAAAAATTGCAGTCTGTGCATGAATAAAACCTATTTTGCAACACAGAGAAGCATATCTGAAGGTGTTAGAAGTGTTTTGCATGATTTTTGAAGTTAGAGCCTGAAATGTCAGAAAACGGCGTTTCAGCACATAACAAACTTGGTTCAGGCAATGCAAGCTGAAACTCGGCCAAAAATTAAAATTGCAGTCTGTGCATGAATAAAACCTATTTTGCAACACAGAGAAACATATCTGAAGGTGTTAGAAGTGTTTTGCATGATTTTTGAAGTTAGAGCCTGAAATGTCAGAAAACAGCGTTTCAGCACATAACAAACTTGGTTCTGGCAATGCAAGCTGAAACTCGGCCCAAAATTAAAATTGCAGTCTGTGCATGAATAAAACCTATTTTGCAACACAGAGAAACATATCTGAAGGTGTTAGAAGTGTTTTGCATGATTTTTGAAGTTAGAGCCTGAAATGTCAGAAAACGGCGTTTCAGCACATAACAAACTTGGTTCAGGCAATGCAAGCTGAAACTCGGCCCAAAATTAAAATTGCAGTCTGTGCATGAATAAAACCTATTTTGCAACACAGAGAAACATATCTGAAGGTGTTAGAAGTGTTTTGCATGATTTTTGAAGTTAGAGCCTGAAATGTCAGAAAACAGCGTTTCAGCACTTAACAAACTTGGTTCTGGCAATGCAAGCTGAAACTCGGTCCAAAATTAAAATTGCAGTCTGTGCATGAATAAAACCTATTTTGCAACACAGAGAAACATATCTGAAGGTGTTAGAAGTGTTTTGCATGATTTTTGAAGTTAGAGCCTGAAATGTCAGAAAAAGGCGTTTCAGCACATAACAAACTTGGTTCTGGCAATGCAAGCTGAAACTCGGTCCAAAATAAAAATTGCAGTCTGTGCATGAATAAAACCTATTTTGCAACACAGAGAAACACATCTGAAGGTGTTAGAAGTGTTTTGCATGATTTTTGAAGTTAGAGCCTGAAATGTCAGAAAACGGCGTTTCAGCACATAACAAACTTGGTTCAGGCAATGCAAGCTGAAACTCGGCCCAAAATTAAAATTGCAGTCTGTGCATGAATAAAACCTATTTTGCAACACAGAGAAACATATCTGAAGGTGTTAGAAGTGTTTTGCATGATTTTTGAAGTTAGAGCCTGAAATGTCAGAAAACAGCGTTTCAGCACTTAACAAACTTGGTTCTGGCAATGCAAGCTGAAACTCGGTCCAAAATTAAAATTGCAGTCTGTGCATGAATAAAACCTATTTTGCAACACAGAGAAACATATCTGAAGGTGTTAGAAGTGTTTTGCATGATTTTTGAAGTTAGAGCCTGAAATGTCAGAAAACGGCGTTTCAGCACATAACAAACTTGGTTCTGGCAATGCAAGCTGAAACTCGGTCCAAAATAAAAATTGCAGTCTGTGCATGAATAAAACCTATTTTGCAACACAGAGAAGCATATCTGAAGGTGTTAGAAGTGTTTTGCATGATTTTTGAAGTTAGAGCCTGAAATGTCAGAAAACAGCGTTTCAGCACTTAACAAACTTGGTTCTGGCAATGCAAGCTGAAACTCGGTCCAAAATTAAAATTGCAGTCTGTGCATGAATAAAACCTATTTTGCAACACAGAGAAACATATCTGAAGGTGTTTGAAGTGTTTTGCATGATTTTTGAAGTTAGAGCCTGAAATGTCAGAAAACGGCGTTTCAGCACATAACAAACTTGGTTCAGGCAATGCAAGCTGAAACTCGGCCAAAAATTAAAATTGCAGTCTGTGCATGAATAAAACCTATTTTGCAACACAGAGAAACATATCTAAAGGTGTTAGAAGTGTTTTGCATGATTTTTGAAGTTAGAGCCTGAAATGTCAGAAAACAGCGTTTCAGCACATAACAAACTTGGTTCTGGTAATGCAAGCTGAAACTCGGCCCAAAATTAAAATTGCAGTCTGTGCATGAATAAAACCTATTTTGCAGCACAGAGAAACATATCTGAAGGTGTTAGAAGTGTTTTGCATGATTTTTGAAGTTAGAGCCTGAAATGTCAGAAAACAGCGTTTCAGCACTTAAAAAACTTGGTTCTGGTAATGCAAGCTGAAACTCGGTACAAAATTAAAATTGCAGTCTGTGCATGAATAAAACCTATTTTGCAACACAGAGAAACATATCTGAAGGTGTTAGAAGTGTTTTGCATGATTTTTGAAGTTAGAGCCTGAAATGTCAGAAAACGGCGTTTCAGCACATAACAAACTCGGTTCAGGCAATGCAAGCTGAAACTCGGCCAAAAATTAAAATTGCAGTCTGTGCATGAATAAAACCTATTTTGCAACACAGAGAAACATATCTGAAGGTGTTAGAAGTGTTTTGCATGATTTTTGAAGTTAGAGCCTGAAATGTCAGAAAACAGCGTTTCAGCACTTAACAAACTTGGTTCTGGCAATGCAAGCTGAAACTCGGCCCAAAATTAAAATTGCAGTCTGTGCATGAATAAAACCTATTTTGCAGCACAGAGAAACATATCTGAAGGTGTTAGAAGTGTTTTGCATGATTTTTGAAGTTAGAGCCTGAAATGTCAGAAAAAGGCGTTTCAGCACATAACAAACTTGGTTCTGGCAATGCAAGCTGAAACTCGGTCCAAAATAAAAATTGCAGTCTGTGCATGAATAAAACCTATTTTGCAACACAGAGAAACATATCTGAAGGTGTTAGAAGTGTTTTGCATGATTTTTGAAGTTAGAGCCTGAAATGTCAGAAAACAGCCTTTCAGCGCAGAACAAACTTGGTTCAGGCAATGCAAGCTGAAACTCGGTATAAAATTAAAATTGCAGTCTGTGCATGAATAAAACCTATTTTGCAACACAGAGAAACATATCTGAAGGTGTTAGAAGTGTTTTGCATGATTTTTGAAGTTAGAGCCTGAAATGTCAGAAAACAGCGTTTCAGCACTTAACAAACTTGGTTCTGGCAATGCAAGCTGAAACTCGGTCCAAAATTAAAATTGCAGTCTGTGCATGAATAAAACCTATTTTGCAACACAGAGAAACATATCTGAAGGTGTTAGAAGTGTTTTGCATGATTTTTGAAGTTAGAGCCTGGAAATGTCAGAAAACGGCGTTTCAGCACATAACAAACTTGGTTCTGGCAATGCAAGCTGAAACTCGGCCAAAAATTAAAATTGCAGTCTGTGCATGAATAAAACCTATTTTGCAACACAGAGAAACATATCTGAAGGTGTTAGAAGTGTTTTGCATGATTTTTGAAGTTAGAGCCTGAAATGTCAGAAAACAGCGTTTCAGCACATAACAAACTTGGTTCTGGTAATGCAAGCTGAAACTCGGCCCAAAATTAAAATTGCAGTCTGTGCATGAATAAAACCTATTTTGCAGCACAGAGAAACATATCTGAAGGTGTTAGAAGTGTTTTGCATGATTTTTGAAGTTAGAGCCTGAAATGTCAGAAAACGGCGTTTCAGCACATAACAAACTTGGTTCAGGCAATGCAAGCTGAAACTCGGCCCAAAATTAAAATTGCAGTCTGTGCATGAATAAAACCTATTTTGCAACACAGAGAAACATATCTGAAGGTGTTAGAAGTGTTTTGCATGATTTTTGAAGTTAGAGCCTGAAATGTCAGAAAAAGGCGTTTCAGCACATAACAAACTTGGTTCTGGCAATGCAAGCTGAAACTCGGCCCAAAATTAAAATTGCAGTCTGTGCATGAATAAAACCTATTTTGCAACACAGAGAAACATATCTGAAGGTGTTAGAAGTGTTTTGCATGATTTTTGAAGTTAGAGCCTGAAATGTCAGAAAAAGGCGTTTCAGCACATAACAAACTTGGTTCTGGCAATGCAAGCTGAAACTCGGTCCAAAATAAAAATTGCAGTCTGTGCATGAATAAAACCTATTTTGCAACACAGAGAAACATATCTGAAGGTGTTAGAAGTGTTTTGCATGATTTTTGAAGTTAGAGCCTGAAATGTCAGAAAACAGCCTTTCAGCGCAGAACAAACTTGGTTCAGGCAATGCAAGCTGAAACTCGGTATAAAATTAAAATTGCAGTCTGTGCATGAATAAAACCTATTTTGCAACACAGAGAAACATATCTGAAGGTGTTAGAAGTGTTTTGCATGATTTTTGAAGTTAGAGCCTGAAATGTCAGAAAACAGCGTTTCAGCACTTAACAAACTTGGTTCTGGCAATGCAAGCTGAAACTCGGCCCAAAATTAAAATTGCAGTCTGTGCATGAATAAAACCTATTTTGCAGCACAGAGAAACATATCTGAAGGTGTTAGAAGTGTTTTGCATGATTTTTGAAGTTAGAGCCTGAAATGTCAGAAAACGGCGTTTCAGCACATAACAAACTTGGTTCAGGCAATGCAAGCTGAAACTCGGCCCAAAATTAAAATTGCAGTCTGTGCATGAATAAAACCTATTTTGCAACACAGAGAAACATATCTGAAGGTGTTAGAAGTGTTTTGCATGATTTTTGAAGTTAGAGCCTGAAATGTCAGAAAAAGGCGTTTCAGCACATAACAAACTTGGTTCTGGCAATGCAAGCTGAAACTCGGTCCAAAATAAAAATTGCAGTCTGTGCATGAATAAAACCTATTTTGCAACACAGAGAAACATATCTGAAGGTGTTATAAGTGTTTTGCATGATTTTTGAAGTTAGAGCCTGAAATGTCAGAAAACAGCCTTTCAGCGCAGAACAAACTTGGTTCAGGCAATGCAAGCTGAAACTCGGTATAAAATTAAAATTGCAGTCTGTGCATGAATAAAACCTATTTTGCAACACAGAGAAACATATCTGAAGGTGTTAGAAGTGTTTTGCATGATTTTTGAAGTTAGAGCCTGAAATGTCAGAAAACAGCGTTTCAGCACTTAACAAACTTGGTTCTGGCAATGCAAGCTGAAACTCGGTCCAAAATTAAAATTGCAGTCTGTGCATGAATAAAATCTATTTTGCAACACAGAGAAACATATCTGAAGGTGTTAGAAGTGTTTTGCATGATTTTTGAAGTTAGAGCCTGAAATGTCAGAAAACGGCGTTTCAGCACATAACAAACTTGGTTCTGGCAATGCAAGCTGAAACTCGGCCAAAAATTAAAATTGCAGTCTGTGCATGAATAAAACCTATTTTGCAACACAGAGAAACATATCTGAAGGTGTTAGAAGTGTTTTGCATGATTTTTGAAGTTAGAGCCTGAAATGTCAGAAAACAGCGTTTCAGCACATAACAAACTTGGTTCTGGTAATGCAAGCTGAAACTCGGCCCAAAATTAAAATTGCAGTCTGTGCATGAATAAAACCTATTTTGCAGCACAGAGAAACATATCTGAAGGTGTTAGAAGTGTTTTGCATGATTTTTGAAGTTAGAGCCTGAAATGTCAGAAAACGGCGTTTCAGCACATAACAAACTTGGTTCAGGCAATGCAAGCTGAAACTCGGCCCAAAATAAAAATTGCAGTCTGTGCATGAATAAAACCTATTTTGCAACACAGAGAAACATATCTGAAGGTGTTAGAAGTGTTTTGCATGATTTTTGAAGTTAGAGCCTGAAATGTCAGAAAACGGCGTTTCAGCACATAACAAACTTGGTTCTGGCAATGCAAGTTGAAACTCGGCCAAAAATTAAAATTGCAGTCTGTGCATGAATAAAACCTATTTTGCAACACAGAGAAACATATCTGAAGGTGTTAGAAGTGTTTTGCATGATTTTTGAAGTTAGAGCCTGAAATGTCAGAAAACAGCGTTTCAGCACATAACAAACTTGGTTCTGGTAATGCAAGCTGAAACTCGGCCCAAAATTAAAATTGCAGTCTGTGCATGAATAAAACCTATTTTGCAGCACAGAGAAACATATCTGAAGGTGTTAGAAGTGCTTTGCATGATTTTTGAAGTTAGAGCCTGAAATGTCAGAAAACGGCGTTTCAGCACATAACAAACTTGGTTCAGGCAATGCAAGCTGAAACTCGGCCCAAAATTAAAATTGCAGTCTGTGCATGAATAAAACCTATTTTGCAACACAGAGAAACATATCTGAAGGTGTTAGAAGTGTTTTGCATGATTTTTGAAGTTAGAGCCTGAAATGTCAGAAAACAGCGTTTCAGCACTTAACAAACTTGGTTCTGGCAATGCAAGCTGAAACTCGGTCTAAAATTAAAATTGCAGTCTGTGCATGAATAAAACCTATTTTGCAGCACAGAGAAACATATCTGAAGGTGTTAGAAGTGTTTTGCATGATTTTTGAAGTTAGAGCCTGAAATGTCAGAAATCGGCATTTCAGCACATAACAAACTTGGTTCAGGCAATGCAAGGTGAAACTCGGCCCAAAATTAAAATTGCAGTCTGTGCATGAATAAAACCTATTTTGCAACACAGAGAAACATATCTGAAGGTGTTAGAAGTGTTTTGCATGATTTTTGAAGTTAGAGCCTGAAATGTCAGAAAAAGACTTTTCAGCACATAACAAACTTGGTTCTGGCAATGCAAGCTGAAACTCGGCCAAAAATTAAAATTGCAGTCTGTGCATGAATAAAATCTATTTTGCAACACAGAGAAACATATCTGAAGGTGTTAGAAGTGTTTTGCATGATTTTTGAAGTTAGAGCCTGAAATGTCAGAAAACGGCGTTTCAGCACATAACAAACTTGGTTCAGGCAATGCAAGCTGAAACTCGGCCCAAAATTAAAATTGCAGTCTGTGCATGAATAAAACCTATTTTGCAACACAGAGAAACATATCTGAAGGTGTTAGAAGTGTTTTGCATGATTTTTGAAGTTAGAGCCTGAAATGTCAGAAAACAGCGTTTCAGCACTTAACAAACTTGGTTCTGGCAATGCAAGCTGAAACTCGGTCCAAAATTAAAATTGCAGTCTGTGCATGAATAAAACCTATTTTGCAACACAGAGAAACATATCTGAAGGTGTTAGAAGTGTTTTGCATGATTTTTGAAGTTAGAGCCTGAAACTTCAGAAAAAGGCGTTTCAGCACATAACAAACTTGGTTCTGGCAATGCAAGCTGAAACTCGGTCCAAAATAAAAATTGCAGTCTGTGCATGAATAAAACCTATTTTGCAACACAGAGAAACACATCTGAAGGTGTTAGAAGTGTTTTGCATGATTTTTGAAGTTAGAGCCTGAAATGTCAGAAAACGGCGTTTCAGCACATAACAAACTTGGTTCAGGCAATGCAAGCTGAAACTCGGCCCAAAATTAAAATTGCAGTCTGTGCATGAATAAAACCTATTTTGCAACACAGAGAAACATATCTGAAGGTGTTAGAAGTGTTTTGCATGATTTTTGAAGTTAGAGCCTGAAATGTCAGAAAACAGCGTTTCAGCACTTAACAAACTTGGTTCTGGCAATGCAAGCTGAAACTCGGCCAAAAATTAAAATTGCAGTCTGTGCATGAATAAAATCTATTTTGCAACACAGAGAAACATATCTGAAGGTGTTAGAAGTGTTTTGCATGATTTTTGAAGTTAGAGCCTGAAATGTCAGAAAACAGCGTTTCAGCACATAACAAACTTGGTTCAGGCAATGCAAGCTGAAACTCGGCCCAAAATAAAAATTGCAGTCTGTGCATGAATAAAACCTATTTTGCAACACAGAGAAACATATCTGAAGGTGTTAGAAGTGTTTTGCATGATTTTTGAAGTTAGAGCCTGAAATGTCAGAAAACAGCGTTTCAGCACTTAACAAACTTGGTTCTGGCAATGCAAGCTGAAACTCGGTCCAAAATTAAAATTGCAGTCTGTGCATGAATAAAACCTATTTTGCAACACAGAGAAACATATCTGAAGGTGTTAGAAGTGTTTTGCATGATTTTTGAAGTTAGAGCCTGAAATGTCAGAAAACGGCGTTTCAGCACATAACAAACTTGGTTCTGGCAATGCAAGTTGAAACTCGGCCAAAAATTAAAATTGCAGTCTGTGCATGAATAAAACCTATTTTGCAACACAGAGAAACATATCTGAAGGTGTTAGAAGTGTTTTGCATGATTTTTGAAGTTAGAGCCTGAAATGTCAGAAAACAGCGTTTCAGCACATAACAAACTTGGTTCTGGTAATGCAAGCTGAAACTCGGCCCAAAATTAAAATTGCAGTCTGTGCATGAATAAAACCTATTTTGCAGCACAGAGAAACATATCTGAAGGTGTTAGAAGTGCTTTGCATGATTTTTGAAGTTAGAGCCTGAAATGTCAGAAAACGGCGTTTCAGCACATAACAAACTTGGTTCAGGCAATGCAAGCTGAAACTCGGCCCAAAATTAAAATTGCAGTCTGTGCATGAATAAAACCTATTTTGCAACACAGAGAAACATATCTGAAGGTGTTAGAAGTGTTTTGCATGATTTTTGAAGTTAGAGCCTGAAATGTCAGAAAACAGCGTTTCAGCACTTAACAAACTTGGTTCTGGCAATGCAAGCTGAAACTCGGTCTAAAATTAAAATTGCAGTCTGTGCATGAATAAAACCTATTTTGCAGCACAGAGAAACATATCTGAAGGTGTTAGAAGTGTTTTGCATGATTTTTGAAGTTAGAGCCTGAAATGTCAGAAATCGGCATTTCAGCACATAACAAACTTGGTTCAGGCAATGCAAGGTGAAACTCGGCCCAAAATTAAAATTGCAGTCTGTGCATGAATAAAACCTATTTTGCAACACAGAGAAACATATCTGAAGGTGTTAGAAGTGTTTTGCATGATTTTTGAAGTTAGAGCCTGAAATGTCAGAAAAAGACTTTTCAGCACATAACAAACTTGGTTCTGGCAATGCAAGCTGAAACTCGGCCAAAAATTAAAATTGCAGTCTGTGCATGAATAAAATCTATTTTGCAACACAGAGAAACATATCTGAAGGTGTTAGAAGTGTTTTGCATGATTTTTGAAGTTAGAGCCTGAAATGTCAGAAAACGGCGTTTCAGCACATAACAAACTTGGTTCAGGCAATGCAAGCTGAAACTCGGCCCAAAATTAAAATTGCAGTCTGTGCATGAATAAAACCTATTTTGCAACACAGAGAAACATATCTGAAGGTGTTAGAAGTGTTTTGCATGATTTTTGAAGTTAGAGCCTGAAATGTCAGAAAACAGCGTTTCAGCACTTAACAAACTTGGTTCTGGCAATGCAAGCTGAAACTCGGTCCAAAATTAAAATTGCAGTCTGTGCATGAATAAAACCTATTTTGCAACACAGAGAAACATATCTGAAGGTGTTAGAAGTGTTTTGCATGATTTTTGAAGTTAGAGCCTGAAACTTCAGAAAAAGGCGTTTCAGCACATAACAAACTTGGTTCTGGCAATGCAAGCTGAAACTCGGTCCAAAATAAAAATTGCAGTCTGTGCATGAATAAAACCTATTTTGCAACACAGAGAAACACATCTGAAGGTGTTAGAAGTGTTTTGCATGATTTTTGAAGTTAGAGCCTGAAATGTCAGAAAACGGCGTTTCAGCACATAACAAACTTGGTTCAGGCAATGCAAGCTGAAACTCGGCCCAAAATTAAAATTGCAGTCTGTGCATGAATAAAACCTATTTTGCAACACAGAGAAACATATCTGAAGGTGTTAGAAGTGTTTTGCATGATTTTTGAAGTTAGAGCCTGAAATGTCAGAAAACAGCGTTTCAGCACTTAACAAACTTGGTTCTGGCAATGCAAGCTGAAACTCGGCCAAAAATTAAAATTGCAGTCTGTGCATGAATAAAATCTATTTTGCAACACAGAGAAACATATCTGAAGGTGTTAGAAGTGTTTTGCATGATTTTTGAAGTTAGAGCCTGAAATGTCAGAAAACAGCGTTTCAGCACATAACAAACTTGGTTCAGGCAATGCAAGCTGAAACTCGGCCCAAAATTAAAATTGCAGTCTGTGCATGAATAAAACCTATTTTGCATCACAGAGAAACATATCTGAAGGTGTTAGAAGTGTTTTGCATGATTTTTGAAGTTAGAGCCTGAAATGTCAGAAAACAGCGTTTCAGCACTTAACAAACTTGGTTCTGGCAATGCAAGCTGAAACTCGGTCCAAAATTAAAATTGCAGTCTGTGCATGAATAAAACCTATTTTGCAACACAGAGAAACATATCTGAAGGTGTTAGAAGTGTTTTGCATGATTTTTGAAGTTAGAGCCTGAAATGTCAGAAAACAGCGTTTCAGCACTTAACAAACTTGGTTCTGGCAATGCAAGCTGAAACTCGGTCTAAAATTAAAATTGCAGTCTGTGCATGAATAAAACCTATTTTGCAACACAGAGAAACATATCTGAAGGTGTTAGAAGTGTTTTGCATGATTTTTGAAGGTAGAGCCTGAAATGTCAGAAAAAGGCGTTTCAGCACATAACAAACTTGATTCTGGCAATGCAAGCTGAAACTCGGTCCAAAATAAAAATTGCAGTCTGTGCATGAATAAAACCTATTTTGCAACACAGAGAAGCATATCTGAAGGTGTTAGAAGTGTTTTGCATGATTTTTGAAGTTAGAGCCTGAAATGTCAGAAAACGGCGTTTCAGCACATAACAAACTTGGTTCAGGCAATGCAAGCTGAAACTCGGCCAAAAATTAAAATTGCAGTCTGTGCATGAATAAAACCTATTTTGCAACACAGAGAAACATATCTGAAGGTGTTAGAAGTGTTTTGCATGATTTTTGAAGTTAGAGCCTGAAATGTCAGAAAACAGCGTTTCAGCACATAACAAACTTGGTTCTGGCAATGCAAGCTGAAACTCGGCCCAAAATTAAAATTGCAGTCTGTGCATGAATAAAACCTATTTTGCAACACAGAGAAACATATCTGAAGGTGTTAGAAGTGTTTTGCATGATTTTTGAAGTTAGAGCCTGAAATGTCAGAAAACGGCGTTTCAGCACATAACAAACTTGGTTCAGGCAATGCAAGCTGAAACTCGGCCCAAAATTAAAATTGCAGTCTGTGCATGAATAAAACCTATTTTGCAACACAGAGAAACATATCTGAAGGTGTTAGAAGTGTTTTGCATGATTTTTGAAGTTAGAGCCTGAAATGTCAGAAAACAGCGTTTCAGCACTTAACAAACTTGGTTCTGGCAATGCAAGCTGAAACTCGGTCCAAAATTAAAATTGCAGTCTGTGCATGAATAAAACCTATTTTGCAACACAGAGAAACATATCTGAAGGTGTTAGAAGTGTTTTGCATGATTTTTGAAGTTAGAGCCTGAAATGTCAGAAAAAGGCGTTTCAGCACATAACAAACTTGGTTCTGGCAATGCAAGCTGAAACTCGGTCCAAAATAAAAATTGCAGTCTGTGCATGAATAAAACCTATTTTGCAACACAGAGAAACACATCTGAAGGTGTTAGAAGTGTTTTGCATGATTTTTGAAGTTAGAGCCTGAAATGTCAGAAAACGGCGTTTCAGCACATAACAAACTTGGTTCAGGCAATGCAAGCTGAAACTCGGCCCAAAATTAAAATTGCAGTCTGTGCATGAATAAAACCTATTTTGCAACACAGAGAAACATATCTGAAGGTGTTAGAAGTGTTTTGCATGATTTTTGAAGTTAGAGCCTGAAATGTCAGAAAACAGCGTTTCAGCACTTAACAAACTTGGTTCTGGCAATGCAAGCTGAAACTCGGTCCAAAATTAAAATTGCAGTCTGTGCATGAATAAAACCTATTTTGCAACACAGAGAAACATATCTGAAGGTGTTAGAAGTGTTTTGCATGATTTTTGAAGTTAGAGCCTGAAATGTCAGAAAACGGCGTTTCAGCACATAACAAACTTGGTTCTGGCAATGCAAGCTGAAACTCGGTCCAAAATAAAAATTGCAGTCTGTGCATGAATAAAACCTATTTTGCAACACAGAGAAGCATATCTGAAGGTGTTAGAAGTGTTTTGCATGATTTTTGAAGTTAGAGCCTGAAATGTCAGAAAACAGCGTTTCAGCACTTAACAAACTTGGTTCTGGCAATGCAAGCTGAAACTCGGTCCAAAATTAAAATTGCAGTCTGTGCATGAATAAAACCTATTTTGCAACACAGAGAAACATATCTGAAGGTGTTTGAAGTGTTTTGCATGATTTTTGAAGTTAGAGCCTGAAATGTCAGAAAATGGCGTTTCAGCACATAACAAACTTGGTTCAGGCAATGCAAGCTGAAACTCGGCCCAAAATTAAAATTGCAGTCTGTGCATGAATAAAACCTATTTTGCATCACAGAGAAACATATCTGAAGGTGTTAGAAGTGTTTTGCATGATTTTTGAAGTTAGAGCCTGAAATGTCAGAAAACAGCGTTTCAGCACTTAACAAACTTGGTTCTGGCAATGCAAGCTGAAACTCGGTCCAAAATTAAAATTGCAGTCTGTGCATGAATAAAACCTATTTTGCAACACAGAGAAACATATCTGAAGGTGTTAGAAGTGTTTTGCATGATTTTTGAAGTTAGAGCCTGAAATGTCAGAAAACAGCGTTTCAGCACTTAACAAACTTGGTTCTGGCAATGCAAGCTGAAACTCGGTCTAAAATTAAAATTGCAGTCTGTGCATGAATAAAACCTATTTTGCAACACATAGAAACATATCTGAAGGTGTTAGAAGTGTTTTGCATGATTTTTGAAGGTAGAGCCTGAAATGTCAGAAAAAGGCGTTTCAGCACATAACAAACTTGATTCTGGCAATGCAAGCTGAAACTCGGTCCAAAATAAAAATTGCAGTCTGTGCATGAATAAAACCTATTTTGCAACACAGAGAAGCATATCTGAAGGTGTTAGAAGTGTTTTGCATGATTTTTGAAGTTAGAGCCTGAAATGTCAGAAAACGGCGTTTCAGCACATAACAAACTTGGTTCAGGCAATGCAAGCTGAAACTCGGCCAAAAATTAAAATTGCAGTCTGTGCATGAATAAAACCTATTTTGCAACACAGAGAAACATATCTGAAGGTGTTAGAAGTGTTTTGCATGATTTTTGAAGTTAGAGCCTGAAATGTCAGAAAACAGCGTTTCAGCACATAACAAACTTGGTTCTGGCAATGCAAGCTGAAACTCGGCCCAAAATTAAAATTGCAGTCTGTGCATGAATAAAACCTATTTTGCAACACAGAGAAACATATCTGAAGGTGTTAGAAGTGTTTTGCATGATTTTTGAAGTTAGAGCCTGAAATGTCAGAAAACGGCGTTTCAGCACATAACAAACTTGGTTCAGGCAATGCAAGCTGAAACTCGGCCCAAAATTAAAATTGCAGTCTGTGCATGAATAAAACCTATTTTGCAACACAGAGAAACACATCTGAAGGTGTTAGAAGTGTTTTGCATGATTTTTGAAGTTAGAGCCTGAAATGTCAGAAAACGGCGTTTCAGCACATAACAAACTTGGTTCAGGCAATGAAAGCTGAAACTCGGCCCAAAATTAAAATTGCAGTCTGTGCATGAATAAAACCTATTTTGCAACACAGAGAAACATATCTGAAGGTGTTAGAAGTGTTTTGCATGATTTTTGAAGTTAGAGCCTGAAATGTCAGAAAACAGCGTTTCAGCACTTAACAAACTTGGTTCTGGCAATGCAAGCTGAAACTCGGTCCAAAATTAAAATTGCAGTCTGTGCATGAATAAAACCTATTTTGCAACACAGAGAAACATATCTGAAGGTGTTAGAAGTGTTTTGCATGATTTTTGAAGTTAGAGCCTGAAATGTCAGAAAACAGCGTTTCAGCACTTAACAAACTTGGTTCTGGCAATGCAAGCTGAAACTCGGTCCAAAATTAAAATTGCAGTCTGTGCATGAATAAAACCTATTTTGCAACACAGAGAAACATATCTGAAGGTGTTAGAAGTGTTTTGCATGATTTTTGAAGTTAGAGCCTGAAATGTCAGAAAACGGCGTTTCAGCACATAACAAACTTGGTTCAGGCAATGCAAGCTGAAACTCGGCCCAAAATTAAAATTGCAGTCTGTGCATGAATAAAACCTATTTTGCAACACAGAGAAACATATCTGAAGGTGTTAGAAGTGTTTTGCATGATTTTTGAAGTTAGAGCCTGAAATGTCAGAAAAAGGCGTTTCAGCACATAACAAACTTGGTTCTGGCAATGCAAGCTGAAACTCGGCCCAAAATTAAAATTGCAGTCTGTGCATGAATAAAACCTATTTTGCAACACAGAGAAACATATCTGAAGGTGTTAGAAGTGTTTTGCATGATTTTTGAAGTTAGAGCCTGAAATGTCAGAAAAAGGCGTTTCAGCACATAACAAACTTGGTTCTGGCAATGCAAGCTGAAACTCGGTCCAAAATAAAAATTGCAGTCTGTGCATGAATAAAACCTATTTTGCAACACAGAGAAACATATCTGAAGGTGTTAGAAGTGTTTTGCATGATTTTTGAAGTTAGAGCCTGAAATGTCAGAAAACAGCCTTTCAGCGCAGAACAAACTTGGTTCAGGCAATGCAAGCTGAAACTCGGTATAAAATTAAAATTGCAGTCTGTGCATGAATAAAACCTATTTTGCAACACAGAGAAACATATCTGAAGGTGTTAGAAGTGTTTTGCATGATTTTTGAAGTTAGAGCCTGAAATGTCAGAAAACAGCGTTTCAGCACTTAACAAACTTGGTTCTGGCAATGCAAGCTGAAACTCGGCCCAAAATTAAAATTGCAGTCTCTGCATTAATAAAACCTATTTTGCAGCACAAAGAAACATATCTGAAGGTGTTAGAAGTGTTTTGCATGATTTTTGAAGTTAGAGCCTGAAATGTCAGAAAACGGCGTTTCAGCACATAACAAACTTGGTTCAGGCAATGCAAGCTGAAACTCGGCCCAAAATTAAAATTGCAGTCTGTGCATGAATAAAACCTATTTTGCAACACAGAGAAACATATCTGAAGGTGTTAGAAGTGTTTTGCATGATTTTTGAAGTTAGAGCCTGAAATGTCAGAAAAAGGCGTTTCAGCACATTACAAACTTGGTTCTGGCAATGCAAGCTGAAACTCGGTCCAAAATAAAAATTGCAGTCTGTGCATGAATAAAACCTATTTTGCAACACAGAGAAACATATCTGAAGGTGTTATAAGTGTTTTGCATGATTTTTGAAGTTAGAGCCTGAAATGTCAGAAAACAGCCTTTCAGCGCAGAACAAACTTGGTTCAGGCAATGCAAGCTGAAACTCGGTATAAAATTAAAATTGCAGTCTGTGCATGAATAAAACCTATTTTGCAACACAGAGAAACATATCTGAAGGTGTTAGAAGTGTTTTGCATGATTTTTGAAGTTAGAGCCTGAAATGTCAGAAAACAGCCTTTCAGCGCAGAACAAACTTGGTTCAGGCAATGCAAGCTGAAACTCGGTATAAAATTAAAATTGCAGTCTGTGCATGAATAAAACCTATTTTGCAACACAGAGAAACATATCTGAAGGTGTTAGAAGTGTTTTGCATGATTTTTGAAGTTAGAGCCTGAAATGTCAGAAAACAGCGTTTCAGCACTTAACAAACTTGGTTCTGGCAATGCAAGCTGAAACTCGGTCCAAAATTAAAATTGCAGTCTGTGCATGAATAAAATCTATTTTGCAACACAGAGAAACATATCTGAAGGTGTTAGAAGTGTTTTGCATGATTTTTGAAGTTAGAGCCTGAAATGTCAGAAAACGGCGTTTCAGCACATAACAAACTTGGTTCTGGCAATGCAAGCTGAAACTCGGCCAAAAATTAAAATTGCAGTCTGTGCATGAATAAAACCTATTTTGCAACACAGAGAAACATATCTGAAGGTGTTAGAAGTGTTTTGCATGATTTTTGAAGTTAGAGCCTGAAATGTCAGAAAACAGCGTTTCAGCACTTAACAAACTTGGTTCTGGCAATGCAAGCTGAAACTCGGTCCAAAATTAAAATTGCAGTCTGTGCATGAATAAAACCTATTTTGCAACACAGAGAAACATATCTGAAGGTGTTAGAAGTGTTTTGCATGATTTTTGAAGTTAGAGCCTGAAATGTCAGAAAACGGCGTTTCAGCACATAACAAACTTGGTTCAGGCAATGCAAGCTGAAACTCGGCCCAAAATTAAAATTGCAGTCTGTGCATGAATAAAACCTATTTTGCAACACAGAGAAACATATCTGAAGGTGTTAGAAGTGTTTTGCATGATTTTTGAAGTTAGAGCCTGAAATGTCAGAAAACAGCGTTTCAGCACATAACAAACTTGGTTCTGGTAATGCAAGCTGAAACTCGGCCCAAAATTAAAATTGCAGTCTGTGCATGAATAAAACCTATTTTGCAGCACAGAGAAACATATCTGAAGGTGTTAGAAGTGTTTTGCATGATTTTTGAAGTTAGAGCCTGAAATGTCAGAAAACGGCGTTTCAGCACATAACAAACTTGGTTCAGGCAATGCAAGCTGAAACTCGGCCCAAAATTAAAATTGCAGTCTGTGCATGAATAAAACCTATTTTGCAACACAGAGAAACATATCTGAAGGTGTTAGAAGTGTTTTGCATGATTTTTGAAGTTAGAGCCTGAAATGTCAGAAAAAGGCGTTTCAGCACATAACAAACTTGGTTTTGGCAATGCAAGCTGAAACTCGGCCCAAAATTAAAATTGCAGTCTGTGCATGAATAAAACCTATTTTGCAACACAGAGAAACATATCTGAAGGTGTTAGAAGTGTTTTGCATGATTTTTGAAGTTAGAGCCTGAAATGTCAGAAAAAGGCGTTTCAGCACATAACAAACTTGGTTCTGGCAATGCAAGCTGAAACTCGGTCCAAAATAAAAATTGCAGTCTGTGCATGGATAAAACCTATTTTGCAACACAGAGAAACATATCTGAAGGTGTTAGAAGTGTTTTGCATGATTTTTGAAGTTAGAGCCTGAAATGTCAGAAAACAGCCTTTCAGCGCAGAACAAACTTGGTTCAGGCAATGCAAGCTGAAACTCGGTATAAAATTAAAATTGCAGTCTGTGCATGAATAAAACCTATTTTGCAACACAGAGAAACATATCTGAAGGTGTTAGAAGTGTTTTGCATGATTTTTGAAGTTAGAGCCTGAAATGTCAGAAAACAGCGTTTCAGCACTTAACAAACTTGGTTCTGGCAATGCAAGCTGAAACTCGGCCCAAAATTAAAATTGCAGTCTGTGCATGAATAAAACCTATTTTGCAGCACAGAGAAACATATCTGAAGGTGTTAGAAGTGTTTTGCATGATTTTTGAAGTTAGAGCCTGAAATGTCAGAAAACGGCGTTTCAGCACATAACAAACTTGGTTCAGGCAATGCAAGCTGAAACTCGGCCCAAAATTAAAATTGCAGTCTGTGCATGAATAAAACCTATTTTGCAACACAGAGAAACATATCTGAAGGTGTTAGAAGTGTTTTGCATGATTTTTGAAGTTAGAGCCTGAAATGTCAGAAAACAGCCTTTCAGCGCAGAACAAACTTGGTTCAGGCAATGCAAGCTGAAACTCGGTATAAAATTAAAATTGCAGTCTGTGCATGAATAAAACCTATTTTGCAACACAGAGAAACATATCTGAAGGTGTTAGAAGTGTTTTGCATGATTTTTGAAGTTAGAGCCTGAAATGTCAGAAAACAGCGTTTCAGCACTTAACAAACTTGGTTCTGGCAATGCAAGCTGAAACTCGGTCCAAAATTAAAATTGCAGTCTGTGCATGAATAAAACCTATTTTGCAACACAGAGAAACATATCTGAAGGTGTTAGAAGTGTTTTGCATGATTTTTGAAGTTAGAGCCGGAAATGTCAGAAAACGGCGTTTCAGCACATAACAAACTTGGTTCTGGCAATGCAAGCTGAAACTCGGTCCAAAATTAAAATTGCAGTCTGTGCATGAATAAAACCTATTTTGCAACACAGAGAAACATATCTGAAGGTGTTAGAAGTGTTTTGCATGATTTTTGAAGTTAGAGCCTGAAATGTCAGAAAACAGCGTTTCAGCACTTAAAAAACTTGGTTCTGGTAATGCAAGCTGAAACTTGGTCCAAAATTAAAATTACAGTCTGTGCATGAATAAAACCTATTTTGCAACACAGAGAAACATATCTGAAGGTGTTAGAAGTGTTTTGCATGATTTTTGAAGTTAGAGCCTGAAATGTCAGAAAACGGCGTTTCAGCACATAACAAACTCGGTTCAGGCAATGCAAGCTGAAACTCGGCCAAAAATTAAAATTGCAGTCTGTGCATGAATAAAACCTATTTTGCAACACAGAGAAACATATCTGAAGGTGTTAGAAGTGTTTTGCATGATTTTTGAAGTTAGAGCCTGAAATGTCAGAAAACAGCGTTTCAGCACATAACAAACTTGGTTCTGGCAATGCAAGCTGAAACTCGGCCCAAAATTAAAATTGCAGTCTGTGCATGAATAAAACCTATTTTGCAACACAGAGAAACATATCTGAAGGTGTTAGAAGTGTTTTGCATGATTTTTGAAGTTAGAGCCTGAAATGTCAGAAAACGGCGTTTCAGCACATAACAAACTTGGTTCAGGCAATGCAAGCTGAAACTCGGCCCAAAATTAAAATTGCAGTCTGTGCATGAATAAAACCTATTTTGCAACACAGAGAAACATATCTGAAGGTGTTAGAAGTGTTTTGCATGATTTTTGAAGTTAGAGCCTGAAATGTCAGAAAACAGCGTTTCAGCACTTAACAAACTTGGTTCTGGCAATGCAAGCTGAAACTCGGTCCAAAATTAAAATTGCAGTCTGTGCATGAATAAAACCTATTTTGCAACACAGAGAAACATATCTGAAGGTGTTAGAAGTGTTTTGCATGATTTTTGAAGTTAGAGCCTGAAATGTCAGAAAAAGGCGTTTCAGCACATAACAAACTTGGTTCTGGCAATGCAAGCTGAAACTCGGTCCAAAATAAAAATTGCAGTCTGTGCATGAATAAAACCTATTTTGCAACACAGAGAAACACATCTGAAGGTGTTAGAAGTGTTTTGCATGATTTTTGAAGTTAGAGCCTGAAATGTCAGAAAACGGCGTTTCAGCACATAACAAACTTGGTTCAGGCAATGCAAGCTGAAACTCGGCCCAAAATTAAAATTGCAGTCTGTGCATGAATAAAACCTATTTTGCAACACAGAGAAACATATCTGAAGGTGTTAGAAGTGTTTTGCATGATTTTTGAAGTTAGAGCCTGAAATGTCAGAAAACAGCGTTTCAGCACTTAACAAACTTGGTTCTGGCAATGCAAGCTGAAACTCGGTCCAAAATTAAAATTGCAGTCTGTGCATGAATAAAACCTATTTTGCAACACAGAGAAACATATCTGAAGGTGTTAGAAGTGTTTTGCATGATTTTTGAAGTTAGAGCCTGAAATGTCAGAAAACGGCGTTTCAGCACATAACAAACTTGGTTCTGGCAATGCAAGCTGAAACTCGGTCCAAAATAAAAATTGCAGTCTGTGCATGAATAAAACCTATTTTGCAACACAGAGAAGCATATCTGAAGGTGTTAGAAGTGTTTTGCATGATTTTTGAAGTTAGAGCCTGAAATGTCAGAAAACAGCGTTTCAGCACTTAACAAACTTGGTTCTGGCAATGCAAGCTGAAACTCGGTCCAAAATTAAAATTGCAGTCTGTGCATGAATAAAACCTATTTTGCAACACAGAGAAACATATCTGAAGGTGTTTGAAGTGTTTTGCATGATTTTTGAAGTTAGAGCCTGAAATGTCAGAAAATGGCGTTTCAGCACATAACAAACTTGGTTCAGGCAATGCAAGCTGAAACTCGGCCCAAAATTAAAATTGCAGTCTGTGCATGAATAAAACCTATTTTGCATCACAGAGAAACATATCTGAAGGTGTTAGAAGTGTTTTGCATGATTTTTGAAGTTAGAGCCTGAAATGTCAGAAAACAGCGTTTCAGCACTTAACAAACTTGGTTCTGGCAATGCAAGCTGAAACTCGGTCCAAAATTAAAATTGCAGTCTGTGCATGAATAAAACCTATTTTGCAACACAGAGAAACATATCTGAAGGTGTTAGAAGTGTTTTGCATGATTTTTGAAGTTAGAGCCTGAAATGTCAGAAAACAGCGTTTCAGCACTTAACAAACTTGGTTCTGGCAATGCAAGCTGAAACTCGGTCTAAAATTAAAATTGCAGTCTGTGCATGAATAAAACCTATTTTGCAACACATAGAAACATATCTGAAGGTGTTAGAAGTGTTTTGCATGATTTTTGAAGGTAGAGCCTGAAATGTCAGAAAAAGGCGTTTCAGCACATAACAAACTTGATTCTGGCAATGCAAGCTGAAACTCGGTCCAAAATAAAAATTGCAGTCTGTGCATGAATAAAACCTATTTTGCAACACAGAGAAGCATATCTGAAGGTGTTAGAAGTGTTTTGCATGATTTTTGAAGTTAGAGCCTGAAATGTCAGAAAACGGCGTTTCAGCACATAACAAACTTGGTTCAGGCAATGCAAGCTGAAACTCGGCCAAAAATTAAAATTGCAGTCTGTGCATGAATAAAACCTATTTTGCAACACAGAGAAACATATCTGAAGGTGTTAGAAGTGTTTTGCATGATTTTTGAAGTTAGAGCCTGAAATGTCAGAAAACAGCGTTTCAGCACATAACAAACTTGGTTCTGGCAATGCAAGCTGAAACTCGGCCCAAAATTAAAATTGCAGTCTGTGCATGAATAAAACCTATTTTGCAACACAGAGAAACATATCTGAAGGTGTTAGAAGTGTTTTGCATGATTTTTGAAGTTAGAGCCTGAAATGTCAGAAAACGGCGTTTCAGCACATAACAAACTTGGTTCAGGCAATGCAAGCTGAAACTCGGCCCAAAATTAAAATTGCAGTCTGTGCATGAATAAAACCTATTTTGCAACACAGAGAAACACATCTGAAGGTGTTAGAAGTGTTTTGCATGATTTTTGAAGTTAGAGCCTGAAATGTCAGAAAACGGCGTTTCAGCACATAACAAACTTGGTTCAGGCAATGAAAGCTGAAACTCGGCCCAAAATTAAAATTGCAGTCTGTGCATGAATAAAACCTATTTTGCAACACAGAGAAACATATCTGAAGGTGTTAGAAGTGTTTTGCATGATTTTTGAAGTTAGAGCCTGAAATGTCAGAAAACAGCGTTTCAGCACTTAACAAACTTGGTTCTGGCAATGCAAGCTGAAACTCGGTCCAAAATTAAAATTGCAGTCTGTGCATGAATAAAACCTATTTTGCAACACAGAGAAACATATCTGAAGGTGTTAGAAGTGTTTTGCATGATTTTTGAAGTTAGAGCCTGAAATGTCAGAAAACAGCGTTTCAGCACTTAACAAACTTGGTTCTGGCAATGCAAGCTGAAACTCGGTCCAAAATTAAAATTGCAGTCTGTGCATGAATAAAACCTATTTTGCAACACAGAGAAACATATCTGAAGGTGTTAGAAGTGTTTTGCATGATTTTTGAAGTTAGAGCCTGAAATGTCAGAAAACGGCGTTTCAGCACATAACAAACTTGGTTCAGGCAATGCAAGCTGAAACTCGGCCCAAAATTAAAATTGCAGTCTGTGCATGAATAAAACCTATTTTGCAACACAGAGAAACATATCTGAAGGTGTTAGAAGTGTTTTGCATGATTTTTGAAGTTAGAGCCTGAAATGTCAGAAAAAGGCGTTTCAGCACATAACAAACTTGGTTCTGGCAATGCAAGCTGAAACTCGGCCCAAAATTAAAATTGCAGTCTGTGCATGAATAAAACCTATTTTGCAACACAGAGAAACATATCTGAAGGTGTTAGAAGTGTTTTGCATGATTTTTGAAGTTAGAGCCTGAAATGTCAGAAAAAGGCGTTTCAGCACATAACAAACTTGGTTCTGGCAATGCAAGCTGAAACTCGGTCCAAAATAAAAATTGCAGTCTGTGCATGAATAAAACCTATTTTGCAACACAGAGAAACATATCTGAAGGTGTTAGAAGTGTTTTGCATGATTTTTGAAGTTAGAGCCTGAAATGTCAGAAAACAGCCTTTCAGCGCAGAACAAACTTGGTTCAGGCAATGCAAGCTGAAACTCGGTATAAAATTAAAATTGCAGTCTGTGCATGAATAAAACCTATTTTGCAACACAGAGAAACATATCTGAAGGTGTTAGAAGTGTTTTGCATGATTTTTGAAGTTAGAGCCTGAAATGTCAGAAAACAGCGTTTCAGCACTTAACAAACTTGGTTCTGGCAATGCAAGCTGAAACTCGGCCCAAAATTAAAATTGCAGTCTCTGCATTAATAAAACCTATTTTGCAGCACAAAGAAACATATCTGAAGGTGTTAGAAGTGTTTTGCATGATTTTTGAAGTTAGAGCCTGAAATGTCAGAAAACGGCGTTTCAGCACATAACAAACTTGGTTCAGGCAATGCAAGCTGAAACTCGGCCCAAAATTAAAATTGCAGTCTGTGCATGAATAAAACCTATTTTGCAACACAGAGAAACATATCTGAAGGTGTTAGAAGTGTTTTGCATGATTTTTGAAGTTAGAGCCTGAAATGTCAGAAAAAGGCGTTTCAGCACATTACAAACTTGGTTCTGGCAATGCAAGCTGAAACTCGGTCCAAAATAAAAATTGCAGTCTGTGCATGAATAAAACCTATTTTGCAACACAGAGAAACATATCTGAAGGTGTTATAAGTGTTTTGCATGATTTTTGAAGTTAGAGCCTGAAATGTCAGAAAACAGCCTTTCAGCGCAGAACAAACTTGGTTCAGGCAATGCAAGCTGAAACTCGGTATAAAATTAAAATTGCAGTCTGTGCATGAATAAAACCTATTTTGCAACACAGAGAAACATATCTGAAGGTGTTAGAAGTGTTTTGCATGATTTTTGAAGTTAGAGCCTGAAATGTCAGAAAACAGCCTTTCAGCGCAGAACAAACTTGGTTCAGGCAATGCAAGCTGAAACTCGGTATAAAATTAAAATTGCAGTCTGTGCATGAATAAAACCTATTTTGCAACACAGAGAAACATATCTGAAGGTGTTAGAAGTGTTTTGCATGATTTTTGAAGTTAGAGCCTGAAATGTCAGAAAACAGCGTTTCAGCACTTAACAAACTTGGTTCTGGCAATGCAAGCTGAAACTCGGTCCAAAATTAAAATTGCAGTCTGTGCATGAATAAAATCTATTTTGCAACACAGAGAAACATATCTGAAGGTGTTAGAAGTGTTTTGCATGATTTTTGAAGTTAGAGCCTGAAATGTCAGAAAACGGCGTTTCAGCACATAACAAACTTGGTTCTGGCAATGCAAGCTGAAACTCGGCCAAAAATTAAAATTGCAGTCTGTGCATGAATAAAACCTATTTTGCAACACAGAGAAACATATCTGAAGGTGTTAGAAGTGTTTTGCATGATTTTTGAAGTTAGAGCCTGAAATGTCAGAAAACAGCGTTTCAGCACTTAACAAACTTGGTTCTGGCAATGCAAGCTGAAACTCGGTCCAAAATTAAAATTGCAGTCTGTGCATGAATAAAACCTATTTTGCAACACAGAGAAACATATCTGAAGGTGTTAGAAGTGTTTTGCATGATTTTTGAAGTTAGAGCCTGAAATGTCAGAAAACGGCGTTTCAGCACATAACAAACTTGGTTCAGGCAATGCAAGCTGAAACTCGGCCCAAAATTAAAATTGCAGTCTGTGCATGAATAAAACCTATTTTGCAACACAGAGAAACATATCTGAAGGTGTTAGAAGTGTTTTGCATGATTTTTGAAGTTAGAGCCTGAAATGTCAGAAAACAGCGTTTCAGCACATAACAAACTTGGTTCTGGTAATGCAAGCTGAAACTCGGCCCAAAATTAAAATTGCAGTCTGTGCATGAATAAAACCTATTTTGCAGCACAGAGAAACATATCTGAAGGTGTTAGAAGTGTTTTGCATGATTTTTGAAGTTAGAGCCTGAAATGTCAGAAAACGGCGTTTCAGCACATAACAAACTTGGTTCAGGCAATGCAAGCTGAAACTCGGCCCAAAATTAAAATTGCAGTCTGTGCATGAATAAAACCTATTTTGCAACACAGAGAAACATATCTGAAGGTGTTAGAAGTGTTTTGCATGATTTTTGAAGTTAGAGCCTGAAATGTCAGAAAAAGGCGTTTCAGCACATAACAAACTTGGTTTTGGCAATGCAAGCTGAAACTCGGCCCAAAATTAAAATTGCAGTCTGTGCATGAATAAAACCTATTTTGCAACACAGAGAAACATATCTGAAGGTGTTAGAAGTGTTTTGCATGATTTTTGAAGTTAGAGCCTGAAATGTCAGAAAAAGGCGTTTCAGCACATAACAAACTTGGTTCTGGCAATGCAAGCTGAAACTCGGTCCAAAATAAAAATTGCAGTCTGTGCATGGATAAAACCTATTTTGCAACACAGAGAAACATATCTGAAGGTGTTAGAAGTGTTTTGCATGATTTTTGAAGTTAGAGCCTGAAATGTCAGAAAACAGCCTTTCAGCGCAGAACAAACTTGGTTCAGGCAATGCAAGCTGAAACTCGGTATAAAATTAAAATTGCAGTCTGTGCATGAATAAAACCTATTTTGCAACACAGAGAAACATATCTGAAGGTGTTAGAAGTGTTTTGCATGATTTTTGAAGTTAGAGCCTGAAATGTCAGAAAACAGCGTTTCAGCACTTAACAAACTTGGTTCTGGCAATGCAAGCTGAAACTCGGCCCAAAATTAAAATTGCAGTCTGTGCATGAATAAAACCTATTTTGCAGCACAGAGAAACATATCTGAAGGTGTTAGAAGTGTTTTGCATGATTTTTGAAGTTAGAGCCTGAAATGTCAGAAAACGGCGTTTCAGCACATAACAAACTTGGTTCAGGCAATGCAAGCTGAAACTCGGCCCAAAATTAAAATTGCAGTCTGTGCATGAATAAAACCTATTTTGCAACACAGAGAAACATATCTGAAGGTGTTAGAAGTGTTTTGCATGATTTTTGAAGTTAGAGCCTGAAATGTCAGAAAACAGCCTTTCAGCGCAGAACAAACTTGGTTCAGGCAATGCAAGCTGAAACTCGGTATAAAATTAAAATTGCAGTCTGTGCATGAATAAAACCTATTTTGCAACACAGAGAAACATATCTGAAGGTGTTAGAAGTGTTTTGCATGATTTTTGAAGTTAGAGCCTGAAATGTCAGAAAACAGCGTTTCAGCACTTAACAAACTTGGTTCTGGCAATGCAAGCTGAAACTCGGTCCAAAATTAAAATTGCAGTCTGTGCATGAATAAAACCTATTTTGCAACACAGAGAAACATATCTGAAGGTGTTAGAAGTGTTTTGCATGATTTTTGAAGTTAGAGCCGGAAATGTCAGAAAACGGCGTTTCAGCACATAACAAACTTGGTTCTGGCAATGCAAGCTGAAACTCGGTCCAAAATTAAAATTGCAGTCTGTGCATGAATAAAACCTATTTTGCAACACAGAGAAACATATCTGAAGGTGTTAGAAGTGTTTTGCATGATTTTTGAAGTTAGAGCCTGAAATGTCAGAAAACAGCGTTTCAGCACTTAAAAAACTTGGTTCTGGTAATGCAAGCTGAAACTTGGTCCAAAATTAAAATTACAGTCTGTGCATGAATAAAACCTATTTTGCAACACAGAGAAACATATCTGAAGGTGTTAGAAGTGTTTTGCATGATTTTTGAAGTTAGAGCCTGAAATGTCAGAAAACGGCGTTTCAGCACATAACAAACTCGGTTCAGGCAATGCAAGCTGAAACTCGGCCAAAAATTAAAATTGCAGTCTGTGCATGAATAAAACCTATTTTGCAACACAGAGAAACATATCTGAAGGTGTTAGAAGTGTTTTGCATGATTTTTGAAGTTAGAGCCTGAAATGTCAGAAAACAGCGTTTCAGCACTTAACAAACTTGGTTCTGGCAATGCAAGCTGAAACTCGGTCTAAAATTAAAATTGCAGTCTGTGCATGAATAAAACCTATTTTGCAGCACAGAGAAACATATCTGAATGTGTTAGAAGTGTTTTGCATGATTTTTGAAGTTAGAGCCTGAAATGTCAGAAAAAGGCGTTTCAGCACATAACAAACTTGGTTCTGGCAATGCAAGCTGAAACTCGGCCCAAAATTAAAATTGCAGTCTGTGCATGAATAAAACCTATTTTGCAACACAGAGAAACATATCTGAAGGTGTTAGACGTGTTTTGCATGATTTTTGAAGTTAGAGCCTGAAATGTCAGAAAACGGCGTTTCAGCACATAACAAACTTGGTTCAGGCAATGCAAGCTGAAACTCGGCCCAAAATTAAAATTGCAGTCTGTGCATTAATAAAACCTATTTTGCAACACAGAGAAACATATCTGAAGGTGTTAGAAGTGTTTTGCATGATTTTTGAAGTTAGAGCCTGAAATGTCAGAAAACGAAGTTTCAGCACATAACAAACTTGGTTCAGGCAATGCAAGCTGAAACTCGGCCCAAAATTAAAATTGCAGTCTGTGCATGAATAAAACCTATTTTGCAACACAGAGAAACATATCTGAAGGTGTTAGAAGTGTTTTGCATGATTTTTGAAGTTAGAGCCTGAAATGTCAGAAAACAGCCTTTCAGCGCAGAACAAACTTGGTTCAGGCAATGCAAGCTGAAACTCGGTATAAAATTAAAATTGCAGTCTGTGCATGAATAAAACCTATTTTGCAACACAGAGAAACATATCTGAAGGTGTTAGAAGTGTTTTGCATGATTTTTGAAGTTAGAGCCTGAAATGTCAGAAAACAGCGTTTCAGCACTTAACAAACTTGGTTCTGGCAATGCAAGCTGAAACTCGGTCCAAAATTAAAATTGCAGTCTGTGCATGAATAAAACCTATTTTGCAACACAGAGAAACATATCTGAAGGTGTTAGAAGTGTTTTGCATGATTTTTGAAGTTAGAGCCTGAAATGTCAGAAAACGCCGTTTCAGCACATAACAAACTTGGTTCAGGCAATGCAAGCTGAAACTCGGCCCAAAATTAAAATTGCAGTCTGTGCATGAATAAAACCTATTTTGCAACACAGAGAAACATATCTGAAGGTGTTAGAAGTGTTTTGCATGATTTTTGAAGTTAGAGCCTGAAATGTCAGAAAACAGCGTTTCAGCACATAACAAACTTGGTTCAGGCAATGCAAGGTGAAACTCGGCCCAAAATTAAAATTGCAGTCTGTGCATGAATAAAACCTATTTTGCAACACAGAGAAACATATCTGAAGGTGTTAGAAGTGTTTTGCATGATTTTTGAAGTTAGAGCCTGAAATGTCAGAAAAAGGCGTTTCAGCACATAACAAACTTGGTTCTGGCAATGCAAGCTGAAACTCGGTCCAAAATTAAAATTGCAGTCTGTGCATGAATAAAACCTATTTTGCAACACAGAGAAACATATCTGAAGGTGTTAGAAGTGTTTTGCATGATTTTTGAAGTTAGAGCCTGAAATGTCAGAAAAAGGCGTTTCAGCACATAACAAACTTGGTTCTGGCAATGCAAGCTGAAACTCGGTCCAAAATAAAAATTGCAGTCTGTGCATGAATAAAACCTATTTTGCAACACAGAGAAACACATCTGAAGGTGTTAGAAGTGTTTTGCATGATTTTTGAAGTTAGAGCCTGAAATGTCAGAAAACGGCGTTTCAGCACATAACAAACTTGGTTCAGGCAATGCAAGCTGAAACTCGGCCCAAAATTAAAATTGCAGTCTGTGCATGAATAAAACCTATTTTGCAACACAGAGAAACATATCTGAAGGTGTTAGAAGTGTTTTGCATGATTTTTGAAGTTAGAGCCTGAAATGTCAGAAAACAGCGTTTCAGCACTTAACAAACTTGGTTCTGGCAATGCAAGCTGAAACTCGGTCCAAAATTAAAATTGCAGTCTGTGCATGAATAAAACCTATTTTGCAACACAGAGAAACATATCTGAAGGTGTTAGAAGTGTTTTGCATGATTTTTGAAGTTAGAGCCTGAAATGTCAGAAAACGGCGTTTCAGCACATAACAAACTTGGTTCTGGCAATGCAAGCTGAAACTCGGTCCAAAATAAAAATTGCAGTCTGTGCATGAATAAAACCTATTTTGCAACACAGAGAAGCATATCTGAAGGTGTTAGAAGTGTTTTGCATGATTTTTGAAGTTAGAGCCTGAAATGTCAGAAAACAGCGTTTCAGCACTTAACAAACTTGGTTCTGGCAATGCAAGCTGAAACTCGGTCCAAAATTAAAATTGCAGTCTGTGCATGAATAAAACCTATTTTGCAACACAGAGAAACATATCTGAAGGTGTTTGAAGTGTTTTGCATGATTTTTGAAGTTAGAGCCTGAAATGTCAGAAAACGGCGTTTCAGCACATAACAAACTTGGTTCAGGCAATGCAAGCTGAAACTCGGCCAAAATTAAAATTGCAGTCTGTGCATGAATAAAACCTATTTTGCAACACAGAGAAACATATCTGAAGGTGTTAGAAGTGTTTTGCATGATTTTTGAAGTTAGAGCCGGAAATGTCAGAAAACGGCGTTTCAGCACATAACAAACTTGGTTCTGGCAATGCAAGCTGAAACTCGGTCCAAAATTAAAATTGCAGTCTGTGCATGAATAAAACCTATTTTGCAACACAGAGAAACATATCTGAAGGTGTTAGAAGTGTTTTGCATGATTTTTGAAGTTAGAGCCTGAAATGTCAGAAAACAGCGTTTCAGCACTTAAAAAACTTGGTTCTGGTAATGCAAGCTGAAACTTGGTCCAAAATTAAAATTACAGTCTGTGCATGAATAAAACCTATTTTGCAACACAGAGAAACATATCTGAAGGTGTTAGAAGTGTTTTGCATGATTTTTGAAGTTAGAGCCTGAAATGTCAGAAAACGGCGTTTCAGCACATAACAAACTCGGTTCAGGCAATGCAAGCTGAAACTCGGCCAAAAATTAAAATTGCAGTCTGTGCATGAATAAAACCTATTTTGCAACACAGAGAAACATATCTGAAGGTGTTAGAAGTGTTTTGCATGATTTTTGAAGTTAGAGCCTGAAATGTCAGAAAACAGCGTTTCAGCACTTAACAAACTTGGTTCTGGCAATGCAAGCTGAAACTCGGTCTAAAATTAAAATTGCAGTCTGTGCATGAATAAAACCTATTTTGCAGCACAGAGAAACATATCTGAATGTGTTAGAAGTGTTTTGCATGATTTTTGAAGTTAGAGCCTGAAATGTCAGAAAAAGGCGTTTCAGCACATAACAAACTTGGTTCTGGCAATGCAAGCTGAAACTCGGCCCAAAATTAAAATTGCAGTCTGTGCATGAATAAAACCTATTTTGCAACACAGAGAAACATATCTGAAGGTGTTAGACGTGTTTTGCATGATTTTTGAAGTTAGAGCCTGAAATGTCAGAAAACGGCGTTTCAGCACATAACAAACTTGGTTCAGGCAATGCAAGCTGAAACTCGGCCCAAAATTAAAATTGCAGTCTGTGCATTAATAAAACCTATTTTGCAACACAGAGAAACATATCTGAAGGTGTTAGAAGTGTTTTGCATGATTTTTGAAGTTAGAGCCTGAAATGTCAGAAAACGAAGTTTCAGCACATAACAAACTTGGTTCAGGCAATGCAAGCTGAAACTCGGCCCAAAATTAAAATTGCAGTCTGTGCATGAATAAAACCTATTTTGCAACACAGAGAAACATATCTGAAGGTGTTAGAAGTGTTTTGCATGATTTTTGAAGTTAGAGCCTGAAATGTCAGAAAACAGCCTTTCAGCGCAGAACAAACTTGGTTCAGGCAATGCAAGCTGAAACTCGGTATAAAATTAAAATTGCAGTCTGTGCATGAATAAAACCTATTTTGCAACACAGAGAAACATATCTGAAGGTGTTAGAAGTGTTTTGCATGATTTTTGAAGTTAGAGCCTGAAATGTCAGAAAACAGCGTTTCAGCACTTAACAAACTTGGTTCTGGCAATGCAAGCTGAAACTCGGTCCAAAATTAAAATTGCAGTCTGTGCATGAATAAAACCTATTTTGCAACACAGAGAAACATATCTGAAGGTGTTAGAAGTGTTTTGCATGATTTTTGAAGTTAGAGCCTGAAATGTCAGAAAACGCCGTTTCAGCACATAACAAACTTGGTTCAGGCAATGCAAGCTGAAACTCGGCCCAAAATTAAAATTGCAGTCTGTGCATGAATAAAACCTATTTTGCAACACAGAGAAACATATCTGAAGGTGTTAGAAGTGTTTTGCATGATTTTTGAAGTTAGAGCCTGAAATGTCAGAAAACAGCGTTTCAGCACATAACAAACTTGGTTCAGGCAATGCAAGGTGAAACTCGGCCCAAAATTAAAATTGCAGTCTGTGCATGAATAAAACCTATTTTGCAACACAGAGAAACATATCTGAAGGTGTTAGAAGTGTTTTGCATGATTTTTGAAGTTAGAGCCTGAAATGTCAGAAAAAGGCGTTTCAGCACATAACAAACTTGGTTCTGGCAATGCAAGCTGAAACTCGGTCCAAAATTAAAATTGCAGTCTGTGCATGAATAAAACCTATTTTGCAACACAGAGAAACATATCTGAAGGTGTTAGAAGTGTTTTGCATGATTTTTGAAGTTAGAGCCTGAAATGTCAGAAAAAGGCGTTTCAGCACATAACAAACTTGGTTCTGGCAATGCAAGCTGAAACTCGGTCCAAAATAAAAATTGCAGTCTGTGCATGAATAAAACCTATTTTGCAACACAGAGAAACACATCTGAAGGTGTTAGAAGTGTTTTGCATGATTTTTGAAGTTAGAGCCTGAAATGTCAGAAAACGGCGTTTCAGCACATAACAAACTTGGTTCAGGCAATGCAAGCTGAAACTCGGCCCAAAATTAAAATTGCAGTCTGTGCATGAATAAAACCTATTTTGCAACACAGAGAAACATATCTGAAGGTGTTAGAAGTGTTTTGCATGATTTTTGAAGTTAGAGCCTGAAATGTCAGAAAACAGCGTTTCAGCACTTAACAAACTTGGTTCTGGCAATGCAAGCTGAAACTCGGTCCAAAATTAAAATTGCAGTCTGTGCATGAATAAAACCTATTTTGCAACACAGAGAAACATATCTGAAGGTGTTAGAAGTGTTTTGCATGATTTTTGAAGTTAGAGCCTGAAATGTCAGAAAACGGCGTTTCAGCACATAACAAACTTGGTTCTGGCAATGCAAGCTGAAACTCGGTCCAAAATAAAAATTGCAGTCTGTGCATGAATAAAACCTATTTTGCAACACAGAGAAGCATATCTGAAGGTGTTAGAAGTGTTTTGCATGATTTTTGAAGTTAGAGCCTGAAATGTCAGAAAACAGCGTTTCAGCACTTAACAAACTTGGTTCTGGCAATGCAAGCTGAAACTCGGTCCAAAATTAAAATTGCAGTCTGTGCATGAATAAAACCTATTTTGCAACACAGAGAAACATATCTGAAGGTGTTTGAAGTGTTTTGCATGATTTTTGAAGTTAGAGCCTGAAATGTCAGAAAACGGCGTTTCAGCACATAACAAACTTGGTTCAGGCAATGCAAGCTGAAACTCGGCCAAAAATTAAAATTGCAGTCTGTGCATGAATAAAACCTATTTTGCAACACAGAGAAACATATCTAAAGGTGTTAGAAGTGTTTTGCATGATTTTTGAAGTTAGAGCCTGAAATGTCAGAAAACAGCGTTTCAGCACATAACAAACTTGGTTCTGGTAATGCAAGCTGAAACTCGGCCCAAAATTAAAATTGCAGTCTGTGCATGAATAAAACCTATTTTGCAGCACAGAGAAACATATCTGAAGGTGTTAGAAGTGTTTTGCATGATTTTTGAAGTTAGAGCCTGAAATGTCAGAAAACAGCGTTTCAGCACTTAAAAAACTTGGTTCTGGTAATGCAAGCTGAAACTCGGTCCAAAATTAAAATTGCAGTCTGTGCATGAATAAAACCTATTTTGCAACACAGAGAAACATATCTGAAGGTGTTAGAAGTGTTTTGCATGATTTTTGAAGTTAGAGCCTGAAATGTCAGAAAACGGCGTTTCAGCACATAACAAACTCGGTTCAGGCAATGCAAGCTGAAACTCGGCCAAAAATTAAAATTGCAGTCTGTGCATGAATAAAACCTATTTTGCAACACAGAGAAACATATCTGAAGGTGTTAGAAGTGTTTTGCATGATTTTTGAAGTTAGAGCCTGAAATGTCAGAAAACAGCGTTTCAGCACTTAACAAACTTGGTTCTGGCAATGCAAGCTGAAACTCGGCCCAAAATTAAAATTGCAGTCTGTGCATGAATAAAACCTATTTTGCAGCACAGAGAAACATATCTGAAGGTGTTAGAAGTGTTTTGCATGATTTTTGAAGTTAGAGCCTGAAATGTCAGAAAAAGGCGTTTCAGCACATAACAAACTTGGTTCTGGCAATGCAAGCTGAAACTCGGTCCAAAATAAAAATTGCAGTCTGTGCATGAATAAAACCTATTTTGCAACACAGAGAAACATATCTGAAGGTGTTAGAAGTGTTTTGCATGATTTTTGAAGTTAGAGCCTGAAATGTCAGAAAACAGCCTTTCAGCGCAGAACAAACTTGGTTCAGGCAATGCAAGCTGAAACTCGGTATAAAATTAAAATTGCAGTCTGTGCATGAATAAAACCTATTTTGCAACACAGAGAAACATATCCGAAGGTGTTAGAAGTGTTTTGCATGATTTTTGAAGTTAGAGCCTGAAATGTCAGAAAACAGCGTTTCAGCACTTAACAAACTTGGTTCTGGCAATGCAAGCTGAAACTCGGTCCAAAATTAAAATTGCAGTCTGTGCATGAATAAAACCTATTTTGCAACACAGAGAAACATATCTGAAGGTGTTAGAAGTGTTTTGCATGATTTTTGAAGTTAGAGCCTGAAATGTCAGAAAACGGCGTTTCAGCACATAACAAACTTGGTTCTGGCAATGCAAGCTGAAACTCGGCCAAAAATTAAAATTGCAGTCTGTGCATGAATAAAACCTATTTTGCAACACAGAGAAACATATCTGAAGGTGTTAGAAGTGTTTTGCATGATTTTTGAAGTTAGAGCCTGAAATGTCAGAAAACAGCGTTTCAGCACATAACAAACTTGGTTCTGGTAATGCAAGCTGAAACTCGGCCCAAAATTAAAATTGCAGTCTGTGCATGAATAAAACCTATTTTGCAGCACAGAGAAACATATCTGAAGGTGTTAGAAGTGTTTTGCATGATTTTTGAAGTTAGAGCCTTAAATGTCAGAAAACGGCGTTTCAGCACATAACAAACTTGGTTCAGGCAATGCAAGCTGAAACTCGGCCCAAAATTAAAATTGCAGTCTGTGCATGAATAAAACCTATTTTGCAACACAGAGAAACATATCTGAAGGTGTTAGAAGTGTTTTGCATGATTTTTGAAGTTAGAGCCTGAAATGTCAGAAAAAGGCGTTTCAGCACATAACAAACTTGGTTCTGGCAATGCAAGCTGAAACTCGGCCCAAAATTAAAATTGCAGTCTGTGCATGAATAAAACCTATTTTGCAACACAGAGAAACATATCTGAAGGTGTTAGAAGTGTTTTGCATGATTTTTGAAGTTAGAGCCTGAAATGTCAGAAAAAGGCGTTTCAGCACATAACAAACTTGGTTCTGGCAATGCAAGCTGAAACTCGGTCCAAAATAAAAATTGCAGTCTGTGCATGAATAAAACCTATTTTGCAACACAGAGAAACATATCTGAAGGTGTTAGAAGTGTTTTGCATGATTTTTGAAGTTAGAGCCTGAAATGTCAGAAAACAGCCTTTCAGCGCAGAACAAACTTGGTTCAGGCAATGCAAGCTGAAACTCGGTATAAAATTAAAATTGCAGTCTGTGCATGAATAAAACCTATTTTGCAACACAGAGAAACATATCTGAAGGTGTTAGAAGTGTTTTGCATGATTTTTGAAGTTAGAGCCTGAAATGTCAGAAAACAGCGTTTCAGCACTTAACAAACTTGGTTCTGGCAATGCAAGCTGAAACTCGGCCCAAAATTAAAATTGCAGTCTGTGCATGAATAAAACCTATTTTGCAGCACAAAGAAACATATCTGAAGGTGTTAGAAGTGTTT
This sequence comes from Garra rufa, assembly GCF_049309525.1. Lineage (NCBI taxonomy): Eukaryota > Metazoa > Chordata > Actinopteri > Cypriniformes > Cyprinidae > Garra > Garra rufa. The sequence continues at coordinate 12,009,362 of NW_027394278.1, read as the reverse complement.
TGCATGATTTTTGAAGTTAGAGCCTGAAATGTCAGAAAACGGCGTTTCAGCACATAACAAACTTGGTTCAGGCAATGCAAGCTGAAACTCGGCCCAAAATTAAAATTGCAGTCTGTGCATGAATAAAACCTATTTTGCAACACAGAGAAACATATCTGAAGGTGTTAGAAGTGTTTTGCATGATTTTTGAAGTTAGAGCCTGAAATGTCAGAAAAAGGCGTTTCAGCACATTACAAACTTGGTTCTGGCAATGCAAGCTGAAACTCGGTCCAAAATAAAAATTGCAGTCTGTGCATGAATAAAACCTATTTTGCAACACAGAGAAACATATCTGAAGGTGTTATAAGTGTTTTGCATGATTTTTGAAGTTAGAGCCTGAAATGTCAGAAAACAGCCTTTCAGCGCAGAACAAACTTGGTTCAGGCAATGCAAGCTGAAACTCGGTATAAAATTAAAATTGCAGTCTGTGCATGAATAAAACCTATTTTGCAACACAGAGAAACATATCTGAAGGTGTTAGAAGTGTTTTGCATGATTTTTGAAGTTAGAGCCTGAAATGTCAGAAAACAGCCTTTCAGCGCAGAACAAACTTGGTTCAGGCAATGCAAGCTGAAACTCGGTATAAAATTAAAATTGCAGTCTGTGCATGAATAAAACCTATTTTGCAACACAGAGAAACATATCTGAAGGTGTTAGAAGTGTTTTGCATGATTTTTGAAGTTAGAGCCTGAAATGTCAGAAAACAGCGTTTCAGCACTTAACAAACTTGGTTCTGGCAATGCAAGCTGAAACTCGGTCCAAAATTAAAATTGCAGTCTGTGCATGAATAAAATCTATTTTGCAACACAGAGAAACATATCTGAAGGTGTTAGAAGTGTTTTGCATGATTTTTGAAGTTAGAGCCTGAAATGTCAGAAAACGGCGTTTCAGCACATAACAAACTTGGTTCTGGCAATGCAAGCTGAAACTCGGCCAAAAATTAAAATTGCAGTCTGTGCATGAATAAAACCTATTTTGCAACACAGAGAAACATATCTGAAGGTGTTAGAAGTGTTTTGCATGATTTTTGAAGTTAGAGCCTGAAATGTCAGAAAACAGCGTTTCAGCACTTAACAAACTTGGTTCTGGCAATGCAAGCTGAAACTCGGTCCAAAATTAAAATTGCAGTCTGTGCATGAATAAAACCTATTTTGCAACACAGAGAAACATATCTGAAGGTGTTAGAAGTGTTTTGCATGATTTTTGAAGTTAGAGCCTGAAATGTCAGAAAAAGGCGTTTCAGCACATAACAAACTTGGTTCTGGCAATGCAAGCTGAAACTCGGTCCAAAATAAAAATTGCAGTCTGTGCATGGATAAAACCTATTTTGCAACACAGAGAAACATATCTGAAGGTGTTAGAAGTGTTTTGCATGATTTTTGAAGTTAGAGCCTGAAATGTCAGAAAACAGCCTTTCAGCGCAGAACAAACTTGGTTCAGGCAATGCAAGCTGAAACTCGGTATAAAATTAAAATTGCAGTCTGTGCATGAATAAAACCTATTTTGCAACACAGAGAAACATATCTGAAGGTGTTAGAAGTGTTTTGCATGATTTTTGAAGTTAGAGCCTGAAATGTCAGAAAACAGCGTTTCAGCACTTAACAAACTTGGTTCTGGCAATGCAAGCTGAAACTCGGCCCAAAATTAAAATTGCAGTCTGTGCATGAATAAAACCTATTTTGCAGCACAGAGAAACATATCTGAAGGTGTTAGAAGTGTTTTGCATGATTTTTGAAGTTAGAGCCTGAAATGTCAGAAAACGGCGTTTCAGCACATAACAAACTTGGTTCAGGCAATGCAAGCTGAAACTCGGCCCAAAATTAAAATTGCAGTCTGTGCATGAATAAAACCTATTTTGCAACACAGAGAAACATATCTGAAGGTGTTAGAAGTGTTTTGCATGATTTTTGAAGTTAGAGCCTGAAATGTCAGAAAAAGGCGTTTCAGCACATAACAAACTTGGTTCTGGCAATGCAAGCTGAAACTCGGTCCAAAATAAAAATTGCAGTCTGTGCATGAATAAAACCTATTTTGCAACACAGAGAAACATATCTGAAGGTGTTAGAAGTGTTTTGCATGATTTTTGAAGTTAGAGCCTGAAATGTCAGAAAACAGCCTTTCAGCGCAGAACAAACTTGGTTCAGGCAATGCAAGCTGAAACTCGGTATAAAATTAAAATTGCAGTCTGTGCATGAATAAAACCTATTTTGCAACACAGAGAAACATATCTGAAGGTGTTAGAAGTGTTTTGCATGATTTTTGAAGTTAGAGCCTGAAATGTCAGAAAACAGCCTTTCAGCGCAGAACAAACTTGGTTCAGGCAATGCAAGCTGAAACTCGGTATAAAATTAAAATTGCAGTCTGTGCATGAATAAAACCTATTTTGCAACACAGAGAAACATATCTGAAGGTGTTAGAAGTGTTTTGCATGATTTTTGAAGTTAGAGCCTGAAATGTCAGAAAACAGCGTTTCAGCACTTAACAAACTTGGTTCTGGCAATGCAAGCTGAAACTCGGTCCAAAATTAAAATTGCAGTCTGTGCATGAATAAAACCTATTTTGCAACACAGAGAAACATATCTGAAGGTGTTAGAAGTGTTTTGCATGATTTTTGAAGTTAGAGCCTGAAATGTCAGAAAACGGCGTTTCAGCACATAACAAACTTGGTTCTGGCAATGCAAGCTGAAACTCGGCCAAAAATTAAAATTGCAGTCTGTGCATGAATAAAACCTATTTTGCAACACAGAGAAACATATCTGAAGGTGTTAGAAGTGTTTTGCATGATTTTTGAAGTTAGAGCCTGAAATGTCAGAAAACGGCGTTTCAGCACATAACAAACTTGGTTCAGGCAATGCAAGCTGAAACTCGGCCCAAAATTAAAATTGCAGTCTGTGCATGAATAAAACCTATTTTGCAACACAGAGAAACATATCTGAAGGTGTTAGAAGTGTTTTGCATGATTTTTGAAGTTAGAGCCTGAAATGTCAGAAAAAGGCGTTTCAGCACATAACAAACTTGGTTCTGGCAATGCAAGCTGAAACTCGGCCCAAAATAAAAATTGCAGTCTGTGCATGAATAAAACCTATTTTGCAACACAGAGAAATATATCTGAAGGAGTTAGAAGTGTTTTGCATGATTTTTGAAGTTAGAGCCTGAAATGTCAGAAAACAGCCTTTCAGCGCAGAACAAACTTGGTTCAGGCAATGCAAGCTGAAACTCGGTATAAAATTAAAATTGCAGTCTGTGCATGAATAAAACCTATTTTGCAACACAGAGAAACATATCTGAAGGTGTTAGAAGTGTTTTGCATGATTTTTGAAGTTAGAGCCTGAAATGTCAGAAAACAGCGTTTCAGCACTTAACAAACTTGGTTCTGGCAATGCAAGCTGAAACTCGGCCCAAAATTAAAATTGCAGTCTGTGCATGAATAAAACCTATTTTGCAGCACAGAGAAACATATCTGAAGGTGTTAGAAGTGTTTTGCATGATTTTTGAAGTTAGAGCCTGAAATGTCAGAAAACGGCGTTTCAGCACATAACAAACTTGGTTCAGGCAATGCAAGGTGAAACTCGGCCCAAAATTAAAATTGCAGTCTGTGCATGAATAAAACCTATTTTGCAACACAGAGAAACATATCTGAAGGTGTTAGAAGTGTTTTGCATGATTTTTGAAGTTAGAGCCTGAAATGTCAGAAAAAGGCGTTTCAGCACATAACAAACTTGGTTCTGGCAATGCAAGCTGAAACTCGGTCCAAAATAAAAATTGCAGTCTGTGCATGAATAAAACCTATTTTGCAACACAGAGAAACATATCTGAAGGTGTTAGAAGTGTTTTGCATGATTTTTGAAGTTAGAGCCTGAAATGTCAGAAAACAGCCTTTCAGCGCAGAACAAACTTGGTTCAGGCAATGCAAGCTGAAACTCGGTATAAAATTAAAATTGCAGTCTGTGCATGAATAAAACCTATTTTGCAACACAGAGAAACATATCTGAAGGTGTTAGAAGTGTTTTGCATGATTTTTGAAGTTAGAGCCTGAAATGTCAGAAAACAGCGTTTCAGCACTTAACAAACTTGGTTCTGGCAATGCAAGCTGAAACTCGGTCCAAAATTAAAATTGCAGTCTGTGCATGAATAAAACCTATTTTGCAACACAGAGAAACATATCTGAAGGTGTTAGAAGTGTTTTGCATGATTTTTGAAGTTAGAGCCGGAAATGTCAGAAAACGGCGTTTCAGCACATAACAAACTTGGTTCTGGCAATGCAAGCTGAAACTCGGTCCAAAATTAAAATTGCAGTCTGTGCATGAATAAAACCTATTTTGCAACACAGAGAAACATATCTGAAGGTGTTAGAAGTGTTTTGCATGATTTTTGAAGTTAGAGCCTGAAATGTCAGAAAACAGCGTTTCAGCACTTAAAAAACTTGGTTCTGGTAATGCAAGCTGAAACTTGGTCCAAAATTAAAATTACAGTCTGTGCATGAATAAAACCTATTTTGCAACACAGAGAAACATATCTGAAGGTGTTAGAAGTGTTTTGCATGATTTTTGAAGTTAGAGCCTGAAATGTCAGAAAACGGCGTTTCAGCACATAACAAACTCGGTTCAGGCAATGCAAGCTGAAACTCGGCCAAAAATTAAAATTGCAGTCTGTGCATGAATAAAACCTATTTTGCAACACAGAGAAACATATCTGAAGGTGTTAGAAGTGTTTTGCATGATTTTTGAAGTTAGAGCCTGAAATGTCAGAAAACAGCGTTTCAGCACTTAACAAACTTGGTTCTGGCAATGCAAGCTGAAACTCGGTCTAAAATTAAAATTGCAGTCTGTGCATGAATAAAACCTATTTTGCAGCACAGAGAAACATATCTGAATGTGTTAGAAGTGTTTTGCATGATTTTTGAAGTTAGAGCCTGAAATGTCAGAAAAAGGCGTTTCAGCACATAACAAACTTGGTTCTGGCAATGCAAGCTGAAACTCGGCCCAAAATTAAAATTGCAGTCTGTGCATGAATAAAACCTATTTTGCAACACAGAGAAACATATCTGAAGGTGTTAGACGTGTTTTGCATGATTTTTGAAGTTAGAGCCTGAAATGTCAGAAAACGGCGTTTCAGCACATAACAAACTTGGTTCAGGCAATGCAAGCTGAAACTCGGCCCAAAATTAAAATTGCAGTCTGTGCATTAATAAAACCTATTTTGCAACACAGAGAAACATATCTGAAGGTGTTAGAAGTGTTTTGCATGATTTTTGAAGTTAGAGCCTGAAATGTCAGAAAACGAAGTTTCAGCACATAACAAACTTGGTTCAGGCAATGCAAGCTGAAACTCGGCCCAAAATTAAAATTGCAGTCTGTGCATGAATAAAACCTATTTTGCAACACAGAGAAACATATCTGAAGGTGTTAGAAGTGTTTTGCATGATTTTTGAAGTTAGAGCCTGAAATGTCAGAAAACAGCCTTTCAGCGCAGAACAAACTTGGTTCAGGCAATGCAAGCTGAAACTCGGTATAAAATTAAAATTGCAGTCTGTGCATGAATAAAACCTATTTTGCAACACAGAGAAACATATCTGAAGGTGTTAGAAGTGTTTTGCATGATTTTTGAAGTTAGAGCCTGAAATGTCAGAAAACAGCGTTTCAGCACTTAACAAACTTGGTTCTGGCAATGCAAGCTGAAACTCGGTCCAAAATTAAAATTGCAGTCTGTGCATGAATAAAACCTATTTTGCAACACAGAGAAACATATCTGAAGGTGTTAGAAGTGTTTTGCATGATTTTTGAAGTTAGAGCCTGAAATGTCAGAAAACAGCGTTTCAGCACATAACAAACTTGGTTCAGGCAATGCAAGGTGAAACTCGGCCCAAAATTAAAATTGCAGTCTGTGCATGAATAAAACCTATTTTGCAACACAGAGAAACATATCTGAAGGTGTTAGAAGTGTTTTGCATGATTTTTGAAGTTAGAGCCTGAAATGTCAGAAAAAGGCGTTTCAGCACATAACAAACTTGGTTCTGGCAATGCAAGCTGAAACTCGGTCCAAAATTAAAATTGCAGTCTGTGCATGAATAAAACCTATTTTGCAACACAGAGAAACATATCTGAAGGTGTTAGAAGTGTTTTGCATGATTTTTGAAGTTAGAGCCTGAAATGTCAGAAAAAGGCTTTTCAGCACATAACAAACTTGGTTCTGGCAATGCAAGCTGAAACTCGGTCCAAAATTAAAATTGCAGTCTGTGCATGAATAAAACCTATTTTGCAACACAGAGAAACATATCTGAAGGTGTTAGAAGTGTTTTGCATGATTTTTGAAGTTAGAGCCTGAAATGTCAGAAAACGGCGTTTCAGCACATAACAAACTTGGTTCAGGCAATGCAAGCTGAAACTCGGCCCAAAATTAAAATTGCAGTCTGTGCATGAATAAAACCTATTTTGCAACACAGAGAAACATATCTGAAGGTGTTAGAAGTGTTTTGCATGATTTTTGAAGTTAGAGCCTGAAATGTCAGAAAACAGCGTTTCAGCACATAACAAACTTGGTTCTGGTAATGCAAGCTGAAACTCGGCCCAAAATTAAAATTGCAGTCTGTGCATGAATAAAACCTATTTTGCAGCACAGAGAAACATATCTGAAGGTGTTAGAAGTGTTTTGCATGATTTTTGAAGTTAGAGCCTGAAATGTCAGAAAACGGCGTTTCAGCACATAACAAACTTGGTTCAGGCAATGCAAGCTGAAACTCGGCCCAAAATTAAAATTGCAGTCTGTGCATGAATAAAACCTATTTTGCAACACAGAGAAACATATCTGAAGGTGTTAGAAGTGTTTTGCATGATTTTTGAAGTTAGAGCCTGAAATGTCAGAAAACAGCGTTTCAGCACTTAACAAACTTGGTTCTGGCAATGCAAGCTGAAACTCGGTCCAAAATTTAAATTGCAGTCTGTGCATGAATAAAACCTATTTTGCAACACAGAGAAACATATCTGAAGGTGTTAGAAGTGTTTTGCATGATTTTTGAAGTTAGAGCCTGAAATGTCAGAAAACGGCGTTTCAGCACATAACAAACTTGGTTCAGGCAATGCAAGCTGAAACTCGGCCAAAAATTAAAATTGCAGTCTGTGCATGAATAAAACCTATTTTGCAACACAGAGAAACATATCTGAAGGTGTTAGAAGTGTTTTGCATGATTTTTGAAGTTAGAGCCTGAAATGTCAGAAAACAGCGTTTCAGCACATAACAAACTTGGTTCTGGTAATGCAAGCTGAAACTCGGCCCAAAATTAAAATTGCAGTCTGTGCATGAATAAAACCTATTTTGCAGCACAGAGAAACATATCTGAAGGTGTTAGAAGTGTTTTGCATGATTTTTGAAGTTAGAGCCTGAAATGTCAGAAAACGGCGTTTCAGCACATAACAAACTTGGTTCAGGCAATGCAAGGTGAAACTCGGCCCAAAATTAAAATTGCAGTCTGTGCATGAATAAAACCTATTTTGCAACACAGAGAAACATATCTGAAGGTGTTAGAAGTGTTTTGCATGATTTTTGAAGTTAGAGCCTGAAATGTCAGAAAAAGGCTTTTCAGCACATAACAAACTTGGTTCTGGCAATGCAAGCTGAAACTCGGTCCAAAATTAAAATTGCAGTCTGTGCATGAATAAAACCTATTTTGCAACACAGAGAAACATATCTGAAGGTGTTAGAAGTGTTTTGCATGATTTTTGAAGTTAGAGCCTGAAATGTCAGAAAAAGGCTTTTCAGCACATAACAAACTTGGTTCTGGCAATGCAAGCTGAAACTCGGTCCAAAATTAAAATTGCAGTCTGTGCATGAATAAAACCTATTTTGCAGCACAGAGAAACATATCTGAAGGTGTTAGAAGTGTTTTGCATGATTTTGAAGTTAGAGCCTGAAATGTCAGAAAAAGGCGTTTCAGCACATAACAAACTTGGTTCTGGCAATGCAAGCTGAAACTCGGCCCAAAATTAAAATTGCAGTCTGTGCATGAATAAAACCTATTTTGCAACACAGAGAAACATATCTGAAGGTGTTAGACGTGTTTTGCATGATTTTTGAAGTTAGAGCCTGAAATGTCAGAAAACGGCGTATCAGCACATAACAAACTTGGTTCTGGCAATGCAAGCTGAAACTCGGTCCAAAATTAAAATTGCAGTCTGTGCATGAATAAAACCTATTTTGCAACACAGAGAAACATATCTGAAGGTGTTAGAAGTGTTTTGCATGATTTTTGAAGTTAGAGCCTGAAATGTCAGAAAAAGGCTTTTCAGCACATAACAAACTTTGTTCTGGCAATGCAAGCTTGAAACTCGGTCCAAAATTAAAATTGCAGTCTGTGCATGAATAAAACCTATTTTGCAGCACAGAGAAACATATCTGAAGGTGTTAGAAGTGTTTTGCATGATTTTTGAAGTTAGAGCCTGAAATGTCAGAAAACGGCGTTTCAGCACATAACAAACTTGGTTCTGGTAATGCAAGCTGAAACTCGGCCCAAAATTAAAATTGCAGTCTGTGCATGAATAAAACCTATTTTGCAACACAGAGAAACATATCTGAAGGTGTTAGAAGTGTTTTGCATGATTTTTGAAGTTAGAGCCTGAAATGTCAGAAAACAGCGTTTCAGCACATAACAAACTTGGTTCTGGTAATGCAAGCTGAAACTCGGCCCAAAATTAAAATTGCAGTCTGTGCATGAATAAAACCTATTTTGCAGCACAGAGAAACATATCTGAAGGTGTTAGAAGTGTTTTGCATGATTTTTGAAGTTAGAGCCTGAAATGTCAGAAAACGGCGTTTCAGCACATAACAAACTTGGTTCAGGCAATGCAAGCTGAAACTCGGCCCAAAATTAAAATTGCAGTCTGTGCATGAATAAAACCTATTTTGCAACACAGAGAAACATATCTGAAGGTGTTAGAAGTGTTTTGCATGATTTTTGAAGTTAGAGCCTGAAATGTCAGAAAACGGCGTTTCAGCACTTAACAAACTTGGTTCTGGCAATGCAAGCTGAAACTCGGTCCAAAATTAAAATTGCAGTCTGTGCATGAATAAAACCTATTTTGCAACACAGAGAAACATATCTGAAGGTGTTAGAAGTGTTTTGCATGATTTTTGAAGTTAGAGCCTGAAATGTCAGAAAACGGCGTTTCAGCACATAACAAACTTGGTTCAGGCAATGCAAGCTGAAACTCGGCCCAAAATTAAAATTGCAGTCTGTGCATGAATAAAACCTATTTTGCAACACAGAGAAACATATCTGAAGGTGTTAGAAGTGTTTTGCATGATTTTTGAAGTTAGAGCCTGAAATGTCAGAAAACAGCGTTTCAGCACTTAACAAACTTGGTTCTGGCAATGCAAGCTGAAACTCGGTCCAAAATTTAAATTGCAGTCTGTGCATGAATAAAACCTATTTTGCAACACAGAGAAACATATCTGAAGGTGTTAGAAGTGTTTTGCATGATTTTTGAAGTTAGAGCCTGAAATGTCAGAAAACGGCGTTTCAGCACATAACAAACTTGGTTCAGGCAATGCAAGCTGAAACTCGGCCAAAAATTAAAATTGCAGTCTGTGCATGAATAAAACCTATTTTGCAACACAGAGAAACATATCTGAAGGTGTTAGAAGTGTTTTGCATGATTTTTGAAGTTAGAGCCTGAAATGTCAGAAAACAGCGTTTCAGCACATAACAAACTTGGTTCTGGTAATGCAAGCTGAAACTCGGCCCAAAATTAAAATTGCAGTCTGTGCATGAATAAAACCTATTTTGCAGCACAGAGAAACATATCTGAAGGTGTTAGAAGTGTTTTGCATGATTTTTGAAGTTAGAGCCTGAAATGTCAGAAAACGGCGTTTCAGCACATAACAAACTTGGTTCAGGCAATGCAAGGTGAAACTCGGCCCAAAATTAAAATTGCAGTCTGTGCATGAATAAAACCTATTTTGCAACACAGAGAAACATATCTGAAGGTGTTAGAAGTGTTTTGCATGATTTTTGAAGTTAGAGCCTGAAATGTCAGAAAAAGGCTTTTCAGCACATAACAAACTTGGTTCTGGCAATGCAAGCTGAAACTCGGTCCAAAATTAAAATTGCAGTCTGTGCATGAATAAAACCTATTTTGCAACACAGAGAAACATATCTGAAGGTGTTAGAAGTGTTTTGCATGATTTTTGAAGTTAGAGCCTGAAATGTCAGAAAAAGGCTTTTCAGCACATAACAAACTTGGTTCTGGCAATGCAAGCTGAAACTCGGTCCAAAATTAAAATTGCAGTCTGTGCATGAATAAAACCTATTTTGCAGCACAGAGAAACATATCTGAAGGTGTTAGAAGTGTTTTGCATGATTTTGAAGTTAGAGCCTGAAATGTCAGAAAAAGGCGTTTCAGCACATAACAAACTTGGTTCTGGCAATGCAAGCTGAAACTCGGCCCAAAATTAAAATTGCAGTCTGTGCATGAATAAAACCTATTTTGCAACACAGAGAAACATATCTGAAGGTGTTAGACGTGTTTTGCATGATTTTTGAAGTTAGAGCCTGAAATGTCAGAAAACGGCGTATCAGCACATAACAAACTTGGTTCTGGCAATGCAAGCTGAAACTCGGTCCAAAATTAAAATTGCAGTCTGTGCATGAATAAAACCTATTTTGCAACACAGAGAAACATATCTGAAGGTGTTAGAAGTGTTTTGCATGATTTTTGAAGTTAGAGCCTGAAATGTCAGAAAAAGGCTTTTCAGCACATAACAAACTTTGTTCTGGCAATGCAAGCTTGAAACTCGGTCCAAAATTAAAATTGCAGTCTGTGCATGAATAAAACCTATTTTGCAGCACAGAGAAACATATCTGAAGGTGTTAGAAGTGTTTTGCATGATTTTTGAAGTTAGAGCCTGAAATGTCAGAAAACGGCGTTTCAGCACATAACAAACTTGGTTCTGGTAATGCAAGCTGAAACTCGGCCCAAAATTAAAATTGCAGTCTGTGCATGAATAAAACCTATTTTGCAACACAGAGAAACATATCTGAAGGTGTTAGAAGTGTTTTGCATGATTTTTGAAGTTAGAGCCTGAAATGTCAGAAAACAGCGTTTCAGCACATAACAAACTTGGTTCTGGTAATGCAAGCTGAAACTCGGCCCAAAATTAAAATTGCAGTCTGTGCATGAATAAAACCTATTTTGCAGCACAGAGAAACATATCTGAAGGTGTTAGAAGTGTTTTGCATGATTTTTGAAGTTAGAGCCTGAAATGTCAGAAAACGGCGTTTCAGCACATAACAAACTTGGTTCAGGCAATGCAAGCTGAAACTCGGCCCAAAATTAAAATTGCAGTCTGTGCATGAATAAAACCTATTTTGCAACACAGAGAAACATATCTGAAGGTGTTAGAAGTGTTTTGCATGATTTTTGAAGTTAGAGCCTGAAATGTCAGAAAACGGCGTTTCAGCACTTAACAAACTTGGTTCTGGCAATGCAAGCTGAAACTCGGTCCAAAATTAAAATTGCAGTCTGTGCATGAATAAAACCTATTTTGCAACACAGAGAAACATATCTGAAGGTGTTAGAAGTGTTTTGCATGATTTTTGAAGTTAGAGCCTGAAATGTCAGAAAACGGCGTTTCAGCACATAACAAACTTGGTTCAGGCAATGCAAGCTGAAACTCGGCCAAAAATTAAAATTGCAGTCTGTGCATGAATAAAACCTATTTTGCAACACAGAGAAACATATCTGAAGGTGTTAGAAGTGTTTTGCATGATTTTTGAAGTTAGAGCCTGAAATGTCAGAAAACAGCGTTTCAGCACATAACAAACTTGGTTCTGGTAATGCAAGCTGAAACTCGGCCCAAAATTAAAATTGCAGTCTGTGCATGAATAAAACCTATTTTGCAGCACAGAGAAACATATCTGAAGGTGTTAGAAGTGTTTTGCATGATTTTTGAAGTTAGAGCCTGAAATGTCAGAAAACGGCGTTTCAGCACATAACAAACTTGGTTCAGGCAATGCAAGGTGAAACTCGGCCCAAAATTAAAATTGCAGTCTGTGCATGAATAAAACCTATTTTGCAACACAGAGAAACATATCTGAAGGTGTTAGAAGTGTTTTGCATGATTTTTGAAGTTAGAGCCTGAAATGTCAGAAAAAGGCTTTTCAGCACATAACAAACTTGGTTCTGGCAATGCAAGCTGAAACTCGGTCCAAAATTAAAATTGCAGTCTGTGCATGAATAAAACCTATTTTGCAACACAGAGAAACATATCTGAAGGTGTTAGAAGTGTTTTGCATGATTTTTGAAGTTAGAGCCTGAAATGTCAGAAAAAGGCTTTTCAGCACATAACAAACTTGGTTCTGGCAATGCAAGCTGAAACTCGGTCCAAAATTAAAATTGCAGTCTGTGCATGAATAAAACCTATTTTGCAACACAGAGAAACATATCTGAAGGTGTTAGAAGTGTTTTGCATGATTTTTGAAGTTAGAGCCTGAAATGTCAGAAAAAGGCTTTTCAGCACATAACAAACTTTGTTCTGGCAATGCAAGCTGAAACTCGGTCCAAAATTAAAATTGCAGTCTGTGCATGAATAAAACCTATTTTGCAGCACAGAGAAACATATCTGAAGGTGTTAGAAGTGTTTTGCATGATTTTTGAAGTTAGAGCCTGAAATGTCAGAAAACGGCGTTTCAGCACATAACAAACTTGGTTCTGGTAATGCAAGCTGAAACTCGGCCCAAAATTAAAATTGCAGTCTGTGCATGAATAAAACCTATTTTGCAACACAGAGAAACATATCTGAAGGTGTTAGAAGTGTTTTGCATGATTTTTGAAGTTAGAGCCTGAAATGTCAGAAAACAGCGTTTCAGCACATAACAAACTTGGTTCTGGTAATGCAAGCTGAAACTCGGCCCAAAATTAAAATTGCAGTCTGTGCATGAATAAAACCTATTTTGCAGCACAGAGAAACATATCTGAAGGTGTTAGAAGTGTTTTGCATGATTTTTGAAGTTAGAGCCTGAAATGTCAGAAAACGGCGTTTCAGCACATAACAAACTTGGTTCAGGCAATGCAAGCTGAAACTCGGCCCAAAATTAAAATTGCAGTCTGTGCATGAATAAAACCTATTTTGCAACACAGAGAAACATATCTGAAGGTGTTAGAAGTGTTTTGCATGATTTTTGAAGTTAGAGCCTGAAATGTCAGAAAACAGCGTTTCAGCACTTAACAAACTTGGTTCTGGCAATGCAAGCTGAAACTCGGTCCAAAATTAAAATTGCAGTCTGTGCATGAATAAAACCTATTTTGCAACACAGAGAAACATATCTGAAGGTGTTAGAAGTGTTTTGCATGATTTTTGAAGTTAGAGCCTGAAATGTCAGAAAACGGCGTTTCAGCACATAACAAACTTGGTTCAGGCAATGCAAGCTGAAACTCGGCCAAAAATTAAAATTGCAGTCTGTGCATGAATAAAACCTATTTTGCAACACAGAGAAACATATCTGAAGGTGTTAGAAGTGTTTTGCATGATTTTTGAAGTTAGAGCCTGAAATGTCAGAAAACAGCGTTTCAGCACATAACAAACTTGGTTCTGGTAATGCAAGCTGAAACTCGGCCCAAAATTAAAATTGCAGTCTGTGCATGAATAAAACCTATTTTGCAGCACAGAGAAACATATCTGAAGGTGTTAGAAGTGTTTTGCATGATTTTTGAAGTTAGAGCCTGAAATGTCAGAAAACGGCGTTTCAGCACATAACAAACTTGGTTCAGGCAATGCAAGGTGAAACTCGGCCCAAAATTAAAATTGCAGTCTGTGCATGAATAAAACCTATTTTGCAACACAGAGAAACATATCTGAAGGTGTTAGAAGTGTTTTGCATGATTTTTGAAGTTAGAGCCTGAAATGTCAGAAAAAGGCTTTTCAGCACATAACAAACTTGGTTCTGGCAATGCAAGCTGAAACTCGGTCCAAAATTAAAATTGCAGTCTGTGCATGAATAAAACCTATTTTGCAACACAGAGAAACATATCTGAAGGTGTTAGAAGTGTTTTGCATGATTTTTGAAGTTAGAGCCTGAAATGTCAGAAAAAGGCTTTTCAGCACATAACAAACTTGGTTCTGGCAATGCAAGCTGAAACTCGGTCCAAAATTAAAATTGCAGTCTGTGCATGAATAAAACCTATTTTGCAGCACAGAGAAACATATCTGAAGGTGTTAGAAGTGTTTTGCATGATTTTTGAAGTTACAGCCTGAAATGTCAGAAAAAGGCGTTTCAGCACATAACAAACTTGGTTCTGGCAATGCAAGCTGAAACTCGGCCCAAAATTAAAATTGCAGTCTGTGCATGAATAAAACCTATTTTGCAACACAGAGAAACATATCTGAAGGTGTTAGACGTGTTTTGCATGATTTTAGAAGTTAGAGCCTGAAATGTCAGAAAACGGCGTTTCAGCACATAACAAACTTGGTTCTGGCAATGCAAGCTGAAACTCGGTCCAAAATTAAAATTGCAGTCTGTGCATGAATAAAACCTATTTTGCAACACAGAGAAACATATCTGAAGGTGTTAGAAGTGTTTTGCATGATTTTTGAAGTTAGAGCCTGAAATGTCAGAAAAAGGCTTTTCAGCACATAACAAACTTTGTTCTGGCAATGCAAGCTTGAAACTCGGTCCAAAATTAAAATTGCAGTCTGTGCATGAATAAAACCTATTTTGCAGCACAGAGAAACATATCTGAAGGTGTTAGAAGTGTTTTGCATGATTTTTGAAGTTAGAGCCTGAAATGTCAGAAAACGGCGTTTCAGCACATAACAAACTTGGTTCTGGTAATGCAAGCTGAAACTCGGCCCAAAATTAAAATTGCAGTCTGTGCATGAATAAAACCTATTTTGCAACACAGAGAAACATATCTGAAGGTGTTAGAAGTGTTTTGCATGATTTTTGAAGTTAGAGCCTGAAATGTCAGAAAACAGCGTTTCAGCACATAACAAACTTGGTTCTGGTAATGCAAGCTGAAACTCGGCCCAAAATTAAAATTGCAGTCTGTGCATGAATAAAACCTATTTTGCAGCACAGAGAAACATATCTGAAGGTGTTAGAAGTGTTTTGCATGATTTTTGAAGTTAGAGCCTGAAATGTCAGAAAACGGCGTTTCAGCACATAACAAACTTGGTTCAGGCAATGCAAGCTGAAACTCGGCCCAAAATTAAAATTGCAGTCTGTGCATGAATAAAACCTATTTTGCAACACAGAGAAACATATCTGAAGGTGTTAGAAGTGTTTTGCATGATTTTTGAAGTTAGAGCCTGAAATGTCAGAAAACAGCGTTTCAGCACTTAACAAACTTGGTTCTGGCAATGCAAGCTGAAACTCGGTCCAAAATTAAAATTGCAGTCTGTGCATGAATAAAACCTATTTTGCAACACAGAGAAACATATCTGAAGGTGTTAGAAGTGTTTTGCATGATTTTTGAAGTTAGAGCCTGAAATGTCAGAAAAAGGCTTTTCAGCACATAACAAACTTTGTTCTGGCAATGCAAGCTTGAAACTCGGTCCAAAATTAAAATTGCAGTCTGTGCATGAATAAAACCTATTTTGCAGCACAGAGAAACATATCTGAAGGTGTTAGAAGTGTTTTGCATGATTTTTGAAGTTAGAGCCTGAAATGTCAGAAAACGGCGTTTCAGCACATAACAAACTTGGTTCTGGTAATGCAAGCTGAAACTCGGCCCAAAATTAAAATTGCAGTCTGTGCATGAATAAAACCTATTTTGCAACACAGAGAAACATATCTGAAGGTGTTAGAAGTGTTTTGCATGATTTTTGAAGTTAGAGCCTGAAATGTCAGAAAACAGCGTTTCAGCACATAACAAACTTGGTTCTGGTAATGCAAGCTGAAACTCGGCCCAAAATTAAAATTGCAGTCTGTGCATGAATAAAACCTATTTTGCAGCACAGAGAAACATATCTGAAGGTGTTAGAAGTGTTTTGCATGATTTTTGAAGTTAGAGCCTGAAATGTCAGAAAACGGCGTTTCAGCACATAACAAACTTGGTTCAGGCAATGCAAGCTGAAACTCGGCCCAAAATTAAAATTGCAGTCTGTGCATGAATAAAACCTATTTTGCAACACAGAGAAATATATCTGAAGGTGTTAGAAGTGTTTTGCATGATTTTTGAAGTTAGAGCCTGAAATGTCAGAAAACAGCGTTTCAGCACTTAACAAACTTGGTTCTGGCAATGCAAGCTGAAACTCGGTCCAAAATTAAAATTGCAGTCTGTGCATGAATAAAACCTATTTTGCAACACAGAGAAACATATCTGAAGGTGTTAGAAGTGTTTTGCATGATTTTTGAAGTTAGAGCCTGAAATGTCAGAAAAAGGCTTTTCAGCACATAACAAACTTTGTTCTGGCAATGCAAGCTTGAAACTCGGTCCAAAATTAAAATTGCAGTCTGTGCATGAATAAAACCTATTTTGCAGCACAGAGAAACATATCTGAAGGTGTTAGAAGTGTTTTGCATGATTTTTGAAGTTAGAGCCTGAAATGTCAGAAAACGGCGTTTCAGCACATAACAAACTTGGTTCTGGTAATGCAAGCTGAAACTCGGCCCAAAATTAAAATTGCAGTCTGTGCATGAATAAAACCTATTTTGCAACACAGAGAAACATATCTGAAGGTGTTAGAAGTGTTTTGCATGATTTTTGAAGTTAGAGCCTGAAATGTCAGAAAACAGCGTTTCAGCACATAACAAACTTGGTTCTGGTAATGCAAGCTGAAACTCGGCCCAAAATTAAAATTGCAGTCTGTGCATGAATAAAACCTATTTTGCAGCACAGAGAAACATATCTGAAGGTGTTAGAAGTGTTTTGCATGATTTTTGAAGTTAGAGCCTGAAATGTCAGAAAACGGCGTTTCAGCACATAACAAACTTGGTTCAGGCAATGCAAGCTGAAACTCGGCCCAAAATTACAATTGCAGTCTGTGCATGAATAAAACCTATTTTGCAACACAGAGAAACATATCTGAAGGTGTTAGAAGTGTTTTGCATGATTTTTGAAGTTAGAGCCTGAAATGTCAGAAAACGGCGTTTCAGCACTTAACAAACTTGGTTCTGGCAATGCAAGCTGAAACTCGGTCCAAAATTAAAATTGCAGTCTGTGCATGAATAAAACCTATTTTGCAACTCAGAGAAACATATCTGAAGGTGTTAGAAGTGTTTTGCATGATTTTTGAAGTTAGAGCCTGAAATGTCAGAAAACGGCGTTTCAGCACATAACAAACTTGGTTCAGGCAATGCAAGCTGAAACTCGGCCAAAAATTAAAATTGCAGTCTGTGCATGAATAAAACCTATTTTGCAACACAGAGAAACATATCTGAAGGTGTTAGAAGTGTTTTGCATGATTTTTGAAGTTAGAGCCTGAAATGTCAGAAAACAGCGTTTCAGCACATAACAAACTTGGTTCTGGTAATGCAAGCTGAAACTCGGCCCAAAATTAAAATTGCAGTCTGTGCATGAATAAAACCTATTTTGCAGCACAGAGAAACATATCTGAAGGTGTTAGAAGTGTTTTGCATGATTTTTGAAGTTAGAGCCTGAAATGTCAGAAAACGGCGTTTCAGCACATAACAAACTTAGTTCAGGCAATGCAAGGTGAAACTCGGCCCAAAATTAAAATTGCAGTCTGTGCATGAATAAAACCTATTTTGCAACACAGAGAAACATATCTGAAGGTGTTAGAAGTGTTTTGCATGATTTTTGAAGTTAGAGCCTGAAATGTCAGAAAAAGGCTTTTCAGCACATAACAAACTTGGTTCTGGCAATGCAAGCTGAAACTCGGTCCAAAATTAAAATTGCAGTCTGTGCATGAATAAAACCTATTTTGCAACACAGAGAAACATATCTGAAGGTGTTAGAAGTGTTTTGCATGATTTTTGAAGTTAGAGCCTGAAATGTCAGAAAAAGGCTTTTCAGCACATAACAAACTTGGTTCTGGCAATGCAAGCTGAAACTCGGTCCAAAATTAAAATTGCAGTCTGTGCATGAATAAAACCTATTTTGCAACACAGAGAAACATATCTGAAGGTGTTAGAAGTGTTTTGCATGATTTTTGAAGTTAGAGCCTGAAATGTCAGAAAAAGGCTTTTCAGCACATAACAAACTTTGTTCTGGCAATGCAAGCTGAAACTCGGTCCAAAATTAAAATTGCAGTCTGTGCATGAATAAAACCTATTTTGCAGCACAGAGAAACATATCTGAAGGTGTTAGAAGTGTTTTGCATGATTTTTGAAGTTAGAGCCTGAAATGTCAGAAAACGGCGTTTCAGCACATAACAAACTTGGTTCTGGTAATGCAAGCTGAAACTCGGCCCAAAATTAAAATTGCAGTCTGTGCATGAATAAAACCTATTTTGCAACACAGAGAAACATATCTGAAGGTGTTAGAAGTGTTTTGCATGATTTTTGAAGTTAGAGCCTGAAATGTCAGAAAACAGCGTTTCAGCACATAACAAACTTGGTTCTGGTAATGCAAGCTGAAACTCGGCCCAAAATTAAAATTGCAGTCTGTGCATGAATAAAACCTATTTTGCAGCACAGAGAAACATATCTGAAGGTGTTAGAAGTGTTTTGCATGATTTTTGAAGTTAGAGCCTGAAATGTCAGAAAACGGCGTTTCAGCACATAACAAACTTGGTTCAGGCAATGCAAGCTGAAACTCGGCCCAAAATTAAAATTGCAGTCTGTGCATGAATAAAACCTATTTTGCAACACAGAGAAACATATCTGAAGGTGTTAGAAGTGTTTTGCATGATTTTTGAAGTTAGAGCCTGAAATGTCAGAAAACAGCGTTTCAGCACTTAACAAACTTGGTTCTGGCAATGCAAGCTGAAACTCGGTCCAAAATTAAAATTGCAGTCTGTGCATGAATAAAACCTATTTTGCAACACAGAGAAACATATCTGAAGGTGTTAGAAGTGTTTTGCATGATTTTTGAAGTTAGAGCCTGAAATGTCAGAAAACGGCGTTTCAGCACATAACAAACTTGGTTCAGGCAATGCAAGCTGAAACTCGGCCAAAAATTAAAATTGCAGTCTGTGCATGCTTAAAACCTATTTTGCAACACAGAGAAACATATCTGAAGGTGTTAGAAGTGTTTTGCATGATTTTTGAAGTTAGAGCCTGAAATGTCAGAAAACAGCGTTTCAGCACATAACAAACTTGGTTCTGGTAATGCAAGCTGAAACTCGGCCCAAAATTAAAATTGCAGTCTGTGCATGAATAAAACCTATTTTGCAGCACAGAGAAACATATCTGAAGGTGTTAGAAGTGTTTTGCATGATTTTTGAAGTTAGAGCCTGAAATGTCAGAAAACGGCGTTTCAGCACATAACAAACTTGGTTCAGGCAATGCAAGGTGAAACTCGGCCCAAAATTAAAATTGCAGTCTGTGCATGAATAAAACCTATTTTGCAACACAGAGAAACATATCTGAAGGTGTTAGAAGTGTTTTGCATGATTTTTGAAGTTAGAGCCTGAAATGTCAGAAAAAGGCTTTTCAGCACATAACAAACTTGGTTCTGGCAATGCAAGCTGAAACTCGGTCCAAAATTAAAATTGCAGTCTGTGCATGAATAAAACCTATTTTGCAACACAGAGAAATATATCTGAAGGTGTTAGAAGTGTTTTGCATGATTTTTGAAGTTAGAGCCTGAAATGTCAGAAAAAGGCTTTTCAGCACATAACAAACTTGGTTCTGGCAATGCAAGCTGAAACTCGGTCCAAAATTAAAATTGCAGTCTGTGCATGAATAAAACCTATTTTGCAGCACAGAGAAACATATCTGAAGGTGTTAGAAGTGTTTTGCATGATTTTTGAAGTTAGAGCCTGAAATGTCAGAAAAAGGCGTTTCAGCACATAACAAACTTGGTTCTGGCAATGCAAGCTGAAACTCGGCCCAAAATTAAAATTGCAGTCTGTGCATGAATAAAACCTATTTTGCAACACAGAGAAACATATCTGAAGGTGTTAGACGTGTTTTGCATGATTTTTGAAGTTAGAGCCTGAAATGTCAGAAAACGGCGTTTCAGCACATAACAAACTTGGTTCTGGCAATGCAAGCTGAAACTCGGTCCAAAATTAAAATTGCAGTCTGTGCATGAATAAAACCTATTTTGCAACACAGAGAAACATATCTGAAGGTGTTAGAAGTGTTTTGCATGATTTTTGAAGTTAGAGCCTGAAATGTCAGAAAAAGGCTTTTCAGCACATACTGTAACAAACTTTGTTCTGGCAATGCAAGCTTGAAACTCGGTCCAAAATTAAAATTGCAGTCTGTGCATGAATAAAACCTATTTTGCAGCACAGAGAAACATATCTGAAGGTGTTAGAAGTGTTTTGCATGATTTTTGAAGTTAGAGCCTGAAATGTCAGAAAACGGCGTTTCAGCACATAACAAACTTGGTTCTGGTAATGCAAGCTGAAACTCGGCCCAAAATTAAAATTGCAGTCTGTGCATGAATAAAACCTATTTTGCAACACAGAGAAACATATCTGAAGGTGTTAGAAGTGTTTTGCATGATTTTTGAAGTTAGAGCCTGAAATGTCAGAAAACAGCGTTTCAGCACATAACAAACTTGGTTCTGGTAATGCAAGCTGAAACTCGGCCCAAAATTAAAATTGCAGTCTGTGCATGAATAAAACCTATTTTGCAGCACAGAGAAACATATCTGAAGGTGTTAGAAGTGTTTTGCATGATTTTTGAAGTTAGAGCCTGAAATGTCAGAAAACGGCGTTTCAGCACATAACAAACTTGGTTCAGGCAATGCAAGCTGAAACTCGGCCCAAAATTAAAATTGCAGTCTGTGCATGAATAAAACCTATTTTGCAACACAGAGAAACATATCTGAAGGTGTTAGAAGTGTTTTGCATGATTTTTGAAGTTAGAGCCTGAAATGTCAGAAAACAGCGTTTCAGCACTTAACAAACTTGGTTCTGGCAATGCAAGCTGAAACTCGGTCCAAAATTAAAATTGCAGTCTGTGCATGAATAAAACCTATTTTGCAACACAGAGAAACATATCTGAAGGTGTTAGAAGTGTTTTGCATGATTTTTGAAGTTAGAGCCTAAAATGTCAGAAAACGGCGTTTCAGCACATAACAAACTTGGTTCAGGCAATGCAAGCTGAAACTCGGCCAAAAATTAAAATTGCAGTCTGTGCATGCTTAAAACCTATTTTGCAACACAGAGAAACATATCTGAAGGTGTTAGAAGTGTTTTGCATGATTTTTGAAGTTAGAGCCTGAAATGTCAGAAAACAGCGTTTCAGCACATAACAAACTTGGTTCTGGTAATGCAAGCTGAAACTCGGCCCAAAATTAAAATTGCAGTCTGTGCATGAATAAAACCTATTTTGCAGCACAGAGAAACATATCTGAAGGTGTTAGAAGTGTTTTGCATGATTTTTGAAGTTAGAGCCTGAAATGTCAGAAAACGGCGTTTCAGCACATAACAAACTTGGTTCAGGCAATGCAAGGTGAAACTCGGCCCAAAATTAAAATTGCAGTCTGTGCATGAATAAAACCTATTTTGCAACACAGAGAAACATATCTGAAGGTGTTAGAAGTGTTTTGCATGATTTTTGAAGTTAGAGCCTGAAATGTCAGAAAAAGGCTTTTCAGCACATAACAAACTTGGTTCTGGCAATGCAAGCTGAAACTCGGTCCAAAATTAAAATTGCAGTCTGTGCATGAATAAAACCTATTTTGCAACACAGAGAAACATATCTGAAGGTGTTAGAAGTGTTTTGCATGATTTTTGAAGTTAGAGCCTGAAATGTCAGAAAAAGGCTTTTCAGCACATAACAAACTTGGTTCTGGCAATGCAAGCTGAAACTCGGTCCAAAATTAAAATTGCAGTCTGTGCATGAATAAAACCTATTTTGCAACACAGAGAAACATATCTGAAGGTGTTAGACGTGTTTTGCATGATTTTTGAAGTTAGAGCCTGAAATGTCAGAAAACGGCGTTTCAGCACATAACAAACTTGGTTCTGGCAATGCAAGCTGAAACTCGGTCCAAAATTAAAATTGCAGTCTGTGCATGAATAAAACCTATTTTGCAACACAGAGAAACATATCTGAAGGTGTTAGAAGTGTTTTGCATGATTTTTGAAGTTAGAGCCTGAAATGTCAGAAAAAGGCTTTTCAGCACATAACAAACTTTGTTCTGGCAATGCAAGCTTGAAACTCGGTCCAAAATTAAAATTGCAGTCTGTGCATGAATAAAACCTATTATGCAGCACAGAGAAACATATCTGAAGGTGTTAGAAGTGTTTTGCATGATTTTTGAAGTTAGAGCCTGAAATGTCAGAAAACGGCGTTTCAGCACATAACAAACTTGGTTCTGGTAATGCAAGCTGAAACTCGGCCCAAAATTAAAATTGCAGTCTGTGCATGAATAAAACCTATTTTGCAACACAGAGAAACATATCTGAAGGTGTTAGAAGTGTTTTGCATGATTTTTGAAGTTAGAGCCTGAAATGTCAGAAAACAGCGTTTCAGCACATAACAAACTTGGTTCTGGTAATGCAAGCTGAAACTCGGCCCAAAATTAAAATTGCAGTCTGTGCATGAATAAAACCTATTTTGCAGCACAGAGAAACATATCTGAAGGTGTTAGAAGTGTTTTGCATGATTTTTGAAGTTAGAGCCTGAAATGTCAGAAAACGGCGTTTCAGCACATAACAAACTTGGTTCAGGCAATGCAAGCTGAAACTCGGCCCAAAATTAAAATTGCAGTCTGTGCATGAATAAAACCTATTTTGCAACACAGAGAAACATATCTGAAGGTGTTAGAAGTGTTTTGCATGATTTTTGAAGTTAGAGCCTGAAATGTCAGAAAACAGCGTTTCAGCACTTAACAAACTTGGTTCTGGCAATGCAAGCTGAAACTCGGTCCAAAATTAAAATTGCAGTCTGTGCATGAATAAAACCTATTTTGCAACACAGAGAAACATATCTGAAGGTGTTAGAAGTGTTTTGCATGATTTTTGAAGTTAGAGCCTGAAATGTCAGAAAACGGCGTTTCAGCACATAACAAACTTGGTTCAGGCAATGCAAGCTGAAACTCGGCCAAAAATTAAAATTGCAGTCTGTGCATGAATAAAACCTATTTTGCAACACAGAGAAACATATCTGAAGGTGTTAGAAGTGTTTTGCATGATTTTTGAAGTTAGAGCCTGAAATGTCAGAAAACAGCGTTTCAGCACATAACAAACTTGGTTCTGGTAATGCAAGCTGAAACTCGGCCCAAAATTAAAATTGCAGTCTGTGCATGAATAAAACCTATTTTGCAGCACAGAGAAACATATCTGAAGGTGTTAGAAGTGTTTTGCATGATTTTTGAAGTTAGAGCCTGAAATGTCAGAAAACGGCGTTTCAGCACATAACAAACTTGGTTCAGGCAATGCAAGGTGAAACTCGGCCCAAAATTAAAATTGCAGTCTGTGCATGAATAAAACCTATTTTGCAACACAGAGAAACATATCTGAAGGTGTTAGAAGTGTTTTGCATGATTTTTGAAGTTAGAGCCTGAAATGTCAGAAAAAGGCTTTTCAGCACATAACAAACTTGGTTCTGGCAATGCAAGCTGAAACTCGGTCCAAAATTAAAATTGCAGTCTGTGCATGAATAAAACCTATTTTGCAACACAGAGAAACATATCTGAAGGTGTTAGAAGTGTTTTGCATGATTTTTGAAGTTAGAGCCTGAAATGTCAGAAAAAGGCTTTTCAGCACATAACAAACTTGGTTCTGGCAATGCAAGCTGAAACTCGGTCCAAAATTAAAATTGCAGTCTGTGCATGAATAAAACCTATTTTGCAGCACAGAGAAACATATCTGAAGGTGTTAGAAGTGTTTTGCATGATTTTTGAAGTTAGAGCCTGAAATGTCAGAAAAAGGCGTTTCAGCACATAACAAACTTGGTTCTGGCAATGCAAGCTGAAACTCGGCCCAAAATTAAAATTGCAGTCTGTGCATGAATAAAACCTATTTTGCAACACAGAGAAACATATCTGAAGGTGTTAGACGTGTTTTGCATGATTTTTGAAGTTAGAGCCTGAAATGTCAGAAAACGGCGTTTCAGCACATAACAAACTTGGTTCAGGCAATGCAAGCTGAAACTCGGCCCAAAATTAAAATTGCAGTCTGTGCATGAATAAAACCTATTTTGCAACACAGAGAAACATATCTGAAGGTGTTAGAAGTGTTTTGCATGATTTTTGAAGTTAGAGCCTGAAATGTCAGAAAACGAAGTTTCAGCACATAACAAACTTGGTTCAGGCAATGCAAGCTGAAACTCGGCCCAAAATTAAAATTGCAGTCTGTGCATGAATAAAACCTATTTTGCAACACAGAGAAACATATCTGAAGGTGTTAGAAGTGTTTTGCATGATTTTTGAAGTTAGAGCCTGAAATGTCAGAAAACAGCCTTTCAGCGCAGAACAAACTTGGTTCAGGCAATGCAAGCTGAAACTCGGTATAAAATTAAAATTGCAGTCTGTGCATGAATAAAACCTATTTTGCAACACAGAGAAACATATCTGAAGGTGTTAGAAGTGTTTTGCATGATTTTTGAAGTTAGAGCCTGAAATGTCAGAAAACAGCGTTTCAGCACTTAACAAACTTGGTTCTGGCAATGCAAGCTGAAACTCGGTCCAAAATTAAAATTGCAGTCTGTGCATGAATAAAACCTATTTTGCAACACAGAGAAACATATCTGAAGGTGTTAGAAGTGTTTTGCATGATTTTTGAAGTTAGAGCCTGAAATGTCAGAAAAAGGCTTTTCAGCACATAACAAACTTGGTTCTGGCAATGCAAGCTGAAACTAGGTCCAAAATTAAAATTGCAGCCTGTGCATGAATAAAACCTATTTTGCAACACAGAGAAACATATCTGAAGGTGTTAGAAGTGTTTTGCATGATTTTTGAAGTTAGAGCCTGAAATGTCAGAAAAAGGCGTTTCAGCACATAACAAACTTGGTTCAGACAATGCAAGCTGAAACTCGGTCTAAAATTAAAATTGCAGTCTGTGCATGAATAAAACCTATTTTGCAACACAGAGAAACATATCTGAAGGTGTTAGAAGTGTTTTGCATGATTTTTGAAGTTAGAGCCTGAAATGTCAGAAAACAGCGTTTCAGCACTTAACAAACTTGGTTCTGGCAATGCAAGCTGAAACTCGGTCCAAAATTAAAATTGCAGTCTGTGCATGAATAAAACCTATTTTGCAACACAGAGAAACATATCTGAAGGTGTTAGAAGTGTTTTGCATGATTTTTGAAGTTAGAGCCTGAAATGTCAGAAAACGCCGTTTCAGCACATAACAAACTTGGTTCAGGCAATGCAAGCTGAAACTCGGCCCAAAATTAAAATTGCAGTCTGTGCATGAATAAAACCTATTTTGCAACACAGAGAAACATATCTGAAGGTGTTAGAAGTGTTTTGCATGATTTTTGAAGTTAGAGCCTGAAATGTCAGAAAACAGCGTTTCAGCACATAACAAACTTGGTTCAGGCAATGCAAGGTGAAACTCGGCCCAAAATTAAAATTGCAGTCTGTGCATGAATAAAACCTATTTTGCAACACAGAGAAACATATCTGAAGGTGTTAGAAGTGTTTTGCATGATTTTTGAAGTTAGAGCCTGAAATGTCAGAAAAAGGCGTTTCAGCACATAACAAACTTGGTTCTGGCAATTCAAGCTGAAACTCGGTCCAAAATTAAAATTGCAGTCTGTGCATGAATAAAACCTATTTTGCAACACAGAGAAACATATCTGAAGGTGTTAGAAGTGTTTTGCATGATTTTTGAAGTTAGAGCCTGAAATGTCAGAAAACAGCCTTTCAGCGCAGAACAAACTTGGTTCAGGCAATGCAAGCTGAAACTCGGTATAAAATTAAAATTGCAGTCTGTGCATGAATAAAACCTATTTTGCAACACAGAGAAACATATCTGAAGGTGTTAGAAGTGTTTTGCATGATTTTTGAAGTTAGAGCCTGAAATGTCAGAAAACAGCGTTTCAGCACTTAACAAACTTGGTTCTGGCAATGCAAGCTGAAACTCGGTCCAAAATTAAAATTGCAGTCTGTGCATGAATAAAACCTATTTTGCAACACAGAGAAACATATCTGAAGGTGTTAGAAGTGTTTTGCATGATTTTTGAAGTTAGAGCCTGAAATGTCAGAAAACGGCGTTTCAGCACATAACAAACTTGGTTCTGGCAATGCAAGCTGAAACTCGGTCCAAAATAAAAATTGCAGTCTGTGCATGAATAAAACCTATTTTGCAACACAGAGAAGCATATCTGAAGGTGTTAGAAGTGTTTTGCATGATTTTTGAAGTTAGAGCCTGAAATGTCAGAAAACGGCGTTTCAGCACATAACAAACTTGGTTCAGGCAATGCAAGCTGAAACTCGGCCAAAAATTAAAATTGCAGTCTGTGCATGAATAAAACCTATTTTGCAACACAGAGAAACATATCTGAAGGTGTTAGAAGTGTTTTGCATGATTTTTGAAGTTGGAGCCTGAAATGTCAGAAAACAGCGTTTCAGCACATAACAAACTTGGTTCTGGCAATGCAAGCTGAAACTCGGCCCAAAATTAAAATTGCAGTCTGTGCATGAATAAAACCTATTTTGCAACACAGAGAAACATATCTGAAGGTGTTAGAAGTGTTTTGCATGATTTTTGAAGTTAGAGCCTGAAATGTCAGAAAACGGCGTTTCAGCACATAACAAACTTGGTTCATGCAATGCAAGCTGAAACTCGGCCCAAAATTAAAATTGCAGTCTGTGCATGAATAAAACCTATTTTGCAACACAGAGAAACATATCTGAAGGTGTTAGAAGTGTTTTGCATGATTTTTGAAGTTAGAGCCTGAAATGTCAGAAAACAGCGTTTCAGCACTTAACAAACTTGGTTCTGGCAATGCAAGCTGAAACTCGGTCCAAAATTAAAATTGCAGTCTGTGCATGAATAAAACCTATTTTGCAACACAGAGAAACATATCTGAAGGTGTTTGAAGTGTTTTGCATGATTTTTGAAGTTAGAGCCTGAAATGTCAGAAAACGGCGTTTCAGCACATAACAAACTTGGTTCAGGCAATGCAAGCTGAAACTCGGCCAAAAATTAAAATTGCAGTCTGTGCATGAATAAAACCTATTTTGCAACACAGAGAAACATATCTGAAGGTGTTAGAAGTGTTTTGCATGATTTTTGAAATTAGAGCCTGAAATGTCAGACAACAGCGTTTCAGCACATAACAAACTTGGTTCTGGTAATGCAAGCTGAAACTCGGCCCAAAATTAAAATTGCAGTCTGTGCATGAATAAAACCTATTTTGCAGCACAGAGAAACATATCTGAAGGTGTTAGAAGTGTTTTGCATGATTTTTGAAGTTAGAGCCTGAAATGTCAGAAAACGGCGTTTCAGCTCATAACAAACTTGGTTCAGGCAATGCAAGGTGAAACTCGGTCCAAAATTAAAATTGCAGTCTGTGCATGAATAAAACCTATTTTGCAACACAGAGAAACATATCTGAAGGTGTTAGAAGTGTTTTGCATGATTTTTGAAGTTAGAGCCTGAAATGTCAGAAAACTTGGTTCTGGCAATGCAAGCTGAAACTCGGTCCAAAATTAAAATTGCAGTCTGTGCATGAATAAAACCTATTTTGCAACACAGAGAAACATATCTGAAGGTGTTAGAAGTGTTTTGCATGATTTTTGAAGTTAGAGCCTGAAATGTCAGAAAAAGGCATTTCAGCACATAACAAACTTGGTTCTGGCAATGCAAGCTGAAACTCGGCCAAAAATTAAAATTGCAGTCTGTGCATGAATAAAACCTATTTTGCAACACAGAGAAACATATCTGAAGGTGTTAGAAGTGTTTTGCATGATTTTTGAAGTTAGAGCCTGAAATGTCAGAAAACGGCGTTTCAGCACATAACAAACTCGGTTCAGGCAATGCAAGCTGAAACTCGGCCAAAAATTAAAATTGCAGTCTGTGCATGAATAAAACCTATTTTGCAACACAGAGAAACATATCTGAAGGTGTTAGAAGTTTTTTGCATGATTTTTGAAGTTAGAGCCTGAAATGTCAGAAAACAGCGTTTCAGCACATAACAAACTTGGTTCTGGTAATGCAAGCTGAAACTCGGCCCAAAATTAAAATTGCAGTCTGTGCATGAATAAAACCTATTTTGCAGCACAGAGAAACATATCTGAAGGTGTTAGAAGTGTTTTGCATGATTTTTGAAGTTAGAGCCTGAAATGTCAGAAAACGGCGTTTCAGCACATAACAAACTTGGTTCAGGCAATGCAAGCTGAAACTCGGCCCAAAATTAAAATTGCAGTCTGTGCATGAATAAAACCTATTTTGCAGCACAGAGAAACATATCTGAAGGTGTTAGAAGTGTTTTGCATGATTTTTGAAGTTAGAGCCTGAAATGTCAGAAAACGGCGTTTCAGCACATAACAAACTTGGTTCAGGCAATGCAAGCTGAAACTCGGCCCAAAATTAAAATTGCAGTCTGTGCATGAATAAAACCTATTTTGCAGCACAGAGAAACATATCTGAAGGTGTTAGAAGTGTTTTGCATGATTTTTGAAGTTAGAGCCTGAAATGTCAGAAAACGGCGTTTCAGCACATAACAAACTTGGTTCAGGCAATGCAAGCTGAAACTCGGCCCAAAATTAAAATTGCAGTCTGTGCATGAATAAAACCTATTTTGCAACACAGAGAAACATATCTGAAGGTGTTAGAAGTGTTTTGCATGATTTTTGAAGTTAGAGCCTGAAATGTCAGAAAACAGCGTTTCAGCACTTAACAAACTTGGTTCTGGCAATGCAAGCTGAAACTCGGTCCAAAATTAAAATTGCAGTCTGTGCATGAATAAAACCTATTTTGCAACACAGAGAAACATATCTGAAGGTGTTAGAAGTGTTTTGCATGATTTTTGAAGTTAGAGCCTGAAATGTCAGAAAACAGCGTTTCAGCACTTAACAAACTTGGTTCTGGCAATGCAAGCTGAAACTCGGTCTAAAATTAAAATTGCAGTCTGTGCATGAATAAAACCTATTTTGCAACACAGAGAAACATATCTGAAGGTGTTAGAAGTGTTTTGCATGATTTTTGAAGTTAGAGCCTGAAATGTCAGAAAACAGCGTTTCAGCACTTAACAAACTTGGTTCTGGCAATGCAAGCTGAAACTCGGTCCAAAATTAAAATTGCAGTCTGTGCATGAATAAAACCTATTTTGCAACACAGAGAAACATATCTGAAGGTGTTAGAAGTGTGTTGCATGATTTTTGAAGTTAGAGCCTGAAATGTCAGAAAACGGCGTTTCAGCACATAAGAAACTTGGTTCAGGCAATGCAAGCTGAAACTCGGCCCAAAATTAAAATTGCAGTCTGTGCATGAATAAAACCTATTTTGCAACACAGAGAAACATATCTGAAGGTGTTAGAAGTGTTTTGCATGATTTTTGAAGTTAGAGCCTGAAATGTCAGAAAACAGCGTTTCAGCACATAACAAACTTGGTTCTGGTAATGCAAGCTGAAACTCGGCCCAAAATTAAAATTGCAGTCTGTGCATGAATAAAACCTATTTTGCAGCACAGAGAAACATATCTGAAGGTGTTAGAAGTGTTGTGCATGATTTTTGAAGTTAGAGCCTGAAATGTCAGAAAACGGCGTTTCAGCACATAACAAACTTGGTTCAGGCAATGCAAGCTGAAACTCGGCCAAAAATTAAAATTGCAGTCTGTGCATGAATAAAACCTATTTTGCAACACAGAGAAACATATCTGAAGGTGTTAGAAGTGTTTTGCATGATTTTTGAAGTTAGAGCCTGAAATGTCAGAAAACAGCGTTTCAGCACATAACAAACTTGGTTCTGGTAATGCAAGCTGAAACTCGGCCCAAAATTAAAATTGCAGTCTGTGCATGAATAAAACCTATTTTGCAGCACAGAGAAACATATCTGAAGGTGTTAGAAGTGTTTTGCATGATTTTTGAAGTTAGAGCCTGAAATGTCAGAAAACGGCGTTTCAGCACATAACAAACTTGGTTCAGGCAATGCAAGGTGAAACTCGGCCCAAAATTAAAATTGCAGTCTGTGCATGAATAAAACCTATTTTGCAACACAGAGAAACATATCTGAAGGTGTTAGAAGTGTTTTGCATGATTTTTGAAGTTAGAGCCTGAAATGTCAGAAAAAGGCTTTTCAGCACATAACAAACTTGGTTCTGGCAATGCAAGCTGAAACTCGGTCCAAAATTAAAATTGCAGTCTGTGCATGAATAAAACCTATTTTGCAACACAGAGAAACATATCTGAAGGTGTTAGAAGTGTTTTGCATGATTTTTGAAGTTAGAGCCTGAAATGTCAGAAAAAGGCTTTTCAGCACATAACAAACTTGGTTCTGGCAATGCAAGCTGAAACTCGGTCCAAAATTAAAATTGCAGTCTGTGCATGAATAAAACCTATTTTGCAGCACAGAGAAACATATCTGAAGGTGTTAGAAGTGTTTTGCATGATTTTTGAAGTTAGAGCCTGAAATGTCAGAAAACGGCGTTTCAGCACATAACAAACTTGGTTCTGGTAATGCAAGCTGAAACTCGGCCCAAAATTAAAATTGCAGTCTGTGCATGAATAAAACCTATTTTGCAGCACAGAGAAACATATCTGAAGGTGTTAGAAGTGTTTTGCATGATTTTTGAAGTTAGAGCCTGAAATGTCAGAAAACGGCGTTTCAGCACATAACAAACTTGGTTCAGGCAATGCAAGGTGAAACTCGGCCCAAAATTAAAATTGCAGTCTGTGCATGAATAAAACCTATTTTGCAACACAGAGAAACATATCTGAAGGTGTTAGAAGTGTTTTGCATGATTTTTGAAGTTAGAGCCTGAAATGTCAGAAAAAGGCTTTTCAGCACATAACAAACTTGGTTCTGGCAATGCAAGCTGAAACTCGGTCCAAAATTAAAATTGCAGTCTGTGCATGAATAAAACCTATTTTGCAACACAGAGAAACATATCTGAAGGTGTTAGAAGTGTTTTGCATGATTTTTGAAGTTAGAGCCTGAAATGTCAGAAAACGGCGTTTCAGCACATAACAAACTTGGTTCAGGCAATGCAAGCTGAAACTCGGCTAAAAATTAAAATTGCAGTCTGTGCATGAATAAAACCTATTTTGCAACACAGAGAAACATATCTGAAGGTGTTAGAAGTGTTTTGCATGATTTTTGAAGTTAGAGCCTGAAATGTCAGAAAACAGCGTTTCAGCACATAACAAACTTGGTTCTGGCAATGCAAGCTGAAACTCGGCCCAAAATTAAAATTGCAGTCTGTGCATGAATAAAACCTATTTTGCAACACAGAGAAACATATCTGAAGGTGTTAGAAGTGTTTTGCATGATTTTTGAAGTTAGAGCCTGAAATGTCAGAAAACGGCGTTTCAGCACATAACAAACTTGGTTCAGGCAATGCAAGCTGAAACTCGGCCCAAAATTAAAATTGCAGTCTGTGCATGAATAAAACCTATTTTGCAACACAGAGAAACATATCTGAAGGTGTTAGAAGTGTTTTGCATGATTTTTGAAGTTAGAGCCTGAAATGTCAGAAAAAGGCTTTTCAGCACATAACAAACTTGGTTCTGGCAATGCAAGCTGAAACTCGGTCCAAAATTAAAATTGCAGTCTGTGCATGAATAAAACCTATTTTGCAACACAGAGAAACATATCTGAAGGTGTTAGAAGTGTTTTGCATGATTTTTGAAGTTAGAGCCTGAAATGTCAGAAAAAGGCTTTTCAGCACATAACAAACTTGGTTCTGGCAATGCAAGCTGAAACTCGGTCCAAAATTAAAATTGCAGTCTGTGCATGAATAAAACCTATTTTGCAGCACAGAGAAACATATCTGAAGGTGTTAGAAGTGTTTTGCATGATTTTTGAAGTTAGAGCCTGAAATGTCAGAAAAAGGCGTTTCAGCACATAACAAACTTGGTTCTGGCAATGCAAGCTGAAACTCGGCCCAAAATTAAAATTGCAGTCTGTGCATGAATAAAACCTATTTTGCAACACAGAGAAACATATCTGAAGGTGTTAGACGTGTTTTGCATGATTTTTGAAGTTAGAGCCTGAAATGTCAGAAAACGGCGTTTCAGCACATAACAAACTTGGTTCAGGCAATGCAAGCTGAAACTCGGCCCAAAATTAAAATTGCAGTCTGTGCATGAATAAAACCTATTTTGCAACACAGAGAAACATATCTGAAGGTGTTAGAAGTGTTTTGCATGATTTTTGAAGTTAGAGCCTGAAATGTCAGAAAACGAAGTTTCAGCACATAACAAACTTGGTTCAGGCAATGCAAGCTGAAACTCGGCCCAAAATTAAAATTGCAGTCTGTGCATGAATAAAACCTATTTTGCAACACAGAGAAACATATCTGAAGGTGTTAGAAGTGTTTTGCATGATTTTTGAAGTTAGAGCCTGAAATGTCAGAAAACAGCCTTTCAGCGCAGAACAAACTTGGTTCAGGCAATGCAAGCTGAAACTCGGTATAAAATTAAAATTGCAGTCTGTGCATGAATAAAACCTATTTTGCAACACAGAGAAACATATCTGAAGGTGTTAGAAGTGTTTTGCATGATTTTTGAAGTTAGAGCCTGAAATGTCAGAAAACAGCGTTTCAGCACTTAACAAACTTGGTTCTGGCAATGCAAGCTGAAACTCGGTCCAAAATTAAAATTGCAGTCTGTGCATGAATAAAACCTATTTTGCAACACAGAGAAACATATCTGAAGGTGTTAGAAGTGTTTTGCATGATTTTTGAAGTTAGAGCCTGAAATGTCAGAAAAAGGCTTTTCAGCACATAACAAACTTGGTTCTGGCAATGCAAGCTGAAACTAGGTCCAAAATTAAAATTGCAGCCTGTGCATGAATAAAACCTATTTTGCAACACAGAGAAACATATCTGAAGGTGTTAGAAGTGTTTTGCATGATTTTTGAAGTTAGAGCCTGAAATGTCAGAAAAAGGCGTTTCAGCACATAACAAACTTGGTTCAGACAATGCAAGCTGAAACTCGGTCTAAAATTAAAATTGCAGTCTGTGCATGAATAAAACCTATTTTGCAACACAGAGAAACATATCTGAAGGTGTTAGAAGTGTTTTGCATGATTTTTGAAGTTAGAGCCTGAAATGTCAGAAAACAGCGTTTCAGCACTTAACAAACTTGGTTCTGGCAATGCAAGCTGAAACTCGGTCCAAAATTAAAATTGCAGTCTGTGCATGAATAAAACCTATTTTGCAACACAGAGAAACATATCTGAAGGTGTTAGAAGTGTTTTGCATGATTTTTGAAGTTAGAGCCTGAAATGTCAGAAAACGCCGTTTCAGCACATAACAAACTTGGTTCTGGCAATGCAAGCTGAAACTCGGCCCAAAATTAAAATTGCAGTCTGTGCATGAATAAAACCTATTTTGCAACACAGAGAAACATATCTGAAGGTGTTAGACGTGTTTTGCATGATTTTTGAAGTTAGTGCCTGAAATGTCAGAAAACGGCG
This sequence comes from Garra rufa, assembly GCF_049309525.1. Classification (NCBI taxonomy): domain Eukaryota; kingdom Metazoa; phylum Chordata; class Actinopteri; order Cypriniformes; family Cyprinidae; genus Garra; species Garra rufa. The sequence continues at coordinate 11,975,714 of NW_027394278.1, read as the reverse complement.
TTTCAGCACATAACAAACTTGGTTCTGGCAATGCAAGCTGAAACTCGGTCCAAAATTAAAATTGCAGTCTGTGCATGAATAAAACCTATTTTGCAACACAGAGAAACATATCTGAAGGTGTTAGAAGTGTTTTGCATGATTTTTGAAGTTAGAGCCTGAAATGTCAGAAAAAGGCTTTTCAGCACATAACAAACTTTGTTCTGGCAATGCAAGCTTGAAACTCGGTCCAAAATTAAAATTGCAGTCTGTGCATGAATAAAACCTATTTTGCAGCACAGAGAAACATATCTGAAGGTGTTAGAAGTGTTTTGCATGATTTTTGAAGTTAGAGCCTGAAATGTCAGAAAACGGCGTTTCAGCACATAACAAACTTGGTTCTGGTAATGCAAGCTGAAACTCGGCCCAAAATTAAAATTGCAGTCTGTGCATGAATAAAACCTATTTTGCAACACAGAGAAACATATCTGAAGGTGTTAGAAGTGTTTTGCATGATTTTTGAAGTTAGAGCCTGAAATGTCAGAAAACAGCGTTTCAGCACATAACAAACTTGGTTCTGGTAATGCAAGCTGAAACTCGGCCCAAAATTAAAATTGCAGTCTGTGCATGAATAAAACCTATTTTGCAGCACAGAGAAACATATCTGAAGGTGTTAGAAGTGTTTTGCATGATTTTTGAAGTTAGAGCCTGAAATGTCAGAAAACGGCGTTTCAGCACATAACAAACTTGGTTCAGGCAATGCAAGCTGAAACTCGGCCCAAAATTAAAATTGCAGTCTGTGCATGAATAAAACCTATTTTGCAACACAGAGAAACATATCTGAAGGTGTTAGAAGTGTTTTGCATGATTTTTGAAGTTAGAGCCTGAAATGTCAGAAAACAGCGTTTCAGCACTTAACAAACTTGGTTCTGGCAATGCAAGCTGAAACTCGGTCCAAAATTAAAATTGCAGTCTGTGCATGAATAAAACCTATTTTGCAACACAGAGAAACATATCTGAAGGTGTTAGAAGTGTTTTGCATGATTTTTGAAGTTAGAGCCTGAAATGTCAGAAAACGGCGTTTCAGCACATAACAAACTTGGTTCAGGCAATGCAAGCTGAAACTCGGCCAAAAATTAAAATTGCAGTCTGTGCATGCTTAAAACCTATTTTGCAACACAGAGAAACATATCTGAAGGTGTTAGAAGTGTTTTGCATGATTTTTGAAGTTAGAGCCTGAAATGTCAGAAAACAGCGTTTCAGCACATAACAAACTTGGTTCTGGTAATGCAAGCTGAAACTCGGCCCAAAATTAAAATTGCAGTCTGTGCATGAATAAAACCTATTTTGCAGCACAGAGAAACATATCTGAAGGTGTTAGAAGTGTTTTGCATGATTTTTGAAGTTAGAGCCTGAAATGTCAGAAAACGGCGTTTCAGCACATAACAAACTTGGTTCAGGCAATGCAAGGTGAAACTCGGCCCAAAATTAAAATTGCAGTCTGTGCATGAATAAAACCTATTTTGCAACACAGAGAAACATATCTGAAGGTGTTAGAAGTGTTTTGCATGATTTTTGAAGTTAGAGCCTGAAATGTCAGAAAAAGGCTTTTCAGCACATAACAAACTTGGTTCTGGCAATGCAAGCTGAAACTCGGTCCAAAATTAAAATTGCAGTCTGTGCATGAATAAAACCTATTTTGCAACACAGAGAAACATATCTGAAGGTGTTAGAAGTGTTTTGCATGATTTTTGAAGTTAGAGCCTGAAATGTCAGAAAACGGCGTTTCAGCACATAACAAACTTGGTTCAGGCAATGCAAGCTGAAACTCGGCCCAAAATTAAAATTGCAGTCTGTGCATGAATAAAACCTATTTTGCAACACAGAGAAACATATCTGAAGGTGTTAGAAGTGTTTTGCATGATTTTTGAAGTTAGAGCCTGAAATGTCAGAAAACAGCGTTTCAGCACTTAACAAACTTGGTTCTGGCAATGCAAGCTGAAACTCGGTCCAAAATTAAAATTGCAGTCTGTGCATGAATAAAACCTATTTTGCAACACAGAGAAACATATCTGAAGGTGTTAGAAGTGTTTTGCATGATTTTTGAAGTTAGAGCCTGAAATGTCAGAAAACGGCGTTTCAGCACATAACAAACTTGGTTCAGGCAATGCAAGCTGAAACTCGGCCAAAAATTAAAATTGCAGTCTGTGCATGCTTAAAACCTATTTTGCAACACAGAGAAACATATCTGAAGGTGTTAGAAGTGTTTTGCATGATTTTTGAAGTTAGAGCCTGAAATGTCAGAAAACAGCGTTTCAGCACATAACAAACTTGGTTCTGGTAATGCAAGCTGAAACTCGGCCCAAAATTAAAATTGCAGTCTGTGCATGAATAAAACCTATTTTGCAGCACAGAGAAACATATCTGAAGGTGTTAGAAGTGTTTTGCATGATTTTTGAAGTTAGAGCCTGAAATGTCAGAAAACGGCGTTTCAGCACATAACAAACTTGGTTCAGGCAATGCAAGGTGAAACTCGGCCCAAAATTAAAATTGCAGTCTGTGCATGAATAAAACCTATTTTGCAACACAGAGAAACATATCTGAAGGTGTTAGAAGTGTTTTGCATGATTTTTGAAGTTAGAGCCTGAAATGTCAGAAAAAGGCTTTTCAGCACATAACAAACTTGGTTCTGGCAATGCAAGCTGAAACTCGGTCCAAAATTAAAATTGCAGTCTGTGCATGAATAAAACCTATTTTGCAACACAGAGAAACATATCTGAAGGTGTTAGAAGTGTTTTGCATGATTTTTGAAGTTAGAGCCTGAAATGTCAGAAAAAGGCTTTTCAGCACATAACAAACTTGGTTCTGGCAATGCAAGCTGAAACTCGGTCCAAAATTAAAATTGCAGTCTGTGCATGAATAAAACCTATTTTGCAGCACAGAGAAACATATCTGAAGGTGTTAGAAGTGTTTTGCATGATTTTTGAAGTTAGAGCCTGAAATGTCAGAAAAAGGCGTTTCAGCACATAACAAACTTGGTTCTGGCAATGCAAGCTGAAACTCGGCCCAAAATTAAAATTGCAGTCTGTGCATGAATAAAACCTATTTTGCAACACAGAGAAACATATCTGAAGGTGTTAGACGTGTTTTGCATGATTTTTGAAGTTAGAGCCTGAAATGTCAGAAAACGGCGTTTCAGCACATAACAAACTTGGTTCTGGCAATGCAAGCTGAAACTCGGTCCAAAATTAAAATTGCAGTCTGTGCATGAATAAAACCTATTTTGCAACACAGAGAAACATATCTGAAGGTGTTAGAAGTGTTTTGCATGATTTTTGAAGTTAGAGCCTGAAATGTCAGAAAAAGGCTTTTCAGCACATAACAAACTTTGTTCTGGCAATGCAAGCTTGAAACTCGGTCCAAAATTAAAATTGCAGTCTGTGCATGAATAAAACCTATTATGCAGCACAGAGAAACATATCTGAAGGTGTTAGAAGTGTTTTGCATGATTTTTGAAGTTAGAGCCTGAAATGTCAGAAAACGGCGTTTCAGCACATAACAAACTTGGTTCTGGTAATGCAAGCTGAAACTCGGCCCAAAATTAAAATTGCAGTCTGTGCATGAATAAAACCTATTTTGCAACACAGAGAAACATATCTGAAGGTGTTAGAAGTGTTTTGCATGATTTTTGAAGTTAGAGCCTGAAATGTCAGAAAACAGCGTTTCAGCACATAACAAACTTGGTTCTGGTAATGCAAGCTGAAACTCGGCCCAAAATTAAAATTGCAGTCTGTGCATGAATAAAACCTATTTTGCAGCACAGAGAAACATATCTGAAGGTGTTAGAAGTGTTTTGCATGATTTTTGAAGTTAGAGCCTGAAATGTCAGAAAACGGCGTTTCAGCACATAACAAACTTGGTTCAGGCAATGCAAGCTGAAACTCGGCCCAAAATTAAAATTGCAGTCTGTGCATGAATAAAACCTATTTTGCAACACAGAGAAACATATCTGAAGGTGTTAGAAGTGTTTTGCATGATTTTTGAAGTTAGAGCCTGAAATGTCAGAAAACAGCGTTTCAGCACTTAACAAACTTGGTTCTGGCAATGCAAGCTGAAACTCGGTCCAAAATTAAAATTGCAGTCTGTGCATGAATAAAACCTATTTTGCAACACAGAGAAACATATCTGAAGGTGTTAGAAGTGTTTTGCATGATTTTTGAAGTTAGAGCCTGAAATGTCAGAAAACGGCGTTTCAGCACATAACAAACTTGGTTCAGGCAATGCAAGCTGAAACTCGGCCAAAAATTAAAATTGCAGTCTGTGCATGAATAAAACCTATTTTGCAACACAGAGAAACATATCTGAAGGTGTTAGAAGTGTTTTGCATGATTTTTGAAGTTAGAGCCTGAAATGTCAGAAAACAGCGTTTCAGCACATAACAAACTTGGTTCTGGTAATGCAAGCTGAAACTCGGCCCAAAATTAAAATTGCAGTCTGTGCATGAATAAAACCTATTTTGCAGCACAGAGAAACATATCTGAAGGTGTTAGAAGTGTTTTGCATGATTTTTGAAGTTAGAGCCTGAAATGTCAGAAAACGGCGTTTCAGCACATAACAAACTTGGTTCAGGCAATGCAAGGTGAAACTCGGCCCAAAATTAAAATTGCAGTCTGTGCATGAATAAAACCTATTTTGCAACACAGAGAAACATATCTGAAGGTGTTAGAAGTGTTTTGCATGATTTTTGAAGTTAGAGCCTGAAATGTCAGAAAAAGGCTTTTCAGCACATAACAAACTTGGTTCTGGCAATGCAAGCTGAAACTCGGTCCAAAATTAAAATTGCAGTCTGTGCATGAATAAAACCTATTTTGCAACACAGAGAAACATATCTGAAGGTGTTAGAAGTGTTTTGCATGATTTTTGAAGTTAGAGCCTGAAATGTCAGAAAAAGGCTTTTCAGCACATAACAAACTTGGTTCTGGCAATGCAAGCTGAAACTCGGTCCAAAATTAAAATTGCAGTCTGTGCATGAATAAAACCTATTTTGCAGCACAGAGAAACATATCTGAAGGTGTTAGAAGTGTTTTGCATGATTTTTGAAGTTAGAGCCTGAAATGTCAGAAAAAGGCGTTTCAGCACATAACAAACTTGGTTCTGGCAATGCAAGCTGAAACTCGGCCCAAAATTAAAATTGCAGTCTGTGCATGAATAAAACCTATTTTGCAACACAGAGAAACATATCTGAAGGTGTTAGACGTGTTTTGCATGATTTTTGAAGTTAGAGCCTGAAATGTCAGAAAACGGCGTTTCAGCACATAACAAACTTGGTTCAGGCAATGCAAGCTGAAACTCGGCCCAAAATTAAAATTGCAGTCTGTGCATGAATAAAACCTATTTTGCAACACAGAGAAACATATCTGAAGGTGTTAGAAGTGTTTTGCATGATTTTTGAAGTTAGAGCCTGAAATGTCAGAAAACGAAGTTTCAGCACATAACAAACTTGGTTCAGGCAATGCAAGCTGAAACTCGGCCCAAAATTAAAATTGCAGTCTGTGCATGAATAAAACCTATTTTGCAACACAGAGAAACATATCTGAAGGTGTTAGAAGTGTTTTGCATGATTTTTGAAGTTAGAGCCTGAAATGTCAGAAAACAGCCTTTCAGCGCAGAACAAACTTGGTTCAGGCAATGCAAGCTGAAACTCGGTATAAAATTAAAATTGCAGTCTGTGCATGAATAAAACCTATTTTGCAACACAGAGAAACATATCTGAAGGTGTTAGAAGTGTTTTGCATGATTTTTGAAGTTAGAGCCTGAAATGTCAGAAAACAGCGTTTCAGCACTTAACAAACTTGGTTCTGGCAATGCAAGCTGAAACTCGGTCCAAAATTAAAATTGCAGTCTGTGCATGAATAAAACCTATTTTGCAACACAGAGAAACATATCTGAAGGTGTTAGAAGTGTTTTGCATGATTTTTGAAGTTAGAGCCTGAAATGTCAGAAAAAGGCTTTTCAGCACATAACAAACTTGGTTCTGGCAATGCAAGCTGAAACTAGGTCCAAAATTAAAATTGCAGCCTGTGCATGAATAAAACCTATTTTGCAACACAGAGAAACATATCTGAAGGTGTTAGAAGTGTTTTGCATGATTTTTGAAGTTAGAGCCTGAAATGTCAGAAAAAGGCGTTTCAGCACATAACAAACTTGGTTCAGACAATGCAAGCTGAAACTCGGTCTAAAATTAAAATTGCAGTCTGTGCATGAATAAAACCTATTTTGCAACACAGAGAAACATATCTGAAGGTGTTAGAAGTGTTTTGCATGATTTTTGAAGTTAGAGCCTGAAATGTCAGAAAACAGCGTTTCAGCACTTAACAAACTTGGTTCTGGCAATGCAAGCTGAAACTCGGTCCAAAATTAAAATTGCAGTCTGTGCATGAATAAAACCTATTTTGCAACACAGAGAAACATATCTGAAGGTGTTAGAAGTGTTTTGCATGATTTTTGAAGTTAGAGCCTGAAATGTCAGAAAACGCCGTTTCAGCACATAACAAACTTGGTTCAGGCAATGCAAGCTGAAACTCGGCCCAAAATTAAAATTGCAGTCTGTGCATGAATAAAACCTATTTTGCAACACAGAGAAACATATCTGAAGGTGTTAGAAGTGTTTTGCATGATTTTTGAAGTTAGAGCCTGAAATGTCAGAAAACAGCGTTTCAGCACATAACAAACTTGGTTCAGGCAATGCAAGGTGAAACTCGGCCCAAAATTAAAATTGCAGTCTGTGCATGAATAAAACCTATTTTGCAACACAGAGAAACATATCTGAAGGTGTTAGAATTGTTTTGCATGATTTTTGAAGTTAGAGCCTGAAATGTCAGAAAAAGGCGTTTCAGCACATAACAAACTTGGTTCTGGCAATTCAAGCTGAAACTCGGTCCAAAATTAAAATTGCAGTCTGTGCATGAATAAAACCTATTTTGCAACACAGAGAAACATATCTGAAGGTGTTAGAAGTGTTTTGCATGATTTTTGAAGTTAGAGCCTGAAATGTCAGAAAAAGGCTTTTCAGCACATAACAAACTTGGTTCTGGTAATGCAAGCTGAAACTCGGCCCAAAATTAAAATTGCAGTCTGTGCATGAATAAAACCTATTTTGCAACACAGAGAAACATATCTGAAGGTTTTAGAAGTGTTTTACATGATTTTTGAAGTTAGAGCCTGAAATGTCAGAAAACAGCGTTTCAGCACATAACAAACTTGGTTCTGGTAATGCAAGCTGAAACTCGGCCCAAAATTAAAATTGCAGTCTGTGCATGAATAAAACCTATTTTGCAGCACAGAGAAACATATCTGAAGGTGTTAGAAGTGTTTTGCATGATTTTTGAAGTTAGAGCCTGAAATGTCAGAAAACGGCGTTTCAGCACATACCAAACTTGGTTCAGGCAATGCAAGCTGAAACTCGGCCCAAAATTAAAATTGCAGTCTGTGCATGAATAAAACCTATTTTGCAACACAGAGAAACATATCTGAAGGTGTTAGAAGTGTTTTGCATGATTTTTGAAGTTAGAGCCTGAAATGTCAGAAAACAGCGTTTCAGCACTTAACAAACTTGGTTCTGGCAATGCAAGCTGAAACTCGGTCCAAAATTAAAATTGCAGTCTGTGCATGAATAAAACCTATTTTGCAACACAGAGAAACATATCTGAAGGTGTTAGAAGTGTTTTGCATGATTTTTGAAGTTAGAGCCTGAAATGTCAGAAAACAGCGTTTCAGCACTTAACAAACTTGGTTCTGGCAATGCAAGCTGAAACTCGGTCCAAAATTAAAATTGCAGTCTGTGCATGAATAAAACCTATTTTGCAACACAGAGAAACATATCTGAAGGTGTTAGAAGTGTTTTGCATGATTTTTGAAGTTAGAGCCTGAAATGTCAGAAAACGGCGTTTCAGCACATAACAAACTTGGTTCAGGCAATGCAAGCTGAAACTCGGCCCAAAATTAAAATTGCAGTCTGTGCATGAATAAAACCTATTTTGCAACACAGAGAAACATATCTGAAGGTGTTAGAAGTGTTTTGCATGATTTTTGAAGTTAGAGCCTGAAATGTCAGAAAACGTCTCAGGTTACGTATGTAACCCTAGTTCCCTGAGAATAGGGAACGAGACACTGCGTCCTCTAGAGGGCGCTTTTGGGGAACGCTGCAGCGTGCCTCGAGTCTGAAGAATGCATAGAAAAACTACATGAAATGGCCGGCGCCAGCGTATGACGTCACCGCGGCGCGTCAGTCGCTGCCGTTGCGTCACTACCGGGCGACCATAACATAAAGAGGCGCCCGTGCAACACAATACATCTTCAAAGTCTGAAGCTTTATCGTCCGAAGCATGGCGAAGAAGCCTAGAGGACGCAGTGTCTCGTTCCCTATTCTCAGGGAACTAGGGTTACATACGTAACCTGAGACGTTCCCTTCCGAAGGGAACTCTCACTGCGTCCTCTAGAGGGCGCTTTTGGGGAACGGTATACCAACACTGCCATGCTGAGGGGAGTGCATGCTAAGCCAGCGAGCACTAAGCAACAATTCTGAGAGGAATTGCCCCTACTAGGACGTGGTGACGGCTGTCAAAACGTTACCCCTCCCGGCCAGAGGCCTGACCTGTTACCCACTTACCAGACTGGGTAGAACCCAGGGCACAGCTCAGGCTTGGAATTATAGTAATTCCTTCTGAGGGAAACGGCTAAGCTTCGATGGAAACTTAGACTTGTCAGAACCAGAAACTACCGCAACATAGGGCCTAGTTCCCTCAGGAACTGGCTCCCATATGAGGGCAGAAACCTGTCCTGGGTCCGTTCAAAGGGCCACTAGTAGTGGCGCGCCCTAATAGTGGATGGTCAGCAGACATCAGCTAAGATATCAAAGGAGTCGAACCCAGGGAACCGGGGTTGTGAGCCGACTCCAATAGATGGGAACAAGGCAAAACGTGTGACCCATACCAAAAAGGGATTTAAAAGAGGAACCCAAACTTGGTGGGAACCTACCAACACGTGGATTTTATAGAAGTGCCCCAGGTGTGTGTGCACTTACCACACTTGTGGTTTTAACTGGAAGACGCCCAGGCATAGCGTGGGACGCTTACCGACATGATCGGATTTAAGGAGAGTGTTTTCCCAGAGGGTTTCACTATCAGCTCCATGCCGTCTGAAGAGACGGAAAGGGGATAACCCTGAAGGTGAGGGGATTGCCACACTAACCCTCCCCTGGACAGAAGCTCGCAAGCTATCTGTCAACAGAGAAGAACATGGAGCTGAGACCATCCTGCAATAGTGGACGACAGTGGAGGACAAAAATCCTGACCCTGATCCACAGGGAGAATCGCTTCTCCAGAAGGGGGCACTGCTGTCTTTTTAGGGAACCCTTAATGAAAAGGGGAAGCGTGCACAGCCCGGTCCACGCGACCTGTATGAAGGTCTGGCAATCTCACGAAGGTGGGTTGGCGCTCATAGAAGACCCTTCCCAGAAGGGGAGCTGCACAACCGAACAGGAGCGAATGCTCTCACTGTTACCCTTCATAGAGGGGAGCATACATCCAGAATAAAGGCTGGAGAGTAGAAACCTGAAGCATGAAGGTCAAGCTCCTACCCTGGGAAACAGGGAGGAGAACTTGGCCACCAAGGAGTGGTGCTCTTATAAGTGAACCCTGGAAAGGGGGCACGCCAACATCCTTGTAGCAGGTCCATAACTCTCAAAGGTCTGTCCCTGGTAGATTCCTACCCTCAGGAGGGAGGAAGCATTCAGTCCTGGGAAGTTGCTCTGAAGGAAACCCTGAATTAGGGGAGCTCAGGTCCGTTCCAGCAATCCTGCGCACAGGGAGGAACGTGAGCTCTTAACCTTAACAAACCCATTCCTCAGAAGGGGGAGCACTCAGTCCTGGGAAGTTGCTCTGAAGGAAACCCTGGATTAGGGGAGCTCAGGTCCGTTCCAGCAATCCTGCGCACAGGGAGGAACGTGAGCTCTTAACCTTAACAAACCCATTCCTCAGAAAGGGGAGCACTGTTTGCCTTGAAAGTTTCTGGGAAGCTCCGAAATGAATAAGGGCAGCTTCCTAGTTCAGACACTTCGTAAACCTTTCCTCAGAAAGGGAAGTGGAACTAGGCCTGGGGAGCGAGAATCGATCCTAAAGTGACGGCTTTCTAAGGTGTTAAACACCGAAGGATGCTCAAACCCTCTGTAGGGGAGACATTCGACAGCCTGGGTGTAGATCCTACATCAAGTGCTGCTTCAGCCCTCAGGCTTAGAATGAGGCGACTTGAAGAGAGTCTCAAAGTAGCGCTCAGATAAAAACCCCTTTCCTCAGAAAGGGGAGCGCACACCGAGAATCAAGACCCCAGCTGGAAAGCGTGTCACCAGGTGGTGCTCAAATAAAAAGCCTTTTCCGCAGAAAAGGGAGCAACCAAACCTGCTCCGAGTCCGCAGCGAGCACTCCGGACTGCTGGTACTCCTATGTAAGTGAACACCTGTCTCAACAGGTGTAGACACTCAGTTTCCATAGAAACCGTATTTAGGAGAGGACACGAAGCGGATCCTCGCACGCAGGCCGTCTGCAACAGAGTTAAACATACTAGTGCAATCTTAAATATAAATATCTTAAGATGCTTACCTAGGGAGAAAGGAAAAATTTCCTTTTGCTCGTTTAACCACTGAAGGGAGAAGCCCGATTGTGCTGGAACGAGTGTTGTGTAGACGGACACCACCATACAACCGGAAGGGAGGGGTGCTCCGTTGAGATGTTTCCACATTCCTTTTCTGAGGGAAAAACACAACACGCAACCCAAACCCTGCAGGCAACACGCCTATCCAGCCATAAGGGGGGCGTAACTAGGGAGTTATGCTCCTGTCTCAACAGGACATAAGTCTACACTAGGCCTGCAAAGGACAGCATAAACATACCAAGGGCAAACCTAAGAAAAACTTAGGGAGCTTACCTTGAAGAGGACAGAGGTCCTATGTGTAATATATGCTGTAAGGGTTGATTTACCGCACAGCCTGTGGAGTGGAGAGGGCAAACACTGCCGTAACCTTAATCCATAGGATCAGAGGGGGCGTCTGCCGTAGACTCGTCGTATTTCTTCTGTGAATAGAGAAAAACATACACAGGTCTGAGACAGTATGAAGTTCCTTCACGTAAAAAATGGATCATACTCACCCATTTAAAAGCATCCTGTTTCATAGAAAGAGGCGGGGTTTTTTTTTTTTTTTTCAGAGACCGCCTGATTCCAGACCGTCCGAAAATTAGGGTTCTATACAGGTAGAACCCCCAAAGGACATCATGGGTCCGGGGAGTGCAGGAAGCTTAAATGGAGACAGGGGAATTAATATGGCGACCCGACTGGACCGAGGGAAGGAGAGGTATTACTCTGACCCCTGCGAGAATTTTGTCTCGCTTGGATGACTTCCCTGAAATCCTGTCTGTCACCTCTCGATCCGCGTCGCCTCCTAGACCTGCTCGCAGGCGGGGGAGGAGCGCGGGATGCAACACTAGCCTTCTGCACCTACCTCCGTTCCTCAGAAGGAGGCGGAGCAGGACCCCTGTGGTGTTCGGGCTAATACCTGGACCTTCGAGGGATAAAGGATTTTTCAGCAGATCGGCTGGGTAGGCTTGGAGCACTGCCATGGTGTGCAGTGCACCCACCGCCTGACCTGCTGCTGCATACGCTCTGCCGTTCAGCAGGGCCGGAGAAGGCAGAGAGGGAGTCTTGAGAGAGAAAGCCCGCCCTGTGGAGAGATAGCATCTCTTCCACAAGGGGCGTCCTCTCATAGCCGTGGTCGCGCAAACCCTCGATACTAGCATAGTTCGCAATGGACGAACTATGAATGCGCGCCGCGTACGGCTTTTTCCAGACCCTCTCGATTTCAGTATGAAGATCGGGAAGGAATGGGAGACTCACCAGAGCTGGATGGTTATGGCCTGAAAAGATATCGCTCGTCAAGGCGACCCCGCGGCGCTATCTTTCTAGCCCGCTTCCACAGCAGGACAAGCCTGGCCGTGGTGCGGTCCATAACCTCTGGCAGCTCTTCGTATGCAGGGCAGGAAGGTAGAGAGGATTCAGCCTCAGCGTCTTCATCCATCTCTAGCATTTCCTGCTCTTCTTGGG